>NC_079192.1:22045361-22414111 GCF_029499605.1 Hyla sarda | reverse complement strand
TTAGTTGCGCTCAGGTCTGTGACCTCAGGTAGGGTAAAAGGCTGCCAGATCCATGTGGTAGAGTGGCTGAGCGGTCTAAGACACTGGATTAAAGGGGTACTCCGCTGCTCAGCATTTGGAGCACACTGTTTCGAATGCTGGAGCCGATGACGGGAGTTTGTGACATCATAGCCCTGCCCCCCTCATGATGCCCCACCCCCTCAATGCAAGTCTATGGGAGGGGGCGTGATGGCTGTCACGCCCCCTCCCATAGACTTGCATTGAGGGGATGGGGTGTGGGGGCAGGGCTATGATGAGCTCCCGACTCCAGCATTCCGAACAGTTTGTTCCAAACACTGAGCAGCGGAGTACCCCTTAACGACAATGTACGTCATGGTGACGTGGTACTTAACACACCATGACGTACATTTACGTGCCGCCATGACTGCGAGCACCGGACCCCGGCAGCTATCAGCAGCCTGGGACCTGACGGTAATGGCGGACATCCGCGATCACGCAGATGTCCGCCATTAACCCCTCAGTTGCCGTGATCAATACAGATTGCGGCAGTGCGGTACTTTCAATGGATGATCGCATCGCCCACAGCCGCGGCAATCCGATCATCCAACACTGCGGCCGGAGATCCCCTCACCTGGCGCCGGCCGTCTCCCGGGGTCTTCTGCTCTGATCTGAGATCGAGCAGACCAGAGCAGAAGATCACAGATAATACTGATCAGTGCTGTGTCCTATACATAGCACTGAACAGTATTAGCAATTTAATGATTGCTATGAATAGTCCCCTATGGGGGCTATTAAAGAGTCAAAATGAAAGTATAAAAATAAAAAATAAAGTGAAAAATCCCCTCCCCCAATAAAAATGTAAAATGGCCTTTTTTCCCATTTTACCCCCATAGTGTAAAAAAAAAAAAAAAAAAATGAATACACATTTGGTATCGCCACGTGCGTAAATGTCCGAACTATTAAAATATTATGTTATTGATCCCTTACGGTGAACGGCGTGCATGTAAAAATAAAAAGCACAAAATTGCAAATATATAAGTTTTATAACCACAAATGTGGTATCAATAAAAAGTACAGGTCATGGCGGAAAAAATGAGCCCTCATACCGCCGCTAATATGGGAAAATTAAAAAGTTATAGGTCGTCAAAATAGAAGGATTTTAAACGCACTAATTTGGTTAAAAAGTTAGCGATTTTTTTTTTACGCGCAACAATAATAGAAAAGTGTATAATCACGGGTATCATTTTAATCGTACTGACCCACAGAATAAAGATCACATGTCATTTTTACCGTAAATTGTGCGGCGTGAAAACGAAACCTTCCAAAATTAGCAAAATTGCGATTTTCTTTTTAATTTCCCCACCCAAATAGTAATTTATTGGTTGCGCCATACATTTTATGGTAAAATTAGTGATTTCATTACGCAGGACAACTGGTCATGCAAAAAACAAGCCCTAATACTAGTCTATGGATGAAAATATAAAAGAGTTAGGATTTTTAGAAGACGAGGAGGAAAAAAAGAAAATGCTAAAATAAAATTGGCCTGGTCCTTAAGGGGTTAAAGGGGTACTCCAGTGGAAAACTTTTATTACATTTTTTTGTAAATCAACTGGCGCCAGAAAGTTAAACAGATTTCTAAATTACTTCTATAAAAAAAAATCTTAATCCTTCCAGTACTTATTAGCTGCTGAAAACTACAGAGGAAATTATTTTCTTTTTGGAACACAGTGCTCACTTCTGACATCACGAGCACAGTGCTCTCTGCTGACATCTCTGTCTATTTTAGGAACTGTCCAGAGCAGAATATGTTTGCTATGGGTATTTTCTTCTACACTAGACAGTTCCTAAAATGGACAGAGGTGTCAGCAGAGAGCACTGTGTTCGTGATTCAGAAGAGAGCTCTGTGTTCCAAAAAGAGTTTCCTCTGTAGTATTCAGCAGCTAATAAGTACTGGAAGGATTAAGATTTTTTAATAGAAGTAATTTACAAATCGATTTAACTTTCTGGCACCAGTTGATTAAAAAAAAAAAAAAAAAAAAACAGTTTTCCACCGGAGTACCCCTTTAAGGCTCTAGTCTCTTCGGAGGCATGGGTTCGAATCCCATTGAACCCCTTTTGCTCTTAAATGCTCTTTCAGCTCACGTCACATGCCCAAAAAATTCTGTCGATAATATAATATAATGAGAGTCACACTGGGTACAAAAGAATAGTTTATATGTTGTAGGAAGCATGAAAGATATTCTCACCTACTTGGGGCCCCTGCTGTGACGTCTCCCACTTGTCAATCTTCCTCCTATTTCCGAGAGGAAACCATTTACTGACTGACGCCCTACACAGCATTAAACTTTTTTTTTTTTTATTTACAGATAAATAATAATTTTTTTATTATTTGTAATTGTAAAAAAAAATTGTAACAAAAAACGAAACGTTACAAAAGTATGAACCTACTTCGTGACACAAATGAAGACCACCTGAACACGTGTTCCCTCTATACCCCAGGCACACACAGACCTTGGTGGAGAGAGGTGCACCGGATGGCTCCTCGTGTCTCAGCTGCCCGGACCCATCTCCATGTTCTAGCTGAATGATTTTTTGGGAGACTTTTACCCTCTTTCCTAGCACCTGATGTGAATATAGTAAATGCTGTGTTTCTGAGGTTCTCTGCCCCTGGATATGATGAGCGCCTCACATCAGACTAGATAGACCGAAGAGCAGTCAAATGGTCCTTTATGATTCCTGACTGAACACAATAAGATGATGGTTCAGTCTCTCATTGAAGCGGCAGGAGCTCCTCCATTCTGGAGTGAGGAAATCATGGACGTGACAGGATGACAATGTCGCTATCAGAGCACTGACTCACTGCCCTCTCTGGGTATTGTGGGCGTACGGATTCTGGCAGGGTATATACCAGCCCCTCACCCACTTATAGGGACCGGTACCAGCTCAGTTTTGGTGTATCCCATTTACTGACCACCGGCTTCTAGTTTGTCCTCTGGTTGTGTCATCCTGGCTCCAGTCCTGGTCATGTCCTCTTCTTGTCCTCTCCGTCTAGTTTTTCACATCTCTAGTTAACGCATGTTTTGCCTTTGTCGCTATTTGAAACTTATTAAATATTAAAGGGGTACTCCGCCCTTAGACATCTTATCCTCTATCCAAATCCCCGGCTGGGGACCCCTGTGATCTCTCTGCTGCACCCGGTGTTCGTTTAGAGCGTCGGGTTCAGCGCCGCAGGCTGGAGACGTAACAGTTGCGCTCCCTCAATGCAAGTCTATGGGATGGGGCTGTGACATCACGAGCCTCCGCCCTGCATCGCCAGTCATCCGGCACAGAGCGAAGTTCGCTCCATGCACCTGATGTCTGGGAAGCCGCAGCTGAGATCACAGGGGTCCTCAGCAGCAGGACCCCCGCCATAAGTCCAAAGGGTGAGACAAAGGACCTTCTTGGATTATACACGGAATGGCCACTTTACTAGAGACCTATATCTATGAGCGCGGAGGACTTCCTTTGGCCTTCAGAACTGCCCCAGTTTGTTATGGCATGAGATGATTCTGCAGGAAAATTGGCCCACGTGGACGGCTGTCACACATAAAATGGGGGTCCTGACATCCAATAAGATGGAGGCTCTGAACAACCCATTTTACCTCCTTGAAGATGATCTATAGCAGCGGTACACAACTTGTGGACCGCGGCCGCCATTCATCCGGACCTCCGGCTGTGCGCCGCCGGAGTAAAGGAACACTGTGCTCCCTGCCCGGCCAGTGCTTCCCTATGATGCAGGAGGTGCGATTAGTGCTGCCTGCATCATCTGCCCTACACAGGCCCAACTAGAAGAGGCCAGAGCAGCGGAGCAGTGAGGGACCTTGGGCAGAAAACCTGCACTGAGGCAGTGGAGTGCTTTACTGGTGTTTCCCAACTTTTATCTCTACAGTTGTTTCAAAACTACAACTACCATCATGCTTTTCTGTCTGTGCATAATGGGAGTTGTAGTTTTGCTACAGCTAAAGAGTCACTGGTTGAAATGCACATTTCATATGGGGGTACAGCTGTGTGGCAGCATTATACTCAGGGGCACGGTGTGTGGCAGCATTATACTCAGGGGCACGGTGTGTGGCAGCATTATACTCAGGTGCACGGTGTGTGGCAACACTATACTCAGGGGCACGGTGTGTGGCAGCATTATACTCAGGGGCACGGTGTGTGGCAGCATTATACTCAGGGGCACGGTGTGTGGCAGCATTATACTCAGGGGCACGGTGTGTGGCAGCACTATACTCAGGGGCACGGTGTGTGGCAGCATTATACTCAGGGGCACGGTGTGTGGCAGCATTATACTCAGGGGCACGGTGTGTGGCAGCATTATACTCAGGGGCACGGTGTGTGGCAGCATTATACTCAGGGGCACGGTGTGTGGCAGCATTATACTCAGGGGCACGGTGTGTGGCAGCATTATACTCAGGGGCACGGTGTGTGGCAGCATTATACTCAGGGGTACGGTGTGTGGCAGCATTATACTCAGGGGCACGGTGTGTGGCAGCATTATACTCAGGGGCACGGTGTGTGGCAGCATTATACTCAGGGGCACGGTGTGTGGCAGCATTATACTCAGGGGCAAGGTGTGTGACAGTATTATACTCAGGAGCACAGTGTGTGGCAGCATTATACTCAGGGGCACGGTGTGTGACAGTATTATACTCAGGAGCACAGTGTGTGGCAGCATTGTACTCAGGGGCACGGTGTGTGGCAGCATTATACTCAGGGGCACAGTGTGTGGCAGCATTATACTCAGGGCAAGGTGTGTGGCAGCATTATACTCAGGAGCACGGTGTGTAGCAGCATTATACTCAGGGCACGGTGTGTGGCAGCATTATACTCAGGGGCACGGTGTGTGGCAGCATTATACTCAGGGGCACGGTGTGTGGCAGCGTTATACTCAGGGGCACGGTGTGTGGCAGCATTATACTCAGGGGCACGGTGTGTGGCAGCATTATACTCAGGGGCACGGTGTGTGGCAGCATTATACTCAGGGGCCCGGTGTGTGGCAGCATTATACTCAGGGGCCCTGTGTGTGGCAGCATTATACTCAGGGGAACGGTGTGTGGCAGCATTATACTCAGGGGCACGGTGTGTGGCAGCATTATACTCAGGGGCACGGTGTGTGGCAGCATTATACTCAGGGGCACGGTGTGTGGCAGCATTATACTCAGGGGCACGGTGTGTGGCAGCATTATACTCAGGGGCACGGTGTGTGGCAGCATTATACTCAGATGCACGGTGTGTGGCAACTTTATACTCAGGGGCACGGTGTGTGGCAGCATTATACTCAGGGGAACGGTGTGTGGCAGCATTATACTCAGGGGCACAGTGTGTGGCAGCATTATACTCAGGGGCACGGTGTGTGGCAGCATTATACTCGGGCACGGTGTGTGGCAGCATTATACTCAGGGGCACGGTGTGTGGCAGCATTATACTCAGGGGCACGGTGTGTGGCACCATTATACTCAGGGGCACGGTGTGTGGCAGCATTATACTCAGGGGCACTGTGTGTGGCAGCATTATACTCAGGGGCACGGTGTGTGGCAGCATTATACTCAGGGGCACAGTGTGTGGCAGCATTATACTCAGGGGCACGGTGTGTGGCAGCATTATACTCAGGGGCACGGTGTGTGGCAGCATTATACTCAGGGGCGCGGTGTGTGGCAGCATTATACTCAGGGCACGGTGTGTGGCAGCATTATACTCAGGGGCATGGTGTGTGGCAGCATTATACTCAGGGGCACGGTGTGTGGCAGCATTATACTCAGAGGCACGGTGTGTGGCAGCATTATACTCAGGGGCACGTTGTGTGGCAGCATTATACTCGGGCACGGTGTGTGGCAGCATTATACTCAGGGGCACGGTGTGTGGCAGCATTATACTCGAGCACGGTGTGTGGCAGCATTATACTCAGGGGCACGGTGTGTGGCAGCATTATACTCAGGGGCACGGTGTGTGGCAGCATTATACTCAGGGGCACAGTGTGTGGCAGCATTATACTCAGGGGCACGGTGTGTGGCAGCATTATACTCAGGGGCACGGTGTGTGGCAGCATTATACTCAGGGGCACGGTGTGTGGCAGCATTATACTCAGGGGCACGGTGTGTGGCAGCATTATACTCAGGGGCACGGTGTGTGGCAGCATTATACTCAGGGGCACGGTGTGTGGCAGCACTATACTCAGGTGCACGGTGTGTGGCAACACTATACTCAGGGGCACGGTGTGTGGCAGCATTATACTCAGGGGCACGGTGTGTGGCAGCACTATACTCAGGGGCACGGTGTGTGGCAGCATTATACTCAGGGGCACGGTGTGTGGCAGCATTATACTCAGGGGCACGGTGTGTGGCAGCATTATACTCAGGGGCACGGTGTGTGGCAGCATTATACTCAGGGGCACGGTGTGTGGCAGCATTATACTCAGGGGCACGGTGTGTGGCAGCATTATACTCAGGGGCAAGGTGTGTGGCAGCATTATACTCAGGGGTACGGTGTGTGGCAGCATTATACTCAGGGGCACGGTGTGTGGCAGCATTATACTCGGGCACGGTGTGTGGCAGCATTATACTCAGGGGCACGGTGTGTGGCAGCATTATACTCAGGGGCACGGTGTGTGGCAGCATTATACTCAGGGGCAAGGTGTGTGACAGTATTATACTCAGGAGCACAGTGTGTGGCAGCATTATACTCAGGGGCACGGTGTGTGACAGTATTATACTCAGGAGCACAGTGTGTGGCAGCATTGTACTCAGGGGCACGGTGTGTGGCAGCATTATACTCAGGGGCACGGTGTGTGGCAGCATTATACTCAGGGCAAGGTGTGTGGCAGCATTATACTCAGGAGCACGGTGTGTAGCAGCATTATACTCAGGGCACGGTGTGTGGCAGCATTATACTCAGGGGCACGGTGTGTGGCAGCATTATACTCAGGGGCACGGTGTGTGGCAGCGTTATACTCAGGGGCACGGTGTGTGGCAGCATTATACTCAGGGGCACGGTGTGTGGCAGCATTATACTCAGGGGCACGGTGTGTGGCAGCATTATACTCAGGGGCCCGGTGTGTGGCAGCATTATACTCAGGGGCCCTGTGTGTGGCAGCATTATACTCAGGGGAACGGTGTGTGGCAGCATTATACTCAGGGGCACGGTGTGTGGCAGCATTATACTCAGGGGCACGGTGTGTGGCAGCATTATACTCGGGCACGGTGTGTGGCAGCATTATACTCAGGGGCACGGTGTGTGGCAGCATTATACTCAGGGGCACGGTGTGTGGCAGCATTATACTCAGGGGCACGGTGTGTGGCAGCATTATACTCAGATGCACGGTGTGTGGCAACTTTATACTCAGGGGCACGGTGTGTGGCAGCATTATACTCAGGGGAACGGTGTGTGGCAGCATTATACTCAGGGGCACAGTGTGTGGCAGCATTATACTCAGGGGCACGGTGTGTGGCAGCATTATACTCGGGCACGGTGTGTGGCAGCATTATACTCAGGGGCACGGTGTGTGGCAGCATTATACTCAGGGACGCGGTGTGTGGCAGCATTATACTCAGGGCACGGTGTGTGGCAGCATTATACTCAGGGGCATGGTGTGTGGCAGCATTATACTCAGGGGCACGGTGTGTGGCAGCATTATACTCAGAGGCACGGTGTGTGGCAGCATTATACTCAGGGGCACGTTGTGTGGCAGCATTATACTCGGGCACGGTGTGTGGCAGCATTATACTCAGGGGCACGGTGTGTGGCAGCATTATACTCGAGCACGGTGTGTGGCAGCATTATACTCAGGGGCACGGTGTGTGGCAGCATTATACTCAGGGGCACGGTGTGTGGCAGCATTATACTCAGGGGCACAGTGTGTGGCAGCATTATACTCAGGGGCACGGTGTGTGGCAGCATTATACTCAGGGGCACGGTGTGTGGCAGCATTATACTCAGGGGCACGGTGTGTGGCAGCATTATACTCAGGGGCACGGTGTGTGGCAGCATTATACTCAGGGGCACGGTGTGTGGCAGCATTATACTCAGGGGCACGGTGTGTGGCAGCACTATACTCAGGTGCACGGTGTGTGGCAACACTATACTCAGGGGCACGGTGTGTGGCAGCATTATACTCAGGGGCACGGTGTGTGGCAGCACTATACTCAGGGGCACGGTGTGTGGCAGCATTATACTCAGGGGCACGGTGTGTGGCAGCATTATACTCAGGGGCACGGTGTGTGGCAGCATTATACTCAGGGGCACGGTGTGTGGCAGCATTATACTCAGGGGCACGGTGTGTGGCAGCATTATACTCAGGGGCACGGTGTGTGGCAGCATTATACTCAGGGGCAAGGTGTGTGGCAGCATTATACTCAGGGGTACGGTGTGTGGCAGCATTATACTCAGGGGCACGGTGTGTGGCAGCATTATACTCGGGCACGGTGTGTGGCAGCATTATACTCAGGGGCACGGTGTGTGGCAGCATTATACTCAGGGGCACGGTGTGTGGCAGCATTATACTCAGGGGCAAGGTGTGTGACAGTATTATACTCAGGAGCACAGTGTGTGGCAGCATTATACTCAGGGGCACGGTGTAAGACAGTATTATACTCAGGAGCACAGTGTGTGGCAGCATTGTACTCAGGGGCACGGTGTGTGGCAGCATTATACTCAGGGGCACGGTGTGTGGCAGCATTATACTCAGGGCAAGGTGTGTGGCAGCATTATACTCAGGAGCACGGTGTGTAGCAGCATTATACTCAGGGCACGGTGTGTGGCAGCATTATACTCAGGGGCACGGTGTGTGGCAGCATTATACTCAGGGGCACGGTGTGTGGCAGCGTTATACTCAGGGGCACGGTGTGTGGCAGCATTATACTCAGGGGCACGGTGTGTGGCAGCATTATACTCAGGGGCACGGTGTGTGGCAGCATTATACTCAGGGGCCCGGTGTGTGGCAGCATTATACTCAGGGGCCCTGTGTGTGGCAGCATTATACTCAGGGGAACGGTGTGTGGCAGCATTATACTCAGGGGCACGGTGTGTGGCAGCATTATACTCAGGGGCACGGTGTGTGGCAGCATTATACTCGGGCACGGTGTGTGGCAGCATTATACTCAGGGGCACGGTGTGTGGCAGCATTATACTCAGGGGCACGGTGTGTGGCAGCATTATACTCAGGGGCACGGTGTGTGGCAGCATTATACTCAGATGCACGGTGTGTGGCAACTTTATACTCAGGGGCACGGTGTGTGGCAGCATTATACTCAGGGGAACGGTGTGTGGCAGCATTATACTCAGGGGCACAGTGTGTGGCAGCATTATACTCAGGGGCACGGTGTGTGGCAGCATTATACTCGGGCACGGTGTGTGGCAGCATTATACTCAGGGGCACGGTGTGTGGCAGCATTATACTCAGGGGCACGGTGTGTGGCACCATTATACTCAGGGGCACGGTGTGTGGCAGCATTATACTCAGGGGCACTGTGTGTGGCAGCATTATACTCAGGGGCACGGTGTGTGGCAGCATTATACTCAGGGGCACAGTGTGTGGCCGCATTATACTCAGGGGCACGGTGTGTGGCAGCATTATACTCAGGGGCACGGTGTGTGGCAGCATTATACTCAGGGGCGCGGTGTGTGGCAGCATTATACTCAGGGCACGGTGTGTGGCAGCATTATACTCAGGGGCATGGTGTGTGGTAGCATTATACTCAGGGGCACGGTGTGTGGCAGCATTATATTCAGAGGCACGGTGTGTGGCAGCATTATACTCAGGGGCACGTTGTGTGGCAGCATTATACTCGGGCACGGTGTGTGGCAGCATTATACTCAGGGGCACGGTGTGTGGCAGCATTATACTCGAGCACGGTGTGTGGCAGCATTATACTCAGGGGCACGGTGTGTGGCAGCATTATACTCAGGGGCACGGTGTGTGGCAGCATTATACTCAGGGGCACAGTGTGTGGCAGCATTATACTCAGGGGCACGGTGTGTGGCAGCATTATACTCAGGGGCACGGTGTGTGGCAGCATTATACTCAGGGGCACGGTGTGTGGCAGCATTATACTCAGGGGCACGGTGTGTGGCAGCATTATACTCAGGGGCACGGTGTGTGGCAGCATTATACTCAGGGGCACGGTGTGTGGCAGCATTATACTCAGGGCACGGTGTGTGGCAGCATTATACTCAGGGCACGGTGTGTGGCAGCATTATACTCAGGGGCATGGTGTGTGGCAGCATTATACTCAGAGGCACGGTGTGTGGCAGCATTATACTCAGGGGCACGGTGTGTCGCAGCATTATACTCGGGCACGGTGTGTGGCAGCATTATACTCAGGGGCACGGTGTGTGGCAGCATTATACTCAGGGGCACGGTGTGTGGCAGCATTATACTCAGGGCACGGTGTGTGGCAGCATTATACTCAGAGGCACGGTGTGTGGCAGCATTATACTCAGGGGCACGGTGTGTGGCAGCATTATACTCGGGCACGGTGTGTGGCAGCATTATACTCAGGGGCCCGGTGTGTGGCAGCATTATACTCAGGGGCCCGGTGTGTGGCAGCATTATACTTAGGGGCACGGTGTGTGGCAGCATTATACTCAGGGGCACGGTGTGTGGCAGCATTATACTCAGGGGCACGGTGTGTGGCAGCGTTATATTCAGGGGCACGGTGTGTGGCGGCATTATACTCAGGGGCACGGTGTGTGGCAGCATTATACTCAGGGGCACGGTGTGTGGCAGCATTATACTCAGGGGCACGGTGTGTGGCAGCATTATACTCGGGCACGGTGTGTGGCAGCATTATACTCAGGGGCCCGGTGTGTGGCAGCATTATACTCAGGGGCCCGGTGTGTGGCAGCATTATACTCAGGGGCCCGGTGTGTGGCAGCATTATACTCAGGGGCACGGTGTGTGGCAGCATTATACTCAGGGGCACGGTGTGTGGCAGCATTATACTCAGGGGCCCGGTGTGTGGCAGCATTATACTCAGGGGCACGGTGTGTGGCAGCATTATACTCAGGGGCACGGTGTGTGGCAGCATTATACTCAGGGGCACGGTGTGTGGCAGCATTATACTCGGGCACGGTGTGTGGCAGCATTATACTCAGTGGCCCGGTGTGTGGCAGCATTATACTCAGGGGCCCGGTGTGTGGCAGCATTATACTCAGGGGCCCGGTGTGTGGCAGCATTATACTCAGGGGCACGGTGTGTGGCAGCATTATATTCAGGGGCACGGTGTGTGGCAGCATTATACTCAGGGGAACGGTGTGTGGCAGCATTATACTCAGGGGCACGGTGTGTGGCAGCATTATACTCAGGGGCACGGTGTGTGGCAGCATTATACTCAGGGGCACGGTGTGTGGCAGCATTATACTCAGGGGCACGGTGTGTGGCAGCATTATACTCAGGGGCCCGGTGTGTGGCAGCATTATACTCAGGGGCCCTGTGTGTGGCAGCATTATACTCAGGGGAACGGTGTGTGGCAGCATTATACTCAGGGGCACGGTGTGTGGCAGCATTATACTCAGGGGCACGGTGTGTGGCAGCATTATACTCGGGCACGGTGTGTGGCAGCATTATACTCAGGGGCACGGTGTGTGGCAGCATTATACTCAGGGGCACGGTGTGTGGCAGCATTATACTCAGGGGCACGGTGTGTGGCAGCATTATACTCAGGGGCACGGTGTGTGGCAGCGTTATACTCAGGGGCACGGTGTGTGGCAGCATTATACTCAGGGGCACGGTGTGTGGCAGCATTATACTCAGGGGCACGGTGTGTGGCAGCATTATACTCAGGGGCCCGGTGTGTGGCAGCATTATACTCAGGGGCCCTGTGTGTGGCAGCATTATACTCAGGGGAACGGTGTGTGGCAGCATTATACTCAGGGGCACGGTGTGTGGCAGCATTATACTCAGGGGCACGGTGTGTGGCAGCATTATACTCGGGCACGGTGTGTGGCAGCATTATACTCAGGGGCACGGTGTGTGGCAGCATTATACTCAGGGGCACGGTGTGTGGCAGCATTATACTCAGGGGCACGGTGTGTGGCAGCATTATACTCAGATGCACGGTGTGTGGCAACTTTATACTCAGGGGCACGGTGTGTGGCAGCATTATACTCAGGGGAACGGTGTGTGGCAGCATTATACTCAGGGGCACAGTGTGTGGCAGCATTATACTCAGGGGCACGGTGTGTGGCAGCATTATACTCGGGCACGGTGTGTGGCAGCATTATACTCAGGGGCACGGTGTGTGGCAGCATTATACTCAGGGGCACGGTGTGTGGCACCATTATACTCAGGGGCACGGTGTGTGGCAGCATTATACTCAGGGGCACTGTGTGTGGCAGCATTATACTCAGGGGCACGGTGTGTGGCAGCATTATACTCAGGGGCACAGTGTGTGGCAGCATTATACTCAGGGGCACGGTGTGTGGCAGCATTATACTCAGGGGCACGGTGTGTGGCAGCATTATACTCAGGGGCGCGGTGTGTGGCAGCATTATACTCAGGGCACGGTGTGTGGCAGCATTATACTCAGGGGCATGGTGTGTGGCAGCATTATACTCAGGGGCACGGTGTGTGGCAGCATTATATTCAGAGGCACGGTGTGTGGCAGCATTATACTCAGGGGCACGTTGTGTGGCAGCATTATACTCGGGCACGGTGTGTGGCAGCATTATACTCAGGGGCACGGTGTGTGGCAGCATTATACTCGAGCACGGTGTGTGGCAGCATTATACTCAGGGGCACGGTGTGTGGCAGCATTATACTCAGGGGCACGGTGTGTGGCAGCATTATACTCAGGGGCACAGTGTGTGGCAGCATTATACTCAGGGGCACGGTGTGTGGCAGCATTATACTCAGGGGCACGGTGTGTGGCAGCATTATACTCAGGGGCACGGTGTGTGGCAGCATTATACTCAGGGGCACGGTGTGTGGCAGCATTATACTCAGGGGCACGGTGTGTGGCAGCATTATACTCAGGGGCACGGTGTGTGGCAGCATTATACTCAGGGCACGGTGTGTGGCAGCATTATACTCAGGGCACGGTGTGTGGCAGCATTATACTCAGGGGCATGGTGTGTGGCAGCATTATACTCAGAGGCACGGTGTGTGGCAGCATTATACTCAGGGGCACGGTGTGTCGCAGCATTATACTCGGGCACGGTGTGTGGCAGCATTATACTCAGGGGCACGGTGTGTGGCAGCATTATACTCAGGGGCACGGTGTGTGGCAGCATTATACTCAGGGCACGGTGTGTGGCAGCATTATACTCAGAGGCACGGTGTGTGGCAGCATTATACTCAGGGGCACGGTGTGTGGCAGCATTATACTCGGGCACGGTGTGTGGCAGCATTATACTCAGGGGCCCGGTGTGTGGCAGCATTATACTCAGGGGCCCGGTGTGTGGCAGCATTATACTTAGGGGCACGGTGTGTGGCAGCATTATACTCAGGGGCACGGTGTGTGGCAGCATTATACTCAGGGGCACGGTGTGTGGCAGCGTTATATTCAGGGGCACGGTGTGTGGCGGCATTATACTCAGGGGCACGGTGTGTGGCAGCATTATACTCAGGGGCACGGTGTGTGGCAGCATTATACTCAGGGGCACGGTGTGTGGCAGCATTATACTCGGGCACGGTGTGTGGCAGCATTATACTCAGGGGCCCGGTGTGTGGCAGCATTATACTCAGGGGCCCGGTGTGTGGCAGCATTATACTCAGGGGCCCGGTGTGTGGCAGCATTATACTCAGGGGCACGGTGTGTGGCAGCATTATACTCAGGGGCACGGTGTGTGGCAGCATTATACTCAGGGGCCCGGTGTGTGGCAGCATTATACTCAGGGGCACGGTGTGTGGCAGCATTATACTCAGGGGCACGGTGTGTGGCAGCATTATACTCAGGGGCACGGTGTGTGGCAGCATTATACTCGGGCACGGTGTGTGGCAGCATTATACTCAGTGGCCCGGTGTGTGGCAGCATTATACTCAGGGGCCCGGTGTGTGGCAGCATTATACTCAGGGGCCCGGTGTGTGGCAGCATTATACTCAGGGGCACGGTGTGTGGCAGCATTATACTCAGGGGCACGGTGTGTGGCAGCATTATACTCAGGGGAACGGTGTGTGGCAGCATTATACTCAGGGGCACGGTGTGTGGCAGCATTATACTCAGGGGCACGGTGTGTGGCAGCATTATACTCAGGGGCACGGTGTGTGGCAGCATTATACTCAGGGGCACGGTGTGTGGCAGCATTATACTCAGGGGCACGGTGTGTGGCAGCATTATACTCAGGGGCACGGTGTGTGGCAGCATTATACTCAGGGGCACGGTGTGTGGCAGCATTATACTCAGATGCACGGTGTGTGGCAACTTTATACTCAGGAGCACAGTGTGTGGCAGCATTATACTCAGGGGCACGGTGTGTGGCAGCATTATACTCAGGGGCCCGGTGTGTGGCAGCATTATACTCAGGGGCACGGTGTGTGGCAGCATTATACTCAGGGGCACGGTGTGTGGCAGCATTATACTCAGGGGCACGGTGTGTGGCAGCGTTATACTCAGGGGCACGGTGTGTGGCGGCATTATACTCAGGGGCACGGTGTGTGGCAGCATTATACTCAGGGGCACGGTGTGTGGCAGCATTATACTCAGGGGCACGGTGTGTGGCAGCATTATACTCGGGCACGGTGTGTGGCAGCATTATACTCAGGGGCCCGGTGTGTGGCAGCATTATACTCAGGGGCCCGGTGTGTGGCAGCATTATACTCAGGGGCCCGGTGTGTGGCAGCATTATACTCAGGGGCACGGTGTGTGGCAGCATTATACTCAGGGGCACGGTGTGTGGCAGCATTATACTCAGGGGCCCGGTGTGTGGCAGCATTATACTCAGGGGCACGGTGTGTGGCAGCATTATACTCAGGGGCACGGTGTGTGGCAGCATTATACTCAGGGGCCCGGTGTGTGGCAGCATTATACTCAGGGGCACGGTGTGTGGCAGCATTATACTCAGGGGCACAGTGTGTGGCAGCATTATACTCAGGGGAACGGTGTGTGGCAGCATTATACTCAGGGGCACGGTGTGTGGCAGCATTATACTCAGGGGCACGGTATGTGGCAGCATTATACTCAGGGGCACGGTGTGTGGCAGCATTATACTCAGGGGCACGGTGTGTGGCAGCATTATACTCAGGGGCACGGTGTGTGGCAGCATTATACTCAGGGGCACGGTGTGTGGCAGCATTATACTCAGGGGCACGGTGTGTGGCAGCATTATACTCAGATGCACGGTGTGTGGCAACTTTATACTCAGGAGCACAGTGTGTGGCAGCATTATACTCAGGGGCACGGTGTGTGGCAGCATTATACTCAGGGGCACGGTGTGTGGCAGCATTATACTCAGGGGCACGGTGTGTGGCAGCATTATACTCAGGGGCACGGTGTGTGGCAACTTTATACTAAGGAGCACAGTGTGTGGCAGCATTATACTCAGGGGCACAGTGTGTGGCAGCATTATACTCAGGGGCACGGTGTGTGGCAGCATTATACTCAGGGGCACGGTGTGTGGCAGCATTATACTCAGGGGCACGGTGTGTGGCAGCATTATACTCAGGGGCACGGTGTGTGGCAACATTATACTCAGGGGCACGGTGTGTGGCAGCATTATACTCAGGTGCACGGTGTGTGGCAGCATTATACTCAGGGGCACGGTGTGTGGCAGCATTATACTCAGGGGCACGGTGTGTGGCAGCATTATACTCAGGGGCACGGTGTGTGGCAGCATTATACTCAGGGGCCCGGTGTGTGGCAGCATTATACTCAGGGGCCCGGTGTGTGGCAGCATTATACTCAGGGGCCCGGTGTGTGGCAGCATTATACTCAGGGGCACGGTGTGTGGCAGCATTATACTCAGGGGCACGGTGTGTGGCAGCATTATACTCAGGGGCACGGTGTGTGGCAGCGTTATATTCAGGGGCACGGTGTGTGGCGGCATTATACTCAGGGGCACGGTGTGTGGCAGAATTATACTCAGGGGCACGGTGTGTGGCAGCATTATACTCAAGGGCACGGTGTGTGGCAGCATTATACTCGGGCACGGTGTGTGGCAGCATTATACTCAGGGGCCCGGTGTGTGGCAGCATTATACTCAGGGGCCCGGTGTGTGGCAGCATTATACTCAGGGGCCCGGTGTGTGGCAGCATTATACTCAGGGGCACGGTGTGTGGCAGCATTATACTCAGGGGCACGGTGTGTGGCAGCATTATACTCAGGGGCACGGTGTGTGGCAGCGTTATATTCAGGGGCACGGTGTGTGGCGGCATTATACTCAGGGGAACGGTGTGTGGCAGCATTATACTCAGGGGCACGGTGTGTGGCAGCATTATACTCAGGGGCACGGTGTGTGGCAGCATTATACTCAGGGGCACGGTGTGTGGCAGCATTATACTCAGGGGCACGGTGTGTGGCAGCATTATACTCAGGGGCACGGTGTGTGGCAGCATTATACTCAGGGGCACGGTGTGTGGCAGCATTATACTCAGGGGCACGGTGTGTGGCAGCATTATACTCAGATGCACGATGTGTGGCAACTTTATACTCAGGAGCACAGTGTGTGGCAGCATTATACTCAGGGGCACGGTGTGTGGCAGCATTATACTCAGGGGCACGGTGTGTGGCAGCATTATACTCAGGGGCACGGTGTGTGGCAGCATTATACTCAGGGGCACGGTGTGTGGCAACTTTATACTAAGGAGCACAGGGTGTGGCAGCATTATACTCAGGGGCACAGTGTGTGGCAGCATTATACTCAGGGGCACGGTGTGTGGCAGCATTATACTCAGGGGCACGGTGTGTGGCAGCATTATACTCAGGGGCACGGTGTGTGGCAGCATTATACTCAGGGGCACGGTGTGTGGCAGCATTATACTCAGGGGCACGGTGTGTGGCAGCATTATACTCAGGGGCACGGTGTGTGGCAGCATTATACTCAGGGGCACGGTGTGTGGCAGCATTATACTCAGGGGCACGGTGTGTGGCAGCATTATACTCAGGGGCCCGGTGTGTGGCAGCATTATACTCAGGGGCCCGGTGTGTGGCAGCATTATAATCAGGGGCACGGTGTGTGGCAGCATTATACTCAGGGGCACGGTGTGTGGCAGCATTATACTCAGGGGCACGGTATGTGGCAGCATTATACTCAGGGGCACGGTGTGTGGCAGTATTATACTCAGGGGCGCGGTGTGTGGCAGCATTATACTCAGGGGCGCGGTGTGTGGCAGCATTATACTCAGGGGCGCGGTGTGTGGCAGCATTATACTCAGGGGCACGGTGTGTGGCAGCATTATACTCAGGGGCACGGTGTGTGGCAGCATTATACTCAGGGGCAAGGTGTGTGGCAGCATTATACTCAGGGGTACGGTGTGTGGCAGCATTATACTCAGGGGCACGGTGTGTGGCAGCATTATACTCGGGCACGGTGTGTGGCAGCATTATACTCAGGGGCACGGTGTGTGGCAGCATTATACTCAGGGGCACGGTGTGTGGCAGCATTATACTCAGGGGCAAGGTGTGTGACAGTATTATACTCAGGAGCACAGTGTGTGGCAGCATTATACTCAGGGGCACGGTGTGTGACAGTATTATACTCAGGAGCACAGTGTGTGGCAGCATTGTACTCAGGGGCACGGTGTGTGGCAGCATTATACTCAGGGGCACGGTGTGTGGCAGCATTATACTCAGGGCAAGGTGTGTGGCAGCATTATACTCAGGAGCACGGTGTGTAGCAGCATTATACTCAGGGCACGGTGTGTGGCAGCATTATACTCAGGGGCACGGTGTGTGGCAGCATTATACTCAGGGGCACGGTGTGTGGCAGCGTTATACTCAGGGGCACGGTGTGTGGCAGCATTATACTCAGGGGCACGGTGTGTGGCAGCATTATACTCAGGGGCACGGTGTGTGGCAGCATTATACTCAGGGGCCCGGTGTGTGGCAGCATTATACTCAGGGGCCCTGTGTGTGGCAGCATTATACTCAGGGGAACGGTGTGTGGCAGCATTATACTCAGGGGCACGGTGTGTGGCAGCATTATACTCAGGGGCACGGTGTGTGGCAGCATTATACTCGGGCACGGTGTGTGGCAGCATTATACTCAGGGGCACGGTGTGTGGCAGCATTATACTCAGGGGCACGGTGTGTGGCAGCATTATACTCAGGGGCACGGTGTGTGGCAGCATTATACTCAGATGCACGGTGTGTGGCAACTTTATACTCAGGGGCACGGTGTGTGGCAGCATTATACTCAGGGGAACGGTGTGTGGCAGCATTATACTCAGGGGCACAGTGTGTGGCAGCATTATACTCAGGGGAACGGTGTGTGGCAGCATTATACTCGGGCACGGTGTGTGGCAGCATTATACTCAGGGGCACGGTGTGTGGCAGCATTATACTCAGGGGCACGGTGTGTGGCACCATTATACTCAGGGGCACGGTGTGTGGCAGCATTATACTCAGGGGCACTGTGTGTGGCAGCATTATACTCAGGGGCACGGTGTGTGGCAGCATTATACTCAGGGGCACAGTGTGTGGCAGCATTATACTCAGGGGCACGGTGTGTGGCAGCATTATACTCAGGGGCACGGTGTGTGGCAGCATTATACTCAGGGGCGCGGTGTGTGGCAGCATTATACTCAGGGCACGGTGTGTGGCAGCATTATACTCAGGGGCATGGTGTGTGGTAGCATTATACTCAGGGGCACGGTGTGTGGCAGCATTATATTCAGAGGCACGGTGTGTGGCAGCATTATACTCAGGGGCACGTTGTGTGGCAGCATTATACTCGGGCACGGTGTGTGGCAGCATTATACTCAGGGGCACGGTGTGTGGCAGCATTATACTCGAGCACGGTGTGTGGCAGCATTATACTCAGGGGCACGGTGTGTGGCAGCATTATACTCAGGGGCACGGTGTGTGGCAGCATTATACTCAGGGGCACAGTGTGTGGCAGCATTATACTCAGGGGCACGGTGTGTGGCAGCATTATACTCAGGGGCACGGTGTGTGGCAGCATTATACTCAGGGGCACGGTGTGTGGCAGCATTATACTCAGGGGCACGGTGTGTGGCAGCATTATACTCAGGGGCACGGTGTGTGGCAGCATTATACTCAGGGGCACGGTGTGTGGCAGCATTATACTCAGGGCACGGTGTGTGGCAGCATTATACTCAGGGCACGGTGTGTGGCAGCATTATACTCAGGGGCATGGTGTGTGGCAGCATTATACTCAGAGGCACGGTGTGTGGCAGCATTATACTCAGGGGCACGGTGTGTCGCAGCATTATACTCGGGCACGGTGTGTGGCAGCATTATACTCAGGGGCACGGTGTGTGGCAGCATTATACTCAGGGGCACGGTGTGTGGCAGCATTATACTCAGGGCACGGTGTGTGGCAGCATTATACTCAGAGGCACGGTGTGTGGCAGCATTATACTCAGGGGCACGGTGTGTGGCAGCATTATACTCGGGCACGGTGTGTGGCAGCATTATACTCAGGGGCCCGGTGTGTGGCAGCATTATACTCAGGGGCCCGGTGTGTGGCAGCATTATACTTAGGGGCACGGTGTGTGGCAGCATTATACTCAGGGGCACGGTGTGTGGCAGCATTATACTCAGGGGCACGGTGTGTGGCAGCGTTATATTCAGGGGCACGGTGTGTGGCGGCATTATACTCAGGGGCACGGTGTGTGGCAGCATTATACTCAGGGGCACGGTGTGTGGCAGCATTATACTCAGGGGCACGGTGTGTGGCAGCATTATACTCGGGCACGGTGTGTGGCAGCATTATACTCAGGGGCCCGGTGTGTGGCAGCATTATACTCAGGGGCACGGTGTGTGGCAGCATTATACTCAGGGGCCCGGTGTGTGGCAGCATTATACTCAGGGGCACGGTGTGTGGCAGCATTATACTCAGGGGCACGGTGTGTGGCAGCATTATACTCAGGGGCCCGGTGTGTGGCAGCATTATACTCAGGGGCACGGTGTGTGGCAGCATTATACTCAGGGGCACGGTGTGTGGCAGCATTATACTCAGGGGCACGGTGTGTGGCAGCATTATACTCGGGCACGGTGTGTGGCAGCATTATACTCAGTGGCCCGGTGTGTGGCAGCATTATACTCAGGGGCCCGGTGTGTGGCAGCATTATACTCAGGGGCCCGGTGTGTGGCAGCATTATACTCAGGGGCACGGTGTGTGGCAGCATTATACTCAGGGGCACGGTGTGTGGCAGCATTATACTCAGGGGAACGGTGTGTGGCAGCATTATACTCAGGGGCACGGTGTGTGGCAGCATTATACTCAGGGGCACGGTGTGTGGCAGCATTATACTCAGGGGCACGGTGTGTGGCAGCATTATACTCAGGGGCACGGTGTGTGGCAGCATTATACTCAGGGGCCCGGTGTGTGGCAGCATTATACTCAGGGGCCCTGTGTGTGGCAGCATTATACTCAGGGGAACGGTGTGTGGCAGCATTATACTCAGGGGCACGGTGTGTGGCAGCATTATACTCAGGGGCACGGTGTGTGGCAGCATTATACTCGGGCACGGTGTGTGGCAGCATTATACTCAGGGGCACGGTGTGTGGCAGCATTATACTCAGGGGCACGGTGTGTGGCAGCATTATACTCAGGGGCACGGTGTGTGGCAGCATTATACTCAGGGGCACGGTGTGTGGCAGCGTTATACTCAGGGGCACGGTGTGTGGCAGCATTATACTCAGGGGCACGGTGTGTGGCAGCATTATACTCAGGGGCACGGTGTGTGGCAGCATTATACTCAGGGGCCCGGTGTGTGGCAGCATTATACTCAGGGGCCCTGTGTGTGGCAGCATTATACTCAGGGGAACGGTGTGTGGCAGCATTATACTCAGGGGCACGGTGTGTGGCAGCATTATACTCAGGGGCACGGTGTGTGGCAGCATTATACTCGGGCACGGTGTGTGGCAGCATTATACTCAGGGGCACGGTGTGTGGCAGCATTATACTCAGGGGCACGGTGTGTGGCAGCATTATACTCAGGGGCACGGTGTGTGGCAGCATTATACTCAGATGCACGGTGTGTGGCAACTTTATACTCAGGGGCACGGTGTGTGGCAGCATTATACTCAGGGGAACGGTGTGTGGCAGCATTATACTCAGGGGCACAGTGTGTGGCAGCATTATACTCAGGGGCACGGTGTGTGGCAGCATTATACTCGGGCACGGTGTGTGGCAGCATTATACTCAGGGGCACGGTGTGTGGCAGCATTATACTCAGGGGCACGGTGTGTGGCACCATTATACTCAGGGGCACGGTGTGTGGCAGCATTATACTCAGGGGCACTGTGTGTGGCAGCATTATACTCAGGGGCACGGTGTGTGGCAGCATTATACTCAGGGGCACAGTGTGTGGCAGCATTATACTCAGGGGCACGGTGTGTGGCAGCATTATACTCAGGGGCACGGTGTGTGGCAGCATTATACTCAGGGGCGCGGTGTGTGGCAGCATTATACTCAGGGCACGGTGTGTGGCAGCATTATACTCAGGGGCATGGTGTGTGGCAGCATTATACTCAGGGGCACGGTGTGTGGCAGCATTATATTCAGAGGCACGGTGTGTGGCAGCATTATACTCAGGGGCACGTTGTGTGGCAGCATTATACTCGGGCACGGTGTGTGGCAGCATTATACTCAGGGGCACGGTGTGTGGCAGCATTATACTCGAGCACGGTGTGTGGCAGCATTATACTCAGGGGCACGGTGTGTGGCAGCATTATACTCAGGGGCACGGTGTGTGGCAGCATTATACTCAGGGGCACAGTGTGTGGCAGCATTATACTCAGGGGCACGGTGTGTGGCAGCATTATACTCAGGGGCACGGTGTGTGGCAGCATTATACTCAGGGGCACGGTGTGTGGCAGCATTATACTCAGGGGCACGGTGTGTGGCAGCATTATACTCAGGGGCACGGTGTGTGGCAGCATTATACTCAGGGGCACGGTGTGTGGCAGCATTATACTCAGGGCACGGTGTGTGGCAGCATTATACTCAGGGCACGGTGTGTGGCAGCATTATACTCAGGGGCATGGTGTGTGGCAGCATTATACTCAGAGGCACGGTGTGTGGCAGCATTATACTCAGGGGCACGGTGTGTCGCAGCATTATACTCGGGCACGGTGTGTGGCAGCATTATACTCAGGGGCACGGTGTGTGGCAGCATTATACTCAGGGGCACGGTGTGTGGCAGCATTATACTCAGGGCACGGTGTGTGGCAGCATTATACTCAGAGGCACGGTGTGTGGCAGCATTATACTCAGGGGCACGGTGTGTGGCAGCATTATACTCGGGCACGGTGTGTGGCAGCATTATACTCAGGGGCCCGGTGTGTGGCAGCATTATACTCAGGGGCCCGGTGTGTGGCAGCATTATACTTAGGGGCACGGTGTGTGGCAGCATTATACTCAGGGGCACGGTGTGTGGCAGCATTATACTCAGGGGCACGGTGTGTGGCAGCGTTATATTCAGGGGCACGGTGTGTGGCGGCATTATACTCAGGGGCACGGTGTGTGGCAGCATTATACTCAGGGGCACGGTGTGTGGCAGCATTATACTCAGGGGCACGGTGTGTGGCAGCATTATACTCGGGCACGGTGTGTGGCAGCATTATACTCAGGGGCCCGGTGTGTGGCAGCATTATACTCAGGGGCCCGGTGTGTGGCAGCATTATACTCAGGGGCCCGGTGTGTGGCAGCATTATACTCAGGGGCACGGTGTGTGGCAGCATTATACTCAGGGGCACGGTGTGTGGCAGCATTATACTCAGGGGCCCGGTGTGTGGCAGCATTATACTCAGGGGCACGGTGTGTGGCAGCATTATACTCAGGGGCACGGTGTGTGGCAGCATTATACTCAGGGGCACGGTGTGTGGCAGCATTATACTCGGGCACGGTGTGTGGCAGCATTATACTCAGTGGCCCGGTGTGTGGCAGCATTATACTCAGGGGCCCGGTGTGTGGCAGCATTATACTCAGGGGCCCGGTGTGTGGCAGCATTATACTCAGGGGCACGGTGTGTGGCAGCATTATACTCAGGGGCACGGTGTGTGGCAGCATTATACTCAGGGGAACGGTGTGTGGCAGCATTATACTCAGGGGCACGGTGTGTGGCAGCATTATACTCAGGGGCACGGTGTGTGGCAGCATTATACTCAGGGGCACGGTGTGTGGCAGCATTATACTCAGGGGCACGGTGTGTGGCAGCATTATACTCAGGGGCACGGTGTGTGGCAGCATTATACTCAGGGGCACGGTGTGTGGCAGCATTATACTCAGGGGCACGGTGTGTGGCAGCATTATACTCAGATGCACGGTGTGTGGCAACTTTATACTCAGGAGCACAGTGTGTGGCAGCATTATACTCAGGGGCACGGTGTGTGGCAGCATTATACTCAGGGGCACGGTGTGTGGCAGCATTATACTCAGGGGCACGGTGTGTGGCAGCATTATTCTCAGGGGCACGGTGTGTGGCAACTTTATACTAAGGAGCACAGTGTGTGGCAGCATTATACTCAGGGGCACAGTGTGTGGCAGCATTATACTCAGGGGCACGGTGTGTGGCAGCATTATACTCAGGGGCACGGTGTGTGGCAGCATTATACTCAGGGGCACGGTGTGTGGCAGCATTATACTCAGGGGCACGGTGTGTGGCAGCATTATACTCAGGGGCACGGTGTGTGGCAACATTATACTCAGGGGCACGGTGTGTGGCAGCATTATACTCAGGGGCACGGTGTGTGGCAGCATTATACTCAGGGGCACGGTGTGTGGCAGCATTATACTCAGGGGCACGGTGTGTGGCAGCATTATACTCAGGGGCACGGTGTGTGGCAGCATTATACTCAGGGGCCCGGTGTGTGGCAGCATTATACTCAGGGGCCCGGTGTGTGGCAGCATTATACTCAGGGGCCCGGTGTGTGGCAGCATTATACTCAGGGGCACGGTGTGTGGCAGCATTATACTCAGGGGCACGGTGTGTGGCAGCATTATACTAAGGGCACGGTGTGTGGCAGCGTTATATTCAGGGGCACGGTGTGTGGCGGCATTATACTCAGGGGCACGGTGTGTGGCAGCATTATACTCAGGGGCACGGTGTGTGGCAGCATTATACTCAGGGGCACGGTGTGTGGCAGCATTATACTCGGGCACGGTGTGTGGCAGCATTATACTCAGGGGCCCGGTGTGTGGCAGCATTATACTCAGGGGCCCGGTGTGTGGCAGCATTATACTCAGGGGCCCGGTGTGTTGCAGCATTATACTCAGGGGAACGGTGTGTGGCAGCATTATACTCAGGGGCACGGTGTGTGGCAGCATTATACTCAGGGGCACGGTGTGTGGCAGCATTATACTCAGGGGCACGGTGTGTGGCAGCATTATACTCAGGGGCACGGTGTGTGGCAGCATTATACTCAGGGGCACGGTGTGTGGCAGCATTATACTCAGGGGCACGGTGTGTGGCAGCATTATACTCAGGGGCACGGTGTGTGGCAGCATTATACTCAGATGCACGGTGTGTGGCAACTTTATACTCAGGAGCACAGTGTGTGGCAGCATTATACTCAGGGGCACGGTGTGTGGCAGCATTATACTCAGGGGCACGGTGTGTGGCAGCATTATACTCAGGGGCACGGTGTGTGGCAGCATTATACTCAGGGGCACGGTGTGTGGCAACTTTATACTAAGGAGCACAGTGTGTGGCAGCATTATACTCAAGGGCACAGTGTGTGGCAGCATTATACTCAGGGGCACGGTGTGTGGGAGCATTATACTCAGGGGCACGGTGTGTGGCAGCATTATACTCAGGGGCATGGTGTGTGGCAGCATTATACTCAGGGGCACGGTGTGTGGCAGCATTATACTCAGGGGCACGGTGTGTGGCAGCATTATACTCAGGGGCACGGTGTGTGGCAGCATTATACTCAGGGGCACGGTGTGTGGCAGCATTATACTCAGGGGCACGGTGTGTGGCAGCATTATACTCAGGGGCCCGGTGTGTGGCAGCATTATACTCAGGGGCCCGGTGTGTGGCAGCATTATACTCAGGGGCACGGTGTGTGGCAGCATTATACTCAGGGGCACGGTGTGTGGCAGCATTATACTCAGGGGCACGGTATGTGGCAGCATTATACTCAGGGGCACGGTGTGTGGCAGTATTATACTCAGGGGCGCGGTGTGTGGCAGCATTATACTCAGGGGCGCGGTGTGTGGCAGCATTATACTCAGGGGCGCGGTGTGTGGCAGCATTATACTCAGGGGCACGGTGTGTGGCAGCATTATACTCAGGGGCACGGTGTTTTGCAGCATTAAACTCAGGGGCTTGGTGTGTGGCAGCATTATACTCAGGGGCACGGTGTGTGGCAGCATTATACTCAGGGGCACGGTGTGTGGCAGCATAATACTCAGGGGGCACGGTGTGTGGCAGCATTATACTCAGGGGCACGTGTGTGACAGTATTATACTCAGGAGCACGGTGTGTGGCAGCATTATACTCAGGGGCACGGTGTGTGGCAGCATTATACTCAGGGGCACGGTGTGTGGCAGCATTATACTCAGGGCACGGTGTATGGCAGCATTATACTCAGGGGCACGGTGTGTGGCAGCATTATACTCAGGGGTACGGTGTGTGGCAGCATTATACTCAGGGGCACGGTGTGTGGCAGCATTATACTCGGGCACGGTGTGTGGAAGCATTATACTCAGGGGCACGGTGTGTGGCAGCATTATACTCAGGGGTACGGTGTGTGGCAGCATTATACTCAGGGGCACGGTGTGTGGCAGCATTATACTCGGGCACGGTGTGTGGCAGCATTATACTCAGGGGCACGGTGTGTGGCAGCATTATACTCAGGGGCACGGTGTGTGGCAGCATTATACTCAGGGGCAAGGTGTGTGACAGTATTATACTCAGGGGCACGGTGTGTGGCAGCATTATACTCAGGGGCAAGGTGTGTGACAGTATTATACTCAGGGGCACGGTGTGTGACAGCATTATACTCAGGAGCAAAGTGTGTGGCAGCATTATACTCAGGGGCACGGTGTGTGGCAGCATTATACTCAGGGGCACGGTGTGTGACAGTATTATACTCAGGAGCACAGTGTGTGGCAGCATTATACTCAGGGGCACGGTGTGTGACAGTATTATACTCAGGAGCACAGTGTGTGGCAGCATTGTACTCAGGGGCACGGTGTGTGGCAGCATTATACTCAGGGGCACGGTGTGTGGCAGCATTATACTCAGGGCAAGGTGTGTGGCAGCATTATACTCAGGAGCACGGTGTGTAGCAGCATTATACTCAGGGCACGGTGTGTGGCAGCATTATACTCAGGGGCACGGTGTGTGGCAGCATTATACTCAGGGGCACGGTGTGTGGCAGCGTTATACTCAGGGGCACGGTGTGTGGCAGCATTATACTCAGGGGCACGGTGTGTGGCAGCATTATACTCAGGGGCCCTGTGTGTGGCAGCATTATACTCAGGGGAACGGTGTGTGGCAGCATTATACTCAGGGGCACGGTGTGTGGCAGCATTATACTCAGGGGCACGGTGTGTGGCAGCATTATACTCAGGGGCACGGTGTGTGGCAGCATTATACTCAGATGCACGGTGTGTGGCAACTTTATACTCAGGGGCACGGTGTGTGGCAGCATTATACTCAGGGGAACGGTGTGTGGCAGCATTATACTCAGGGGCACAGTGTGTGGCAGCATTATACTCAGGGGCACGGTGTGTGGCAGCATTATACTCGGGCACGGTGTGTGGCAGCATTATACTCAGGGGCGCGGTGTGTGGCAGCATTATACTCAGGGCACGGTGTGTGGCAGCATTATACTCAGGGGCACAGTGTGTGGCAGCATTATACTCAGGGGCCCGGTGTGTGGCAGCATTATACTCAGGGGCACGGTGTGTGGCAGCATTATACTCAGGGGCACAGTGTGTGGCAGCATTATACTCAGGGGCACGGTGTGTGGCAGCATTATACTCAGGGGCACGGTGTGTGGCAGCATTATACTCAGGGGCGCGGTGTGTGGCAGCATTATACTCAGGGCACGGTGTGTGGCAGCATTATACTCAGGGGCATGGTGTGTGGCAGCATTATACTCAGGGGCACGGTGTGTGGCAGCATTATACTCAGAGGCACGGTGTGTGGCAGCATTATACTCAGGGGCACGTTGTGTGGCAGCATTATACTCGGGCACGGTGTGTGGCAGCATTATACTCAGGGGCACGGTGTGTGGCAGCATTATACTCGAGCACGGTGTGTGGCAGCATTATACTCAGGGGCACGGTGTGTGGCAGCATTATACTCAGGGGCACGGTGTGTGGCAGCATTATACTCAGGGGCACAGTGTGTGGCAGCATTATACTCAGGGGCACGGTGTGTGGCAGCATTATACTCAGGGGCACGGTGTGTGGCAGCATTATACTCAGGGGCACGGTGTGTGGCAGCATTATACTCAGGGGCACGGTGTGTGGCAGCATTATACTCAGGGGCACGGTGTGTGGCAGCATTATACTCAGGGGCACGGTGTGTGGCAGCATTATACTCAGGGCACGGTGTGTGGCAGCATTATACTCAGGGCACGGTGTGTGGCAGCATTATACTCAGGGGCATGGTGTGTGGCAGCATTATACTCAGAGGCACGGTGTGTGGCAGCATTATACTCAGGGGCACGGTGTGTGGCAGCATTATACTCGGGCACGGTGTGTGGCAGCATTATACTCAGGGGCACGGTGTGTGGCAGCATTATACTCAGGGGCACGGTGTGTGGCAGCATTATACTCAGGGGCCCGGTGTGTGGCAGCATTATACTCAGGGGCACGTTGTGTGGCAGCATTATACTCAGGGGCACGGTGTGTGGCAGCATTATACTCGGGCACGGTGTGTGGCAGCATTATACTCAGGGGCACGGTGTGTGGCAGCATTATACTCAGGGGCACGGTGTGTGGCAGCATTATACTCAGGGGCACGGTGTGTGGCAGCATTATACTCAGGGCACGGTGTGTGGCAGCATTATACTCAGAGGCACGGTGTGTGGCAGCATTATACTCAGGGGCACGGTGTGTGGCAGCATTATACTCGGGCACGGTGTGTGGCAGCATTATACTCAGGGGCCCGGTGTGTGGCAGCATTATACTCAGGGGCCCGGTGTGTGGCAGCATTATACTCAGGGGCACGGTGTGTGGCAGCATTATACTCAGGGGCACGGTGTGTGGCAGCATTATACTCAGGGGCACGGTGTGTGGCAGCGTTATATTCAGGGGCACGGTGTGTGGCGGCATTATACTCAGGGGCACGGTGTGTGGCAGCATTATACTCAGGGGCACGGTGTGTGGCAGCATTATACTCAGGGGCACGGTGTGTGGCAGCATTATACTCGGGCACGGTGTGTGGCAGCATTATACTCAGGGGCCCGGTGTGTGGCAGCATTATACTCAGGGGCCCGGTGTGTGGCAGCATTATACTCAGGGGCCCGGTGTGTGGCAGCATTATACTCAGGGGCACGGTGTGTGGCAGCATTATACTCAGGGGCACGGTGTGTGGCAGCATTATACTCAGGGGCCCGGTGTGTGGCAGCATTATACTCAGGGGCACGGTGTGTGGCAGCATTATACTCAGGGGCACGGTGTGTGGCAGCATTATACTCAGGGGCCCGGTGTGTGGCAGCATTATACTCAGGGGCACGGTGTGTGGCAGCATTATACTCAGGGGCACAGTGTGTGGCAGCATTATACTCAGGGGAACGGTGTGTGGCAGCATTATACTCAGGGGCACGGTGTGTGGCAGCATTATACTCAGGGGCACGGTATGTGGCAGCATTATACTCAGGGGCACGGTGTGTGGCAGCATTATACTCAGGGGCACGGTGTGTGGCAGCATTATACTCAGGGGCACGGTGTGTGGCAGCATTATACTCAGGGGCACGGTGTGTGGCAGCATTATACTCAGGGGCACGGTGTGTGGCAGCATTATACTCAGATGCACGGTGTGTGGCAACTTTATACTCAGGAGCACAGTGTGTGGCAGCATTATACTCAGGGGCACGGTGTGTGGCAGCATTATACTCAGGGGCACGGTGTGTGGCAGCATTATACTCAGGGGCACGGTGTGTGGCAGCATTATACTCAGGGGCACGGTGTGTGGCAACTTTATACTAAGGAGCACAGTGTGTGGCAGCATTATACTCAGGGGCACAGTGTGTGGCAGCATTATACTCAGGGGCACGGTGTGTGGCAGCATTATACTCAGGGGCACGGTGTGTGGCAGCATTATACTCAGGGGCACGGTGTGTGGCAGCATTATACTCAGGGGCACGGTGTGTGGCAACATTATACTCAGGGGCACGGTGTGTGGCAGCATTATACTCAGGTGCACGGTGTGTGGCAGCATTATACTCAGGGGCACGGTGTGTGGCAGCATTATACTCAGGGGCACGGTGTGTGGCAGCATTATACTCAGGGGCACGGTGTGTGGCAGCATTATACTCAGGGGCCCGGTGTGTGGCAGCATTATACTCAGGGGCCCGGTGTGTGGCAGCATTATACTCAGGGGCCCGGTGTGTGGCAGCATTATACTCAGGGGCACGGTGTGTGGCAGCATTATACTCAGGGGCACGGTGTGTGGCAGCATTATACTCAGGGGCACGGTGTGTGGCAGCGTTATATTCAGGGGCACGGTGTGTGGCGGCATTATACTCAGGGGCACGGTGTGTGGCAGAATTATACTCAGGGGCACGGTGTGTGGCAGCATTATACTCAAGGGCACGGTGTGTGGCAGCATTATACTCGGGCACGGTGTGTGGCAGCATTATACTCAGGGGCCCGGTGTGTGGCAGCATTATACTCAGGGGCCCGGTGTGTGGCAGCATTATACTCAGGGGCCCGGTGTGTGGCAGCATTATACTCAGGGGCACGGTGTGTGGCAGCATTATACTCAGGGGCACGGTGTGTGGCAGCATTATACTCAGGGGCACGGTGTGTGGCAGCGTTATATTCAGGGGCACGGTGTGTGGCGGCATTATACTCAGGGGAACGGTGTGTGGCAGCATTATACTCAGGGGCACGGTGTGTGGCAGCATTATACTCAGGGGCACGGTGTGTGGCAGCATTATACTCAGGGGCACGGTGTGTGGCAGCATTATACTCAGGGGCACGGTGTGTGGCAGCATTATACTCAGGGGCACGGTGTGTGGCAGCATTATACTCAGGGGCACGGTGTGTGGCAGCATTATACTCAGGGGCACGGTGTGTGGCAGCATTATACTCAGATGCACGATGTGTGGCAACTTTATACTCAGGAGCACAGTGTGTGGCAGCATTATACTCAGGGGCACGGTGTGTGGCAGCATTATACTCAGGGGCACGGTGTGTGGCAGCATTATACTCAGGGGCACGGTGTGTGGCAGCATTATACTCAGGGGCACGGTGTGTGGCAACTTTATACTAAGGAGCACAGGGTGTGGCAGCATTATACTCAGGGGCACAGTGTGTGGCAGCATTATACTCAGGGGCACGGTGTGTGGCAGCATTATACTCAGGGGCACGGTGTGTGGCAGCATTATACTCAGGGGCACGGTGTGTGGCAGCATTATACTCAGGGGCACGGTGTGTGGCAGCATTATACTCAGGGGCACGGTGTGTGGCAGCATTATACTCAGGGGCACGGTGTGTGGCAGCATTATACTCAGGGGCACGGTGTGTGGCAGCATTATACTCAGGGGCACGGTGTGTGGCAGCATTATACTCAGGGGCCCGGTGTGTGGCAGCATTATACTCAGGGGCCCGGTGTGTGGCAGCATTATACTCAGGGGCACGGTGTGTGGCAGCATTATACTCAGGGGCACGGTGTGTGGCAGCATTATACTCAGGGGCACGGTATGTGGCAGCATTATACTCAGGGGCACGGTGTGTGGCAGTATTATACTCAGGGGCGCGGTGTGTGGCAGCATTATACTCAGGGGCGCGGTGTGTGGCAGCATTATACTCAGGGGCGCGGTGTGTGGCAGCATTATACTCAGGGGCACGGTGTGTGGCAGCATTATACTCAGGGGCACGGTGTTTTGCAGCATTAAACTCAGGGGCATGGTGTGTGGCAGCATTATACTCAGGGGCACGGTGTGTGGCAGCATTATACTCAGGGGCACGGTGTTTTGCAGCATTAAACTCAGGGGCATGGTGTGTGGCAGCATTATACTCAGGGGCACGGTGTGTGGCAGCATAATACTCAGGGGGCACGGTGTGTGGCAGCATTATACTCAGGGGCACGTGTGTGACAGTATTATACTCAGGAGCACGGTGTGTGGCAGCATTATACTCAGGGGCACGGTGTGTGGCAGCATTATACTCAGGGGCACGGTGTGTGGCAGCATTATACTCAGGGCACGGTGTATGGCAGCATTATACTCAGGGGCACGGTGTGTGGCAGCATTATACTCAGGGGTACGGTGTGTGGCAGCATTATACTCAGGGGCACGGTGTGTGGCAGCATTATACTCGGGCACGGTGTGTGGCAGCATTATACTCAGGGGCACGGTGTGTGGCAGCATTATACTCAGGGGTACGGTGTGTGGCAGCATTATACTCAGGGGCACGGTGTGTGGCAGCATTATACTCGGGCACGGTGTGTGGCAGCATTATACTCAGGGGCACGGTGTGTGGCAGCATTATACTCAGGGGCACGGTGTGTGGCAGCATTATACTCAGGGGCAAGGTGTGTGACAGTATTAACTCAGGGGCACGGTGTGTGGCAGCATTATACTCAGGGGCAAGGTGTGTGACAGTATTATACTCAGGGGCACGGTGTGTGACAGCATTATACTCAGGAGCACAGTGTGTGGCAGCATTATACTCAGGGGCACGGTGTGTGGCAGCATTATACTCAGGGGCACGGTGTGTGGCAGCATTATACTCAGGGTAAGGTGTGTGGCAGCATTATACTCAGGGGCACGGTGTGCGGCAGCATTATACTCAGGAGCACGGTGTGTAGCAGCATTATACTCAGGGCACGGTGTGTGGCAGCATTATACTCAGGGGCACGGTGTGTGGCAGCATTATACTCAGGGGCACGGTGTGTGGCAGCGTTATACTCAGGGGCACGGTGTGTGGCAGCATTATACTCAGGGGCACGGTGTGTGGCAGCATTATACTCAGGGGCACGGTGTGTGGCAGCATTATACTCAGGGGCACGGTGTGTGGCAGCATTATACTCAGGGGCCCGGTGTGTGGCTGCATTATACTCAGGGGAACGGTGTGTGGCAGCATTATACTCAGGGGCACGGTGTGTGGCAGCATTATACTCAGGGGCACGGTGTGTGGCAGCATTATACTCGGGCACGGTGTGTGGCAGCATTATACTCAGGGGCACGGTGTGTGGCAGCATTATACTCAGGGGCACGGTGTGTGGCAGCATTATACTCAGGGGCACGGTGTGTGGCAGCATTATACTCAGATGCACGGTGTGTGGCAACTTTATACTCAGGAGCACGGTGTGTGGCAGCATTATACTCAGGGGCACGGTGTGTGGCAGCATTATACTCAGGGGCACGGTGTGTGGCACCATTATACTCAGGGGCACGGTGTGTGGCAGCATTATACTCAGGGGCACTGTGTGTGGCAGCATTATACTCAGGGGCACTGTGTGTGGCAGCATTATACTCAGGGGCACAGTGTGTGGCAGCATTATACTCAGGGGCACGGTGTGTGGCAGCATTATACTCAGGGGCACGGTGTGTGGCAGCATTATACTCAGGGGCGCGGTGTGTGGCAGCATTATACTCAGGGCACGGTGTGTGGCAGCATTATACTCAGGGGCATGGTGTGTGGCAGCATTATACTCAGGGGCACGGTGTGTGGGAGCATTATACTCAGAGGCACGGTGTGTGGCAGCATTATACTCAGGGCACGGTGTGTGGCAGCATTATACTCGGGCACGGTGTGTGGCAGCATTATACTCAGGGGCACGGTGTGTGGCAGCATTATACTCAGGGGCACGGTGTGTGGCAGCATTATACTCAGGGGCACGGTGTGTGGCAGCATTATACTCAGGGGCACGGTGTGTGGCAGCATTATACTCAGGGGCACGGTGTGTGGCAGCATTATACTCAGGGGCACGGTGTGTGGCAGCATTATACTCAGGACACGGTGTGTGGCAGCATTATACTCAAGGAACGGTGTGTGGCAGCATTATACTCAGGGGCATGGTGTGTGGCAGCATTATACTCAGAGGCACGGTGTGTGGCAGCATTATACTCAGGGGCACGGTGTGTGGCAGCATTATACTCAAGGGCACGGTGTGTGGCAGCATTATACTCGGGCACGGTGTGTGGCAGCATTATACTCAGGGGCCCGGTGTGTGGCAGCATTATACTCAGGGGCCCGGTGTGTGGCAGCATTATACTCAGGGGCACGGTGTGTGGCAGCATTATACTCAGGGGCACGGTGTGTGGCAGCATTATACTCAGGGGCACGGTGTGTGGCAGCGTTATATTCAGGGGCACGGTGTGTGGCGGCATTATACTCAGGGGAACGGTGTGTGGCAGCATTATACTCAGGGGCACGGTGTGTGGCAGCATTATACTCAGGGGCACGGTGTGTGGCAGCATTATACTCAGGGGCACGGTGTGTGGCAGCATTATACTCAGGGGCACGGTGTGTGGCAGCATTATACTCAGGGGCACGGTGTGTGGCAGCATTATACTCAGGGGCACGGTGTGTGGCAGCATTATACTCAGGGGCACGGTGTGTGGCAGCATTATACTCGGGCACGGTGTGTGGCAGCATTATACTCAGGGGCACGGTGTGTGGCAGCATTATACTCAGGGGTACGGTGTGTGGCAGCATTATACTCAGGGGCACGGTGTGTGGCAGCATTATACTCGGGCACGGTGTGTGGCAGCATTATACTCAGGGGCACGGTGTGTGGCAGCATTATACTCAGGGGCACGGTGTGTGGCAGCATTATACTCAGGGGCAAGGTGTGTGACAGTATTAACTCAGGGGCACGGTGTGTGGCAGCATTATACTCAGGGGCAAGGTGTGTGACAGTATTATACTCAGGGGCACGGTGTGTGACAGCATTATACTCAGGAGCACAGTGTGTGGCAGCATTATACTCAGGGGCACGGTGTGTGGCAGCATTATACTCAGGGGCACGGTGTGTGGCAGCATTATACTCAGGGTAAGGTGTGTGGCAGCATTATACTCAGGGGCACGGTGTGCGGCAGCATTATACTCAGGAGCACGGTGTGTAGCAGCATTATACTCAGGGCACGGTGTGTGGCAGCATTATACTCAGGGGCACGGTGTGTGGCAGCATTATACTCAGGGGCACGGTGTGTGGCAGCGTTATACTCAGGGGCACGGTGTGTGGCAGCATTATACTCAGGGGCACGGTGTGTGGCAGCATTATACTCAGGGGCACGGTGTGTGGCAGCATTATACTCAGGGGCACGGTGTGTGGCAGCATTATACTCAGGGGCCCGGTGTGTGGCTGTATTATACTCAGGGGAACGGTGTGTGGCAGCATTATACTCAGGGGCACGGTGTGTGGCAGCATTATACTCAGGGGCACGGTGTGTGGCAGCATTATACTCGGGCACGGTGTGTGGCAGCATTATACTCAGGGGCACGGTGTGTGGCAGCATTATACTCAGGGGCACGGTGTGTGGCAGCATTATACTCAGGGGCACGGTGTGTGGCAGCATTATACTCAGATGCACGGTGTGTGGCAACTTTATACTCAGGAGCACGGTGTGTGGCAGCATTATACTCAGGGGCACGGTGTGTGGCAGCATTATACTCAGGGGCACGGTGTGTGGCACCATTATACTCAGGGGCACGGTGTGTGGCAGCATTATACTCAGGGGCACTGTGTGTGGCAGCATTATACTCAGGGGCACTGTGTGTGGCAGCATTATACTCAGGGGCACAGTGTGTGGCAGCATTATACTCAGGGGCACGGTGTGTGGCAGCATTATACTCAGGGGCACGGTGTGTGGCAGCATTATACTCAGGGGCGCGGTGTGTGGCAGCATTATACTCAGGGCACGGTGTGTGGCAGCATTATACTCAGGGGCATGGTGTGTGGCAGCATTATACTCAGGGGCACGGTGTGTGGGAGCATTATACTCAGAGGCACGGTGTGTGGCAGCATTATACTCAGGGCACGGTGTGTGGCAGCATTATACTCGGGCACGGTGTGTGGCAGCATTATACTCAGGGGCACGGTGTGTGGCAGCATTATACTCAGGGGCACGGTGTGTGGCAGCATTATACTCAGGGGCACGGTGTGTGGCAGCATTATACTCAGGGGCACGGTGTGTGGCAGCATTATACTCAGGGGCACGGTGTGTGGCAGCATTATACTCAGGGGCACGGTGTGTGGCAGCATTATACTCAGGACACGGTGTGTGGCAGCATTATACTCAAGGAACGGTGTGTGGCAGCATTATACTCAGGGGCATGGTGTGTGGCAGCATTATACTCAGAGGCACGGTGTGTGGCAGCATTATACTCAGGGGCACGGTGTGTGGCAGCATTATACTCGGGCACGGTGTGTGGCAGCATTATACTCAGGGGCACGGTGTGTGGCAGCATTATACTCAGGGGCACGGTGTGTGGCAGCATTATACTCAGGGGCCCGGTGTGTGGCAGCATTATACTCAGGGGCACGGTGTGTGGCAGCATTATACTCAGGGGCACGGTGTGTGGCAGCATTAAACTCGGGCACGGTGTGTGGCAGCATTATACTCAGGGGCACGGTGTGTGGCAGCATTATACTCAGGGGCACGGTGTGTGGCAGCATTATACTCAGGGGCACGGTGTGTGGCAGCATTATACTCAGGGCACGGTGTGTGGCAGCATTATACTCAGAGGCACGGTGTGTGGCAGCATTATACTCAGGGGCACGGTGTGTGGCAGCATTATACTCGGGCACGGTGTGTGGCAGCATTATACTCAGGGGCCCGGTGTGTGGCAGCATTATACTCAGGGGCCCGGTGTGTGGCAGCATTATACTCAGGGGCCCGGTGTGTGGCAGCATTATACTCAGGGGCACGGTGTGTGGCAGCATTATACTCAGGGGCAAGGTGTGTGGCAGCATTATACTCAGGGGCACGGTGTGTGGCAGCGTTATATTCAGGGGCACGGTGTGTGGCGGCATTATACTCAGGGGCACGGTGTGTGGCAGCATTATACTCAGGGGCACGGTGTGTGGCAGCATTATACTCAGGGGCACGGTGTGTGGCAGCATTATACTCGGGCACGGTGTGTGGCAGCATTATACTCAGGGGCCCGGTGTGTGGCAGCATTATACTCAGGGGCCCGGTGTGTGGCAGCATTATACTCAGGGGCCCGGTGTGTGGCAGCATTATACTCAGGGGCACGGTGTGTGGCAGCATTATACTCAGGGGTACGGTGTGTGGCAGCATTATACTCAGGGGCACGGTGTGTGGCAGCGTTATATTCAGGGGCACGGTGTGTGGCGGCATTATACTCAGGGGAACGGTGTGTGGCAGCATTATACTCAGGGGCACGGTGTGTGGCAGCATTATACTCAGGGGCACGGTGTGTGGCAGCATTATACTCAGGGGCATGGTGTGTGGCAGCATTATACTCAGGGGCACGGTGTGTGGCAGCATTACACTCAAGGGCACGGTGTGTGGCAGCATTATACTCAGGGGCACGGTGTGTGGCAGCATTATACTCAGATGCACGGTGTGTGGCAACTTTATACTCAGGGGCACGGTGTGTGGCAGCATTATACTCAGGGGCACGGTGTGTGGCAGCATTATACTCAGGGGCACGGTGTGTGGCAACTTTATACTAAGGAGCACAGTGTGTGGCAGCATTATACTCAGGGGCACAGTGTGTGGCAGCATTATACTCAGGGGCACGGTGTGTGGCAGCATTATACTCAGGGGCACGGTGTGTGGCAGCATTATACTCAGGGGCACGGTGTGTGGCAGCATTATACTCAGGGGCACGGTGTGTGGCAGCATTATACTCAGGGGCACGGTGTGTGGCAGCATTATACTCAGGGGCACGGTGTGTGGCAGCATTATACTCAGGGGCATGGTGTGTGGCAGCATTATACTCAGGGGCACGGTGTGTGGCAGCATTACACTCAAGGGCACGGTGTGTGGCAGCATTATACTCAGGGGCACGGTGTGTGGCAGCATTATACTCAGGGGCACGGTGTGTGGCAACTTTATACTCAGGGGCACGGTGTGTGGCAGCATTATACTCAGGGGCACGGTGTGTGGCAGCATTATACTCAGGGGCACGGTGTGTGGCAGCATTATACTCAGGGGCACGATGTGTGGCAACTTTATACTAAGGAGCACAGTGTGTGGCAGCATTATACTCAGGGGCACAGTGTGTGGCAGCATTATACTCAGGGGCACGGTGTGTGGCAGCATTATACTCACGGGCACGGTGTGTGGCAGCATTATACTCAGGGGCACGGTGTGTGGCAGCATTATACTCAGGGGCACGGTGTGTGGCAGCATTATACTCAGGGGCACGGTGTGTGGCAACATTATACTCAGGGGCATGGTGTGTGGCAGCATTATACTCAGGGGCACGGTGTGTGGCAGCATTATACTCAGGGGCACGGTGTGTGGCAGCATTATACTCAGGGGCACGGTGTGTGGCAGCATTATACTCAGGGGCACGGTGTGTGGCAGCATTATACTCAGGGGCACGGTGTGTGGCAGCATTATACTCAGGGGCACGGTGTGTGGCAGCATTATACTCAGGGGCATGGTGTGTGGCAGCATTATACTCAGGGGCACGGTGTGGCAGCATTATACTCAGGGGCATGGTGTGTGGCAGCATTATACTCAGGGGCACGGTGTGTGGCAGCATTATACTCAGGGGCACGGTGTGTGGCAGCATTATATTCAGGGGCACGGTGTGTGGCAGCATTATACTCAGGGGCACGGTGTGTGGCAGCATTATACTCAGGGGCACGGTGTGGCAGCATTATACTCAGGGGCACGGTGTGTGGCAGCATTATATTCAGGGGCACGGTGTGTGGCAGCATTATACTCAGGGGCACGGTGTGTGGCAGCATTATACTCAGGAACACGGTGTGTGACAACTTTATACTCGAGGGGTACGGTCTGTGGCAGCATTTTATTTAGGTACACAGCATGTGGCAGTGTTATATTCATGCGCACAGTGCCTGACAGTATTATACCAGGGCACAGTGTGTGGCAGTATTATACCAGGGGCACAGTGTGTGGCAGTTATATATTCAGGGGCACAGTGTGTGACAGTATTATACCAGGGGCACAGTGTGTGACAGTATTATACCAAAGGCACAGTGTGTGGCAGTTATATATTCAGGGGCACAGTATGTGACAGTATTATACCAGGGGCACAGTGTGTGGCAGTTATATATTAAGGGGCACAGTGTGTGACAGTATTATACCAGGGGCACAGTGTGTGACAGTATTATACCAAAGGCACAGTGTGTGGCAGTTATATATTCAGGGGCACAGTATGTGACAGTATTATACCAGGGGCACAGTGTGTGGCAGTTATATATTCAGGGGCACAGTATGTGACAGTATTATACCAGGGGCACAGTGTGTGGCAGTTATATATTCAGGGGCACAGTGTGTGTGTTACGCCGAGCGCTCCGGGTCCCCGCTCCTCCCCGGAGCGCTCGCTACACTCTCCCCACTGCAGCGCTCCGGTCAGATCCACTGACCCGGGGCGCTGCGATTCCGCTTCCAGCCGGGATGCGATTCGCGATGCGGGTAGCGCCCGCTCGCGATGCGCACCCCGGCTCCCCTACCTGACTCGCTCTCCCTCGGTCCTGTCCCGGCGCGCGCGGCCCCGCTCCCTAGGGCGCGCGCGCGCCGGGTCTTTGCGATTTAAAGGGCCACTGCGCCGCTGATTGGCGCAGTGATTCCAATTAGTGTGTTCACCTGTGCACTTCCCTATATCACCTCACTTCCCCTGCACTCCCTTGCCGGATCTTGTTGCCATTGTGCCAGTGAAAGCGTTTCCTTGTGTGTTCCTAGCCTGTGTTCCAGACCTCCTGCCGTTGCCCCTGACTACGATCCTTGCTGCCTGCCCCGACCTTCTGCTACGTCCGACCTTGCTTCTGTCTACTCCCTTGTACCGCGCCTATCTTCAGCAGCCAGAGAGGTGAGCCGTTGCTAGTGGATACGACCTGGTCACTACCGCCGCAGCAAGACCATCCCGCTTTGCGGCGGGCTCTGGTGAAAACCAGTAGTGACTTAGAACCGATCCACTAGCACGGTCCACGCCAATCCCTCTCCGGCACAGAGGATCCACTACCTGCCAGCCGGCATCGTGACAGTAGATCCGGCCATGGATCCCGCTGAAGTTCCTCTGCCAGTTGTCGCTGACCTCACCACGGTGGTCGCCCAGCAGTCACAACAGATAGCGCAACAAGGCCAACAGCTGTCTCAACTGACCGTTATGCTACAGCAGTTACTACCACAGCTTCAGCAGTCATCTCCTCCGCCAGCTCCTGCACCTCCTCCGCAGCGAGTGGCCGCTCCTGGTCTACGCCTATCCTTGCCGGATAAATTTGATGGGGACTCTAAGTTTTGCCGTGGCTTTCTTTCCCAATGTTCCCTGCATCTGGAGATGATGTCGGACCAGTTTCCCACTGAAAGGTCTAAGGTGGCTTTCGTAGTCAGCCTTCTGTCTGGAAAAGCCCTGTCTTGGGCCACACCGCTCTGGGACCGCAATGACCCCGTCACTGCCTCTGTACACTCCTTCTTCTCGGAAATCCGAAGTGTCTTTGAGGAACCTGCCCGAGCCTCTTCTGCTGAGACTGCCCTGTTGAACCTGGTCCAGGGTAATTCTTCCGTTGGCGAGTATGCCGTACAATTCCGTACTCTTGCTTCAGAATTATCCTGGAATAATGAGGCCCTCTGCGCGACCTTTAAAAAAGGCCTATCCAGCAACATTAAAGATGTTCTGGCCGCACGAGAAATCCCTGCTAATCTACATGAACTCATTCACCTAGCCACTCGCATTGACATGCGTTTTTCCGAAAGGCGTCAAGAGCTCCGCCAAGATATGGACTCTGTTCGCACGAGGCGTTTCTTCTCCTCGGCTCCTCTCTCCTCTGGTCCCCTGCAATCCGTTTCTGTGCCTCCCGCCGTGGAGGCTATGCAGGTCGACCGGTCTCGCCTGACACCGCAAGAGAGGACACGACGCCGCATGGAGAACCTCTGCCTGTACTGTGCTAGTACCGAACACTTCCTGAGGGATTGTCCTATCCGTCCTCCCCGCCTGGAAAGACGTACGCTGACTCCGCACAAAGGTGAGACAGTCCTTGATGTCTACTCTGCTTCTCCACGTCTTACTGTGCCTGTGCGGATGTCTGCCTCTGCCTTCTCCTTCTCTACTATGACCTTCTTGGACTCTGGATCTGCAGGAAATTTTATTTTGGCCTCTCTCGTCAACAGGTTCAACATCCCAGTGACCAGTCTCGCCAGACCCCTTTACATCAATTGTGTAAACAATGAAAGATTGGACTGTACCATACGTTTCCGCACGGAGCCCCTTCTAATGAGCATCGGATCTCATCACGAGAGGATTGAACTTTTGGTCCTCCCCAATTGCACTTCTGAAATTCTCCTTGGACTTCCCTGGCTTCAACTTCATTCCCCAACCCTGGATTGGTCCACTGGGGAGATCAAGAGTTGGGGGCCCTCTTGTTCCAAGGACTGTCTAAAACCGGTTCCCAGTAACCCTTGCCGTGACTCTGTGGTTCCTCCAGTAACCGGTCTCCCTAAGGCCTATATGGACTTTGCGGATGTTTTCTGCAAAAAACAAGCTGAGACTCTACCTCCTCACAGGCCTTATGATTGTCCTATCGACCTCCTCCCGGGCACTACTCCACCCCGGGGCAGAATTTATCCTCTCTCTGCCCCAGAGACTCTTGCCATGTCTGAATACGTCCAGAAAAATTTAAAAAAGGGCTTTATCCGTAAATCCTCCTCTCCTGCCGGAGCCGGATTTTTCTTTGTGTCCAAAAAAGATGGCTCCCTACGTCCTTGCATTGACTACCGCGGTCTTAATAAAATCACGGTTAAGAACCGCTACCCCCTACCCCTCATCTCTGAACTCTTTGATCGCCTCCAAGGTGCCCACATCTTTACTAAACTGGACTTAAGAGGTGCTTATAACCTCATCCGCATCAGAGAGGGGGATGAGTGGAAAACGGCATTTAACACCAGAGATGGACACTTTGAGTATCTGGTCATGCCCTTTGGCCTGTGCAACGCCCCTGCTGTCTTCCAAGACTTTGTTAATGAAATTTTTCGTGATCTTTTATACTCCTGTGTTGTTGTATATCTGGACGATATCCTAATTTTTTCTGCCAATCTAGAAGAACACCGCCAGCATGTCCGTATGGTTCTTCAGAGACTTCGTGACAATCAACTCTATGCCAAAATTGAGAAATGTCTGTTTGAATGCCAATCTCTTCCTTTTCTAGGATACTTGGTCTCTGGCCAGGGACTACAAATGGATCCAGACAAACTCTCTGCCGTCTTAGATTGGCCACGCCCCTCCGGACTCCGTGCTATCCAACGCTTTTTGGGGTTCGCCAATTATTACAGGCAATTTATTCCACATTTTTCTACCGTTGTGGCTCCTATCGTGGCTTTAACCAAAAAAAATGCCGATCCCAAGTCTTGGCCTCCTCAAGCGGAAGACGCCTTTAAACGACTCAAGTCTGCCTTTTCTTCGGCTCCCGTGCTCTCCAGACCTGACCCTTCCAAACCCTTCCTATTGGAGGTTGATGCCTCCTCAGTGGGAGCTGGAGCTGTTCTTCTACAAAAAAATTCTTCCGGGCATGCTGTCACTTGTGGTTTTTTTTCTAGGACCTTCTCTCCGGCGGAGAGGAACTACTCCATCGGGGATCGAGAGCTTCTAGCCATCAAATTAGCACTTGAGGAATGGAGGCATCTGCTGGAGGGATCAAGATTTCCAGTTATTATTTACACCGATCACAAGAACCTCTCCTACCTCCAGTCTGCCCAACGGCTGAATCCTCGCCAGGCCCGGTGGTCTCTGTTCTTTGCCCGATTTAATTTTGAAATTCACTTTCGGCCTGCCGATAAGAACATTAGGGCCGATGCTCTCTCTCGTTCCTCGGATGCCTCAGAAGTTGAACTCTCTCCGCAACACATCATTCCTCCTGACTGCCTGATCTCCACTTCTCCAGCCTCCATCAGGCAAACTCCTCCAGGAAAGACCTTTGTTTCTCCACGCCAACGCCTCGGAATCCTCAAATGGGGTCACTCCTCCCATCTCGCAGGTCATGTGGGCATCAAGAAATCTGTGCAACTCATCTCCCGCTTCTATTGGTGGCCGACTCTGGAGACGGATGTTGTGGACTTTGTGCGAGCCTGCACTATCTGTGCCCGGGATAAGACTCCTCGCCAGAAGCCCGCTGGTTTTCTTCATCCCCTGCCTGTCCCCGAACAGCCTTGGTCTCTGATTGGTATGGATTTTATTACTGATTTACCCCCTTCCCGTGGCAACACTGTTATTTGGGTGGTCGTTGATCGATTCTCCAAAATGGCACATTTCATCCCTCTTCCTGGTCTTCCTTCAGCGCCTCAGTTGGCTAAACAATTTTTTGTACACATTTTTCGTCTTCACGGGTTGCCTACGCAGATCGTCTCGGATAGAGGCGTCCAATTCGTGTCTAAATTCTGGAGGGCTCTCTGTAAACAACTCAAGATTAAATTAAATTTTTCTTCTGCATATCATCCCCAATCCAATGGACAAGTAGAAAGAATTAACCAGGTCTTGGGTGATTATTTACGACATTTTGTTTCCTCCCGCCAGGATGACTGGGCAGATCTCCTTCCATGGGCCGAATTCTCGTATAACTTCAGAGTCTCTGAATCTTCCTCCAAATCCCCATTTTTCGTGGTGTACGGCCGTCACCCTCTTCCCCCCCTCCCTACCCCCTTGCCCTCTGGTCTGCCCGCTGTGGATGAAATTTCTCGTGACCTTTCCATCATATGGAGAGAGACCCAAAATTCTCTCTTACAGGCTTCATCACGCATGAAGAAGTTCGCGGATAAGAAAAGAAGAGCTCCTCCCATTTTTTCCCCTGGAGACAAGGTATGGCTCTCCGCTAAATATGTCCGCTTCCGTGTCCCTAGCTACAAGTTGGGACCACGCTATCTTGGTCCTTTCAAAATTTTGTGTCAGATTAATCCTGTCTCTTACAAACTTCTTCTTCCTCCTTCTCTTCGTATCCCTAATGCCTTTCACGTTTCTCTTCTTAAACCACTCATCATCAACCGTTTCTCTCCCAAATCTGTTCCTCCCACTCCTGTTTCCGGCTCCTCGGACATCTTCTCCGTCAAAGAGATCCTAGCTTCTAAAAAGGTCAGAGGGAAAACCTTTTTTTTAGTGGATTGGGAGGGTTGTGGTCCAGAAGAGAGATCCTGGGAACCTGAGGACAACATCCTAGACAAAAGTCTGCTCCTCAGGTTCTCAGGCTCTAAGAAGAGGGGGAGACCCAAGGGGGGGGGTACTGTTACGCCGAGCGCTCCGGGTCCCCGCTCCTCCCCGGAGCGCTCGCTACACTCTCCCCACTGCAGCGCTCCGGTCAGATCCACTGACCCGGGGCGCTGCGATTCCGCTTCCAGCCGGGATGCGATTCGCGATGCGGGTAGCGCCCGCTCGCGATGCGCACCCCGGCTCCCGTACCTGACTCGCTCTCCCTCGGTCCTGTCCCGGCGCGCGCGGCCCCGCTCCCTAGGGCGCGCGCGCGCCGGGTCTTTGCGATTTAAAGGGCCACTGCGCCGCTGATTGGCGCAGTGATTCCAATTAGTGTGTTCACCTGTGCACTTCCCTATATCACCTCACTTCCCCTGCACTCCCTTGCCGGATCTTGTTGACATTGTGCCAGTGAAAGCGTTTCCTTGTGTGTTCCTAGCCTGTGTTCCAGACCTCCTGCCGTTGCCCCTGACTACGATCCTTGCTGCCTGCCCCGACCTTCTGCTACGTCCGACCTTGCTTCTGTCTACTCCCTTGTACCGCGCCTATCTTCAGCAGCCAGAGAGGTGAGCCGTTGCTAGTGGATACGACCTGGTCACTACCGCCGCAGCAAGACCATCCCGCTTTGCGGCGGGCTCTGGTGAAAACCAGTAGTGACTTAGAACCGATCCACTAGCACGGTCCACGCCAATCCCTCTCCGGCACAGAGGATCCACTACCTGCCAGCCGGCATCGTGACAGTGTGACAGTATTATACCAAAGGCACAGTGTGTGGCAGTTATATATTCAGGGGCACAGTATATGACAGTATTATACCAGGAGCACAGTGTGTGGCAGTTATATATTCAGGGGCACAGTATGTGACAGTATTATACCAGGAGCACAGTGTGTGGCAGTTATATATTCAGGGGCACAGTATGTGACAGTATTATACCAGGAGCACAGTGTGTGGCAGTTATATATTCAGGGGCACAGTATGTGACAGTATTATACCAGGGGCACAGTGTGTGGCAGTGTTATACCAAAGGCACAGTGTGTGGCAGTTATATATTCAGGGGCACAGTGTGTGGATGTATTAAAGGGGCACAGTGTGTGGCAGTATTATACCAAAGGCACAGTGTGTGGCAGTTATATATTCAGGGGCACAGTGTGTGGCAGTTATATATTCAAGGGCACAGTGTGTGGCAGTATTATACCAGGGGCACAGTGTGTGGCAGTATTATACCAGGGGCACAGTGTGTGACAGTATTATACCAAAGGTACAGTGTGTGGCAGTATTATACCAAAGGCACAGTGTGTGGCAGTTATATATTCAGGGGCACAGTATGTGACAGTATTATACCAGGGGCACAGTGTGTGCCAGTATTATACCAAAGGCACAGTGTGTGGCAGTTATATATTCAGGGGCACAGTATGTGACAGTATTATACCAGGGGCACAGTGTGTGGCAGTTATATATTCAGGGGCACAGTGTGTGACAGTATTATACCAGGGGCACAGTGTGTGACAGTATTATACCAAAGGCACAGTGTGTGGCAGTTATATATTCAGGGGCACAGTATGTGACAGTATTATACCAGGGGCACAGTGTGTGGCAGTTATATATTCAGGGGCACAGTGTGTGACAGTATTATACCAAAGGCACAGTGTGTGGCAGTTATATATTCAGGGGCACAGTATATGACTGTATTATACCAGGAGCACAGTGTGTGGCAGTTATATATTCAGGGGCACAGTATGTGACAGTATTATACCAGGAGCACAGTGTGTGGCAGTTATATATTCAGGGGCACAGTATGTGACAGTATTATACCAGGAGCACAGTGTGTGGCAGTTATATATTCAGGGGCACAGTATGTGACAGTATTATACCAGGGGCACAGTGTGTGGCAGTATTATACCAAAGCACAATGTGTGGCAGTTATATATTCAGGGGCACAGTGTGTGGCAGTATTATACAAGGGGCACAGTGTGTGGCAGTATTATTCCAAAGGCACAGTGTGTGGCAGTTATATATTCAGGGGCACAGTGTGTGGCAGTTATATATTCAAGGGCACAGTGTGTGGCAGTATTATACCAGGGGCACAGTGTGTGGCAGTATTATACCAAAGGTACAGTGTGTGGCAGTATTATACCAAAGGCACAGTGTGTGGCAGTTATATATTCAGGGGCACAGTGTGTGGCAGTTATATATTTAAGGGCACAGTGTATGGCAGTATTATACCAGGGGCACAGTGTGTGGCAGTATTATACCAGGGGCACAGTGTGTGGCAGTATTATACCAAAGGCACAGTGTGTGGCAGTTATATATTCAGGGGCACAGTGTGTGGCAGTTATATATTCAAGGGCACAGTGTGTGGCAGTATTATACCAGGGGCACAGTGTGTGACAGTATTATACCAAAGGTACAGTGTGTGGCAGTATTATACCAAAGGCACAGTGTGTGGCAGTTATATGTTCAGGGGCACAGTGTGTGGCAGTTATATATTTAAGGGCACAGTGTATGGCAGTATTATACCAGGGGCACAGTGTGTGGTAGTATTATACCAGGGGCACAGTGTGTGACAGTATTATACCAGGGGCACAGTGTGTGGCAGTATTATACCAAAGGCACAGTGTGTGGCAGTTATATATTCAGGGGAACAGTATATGACAGTATTATACCAGGAGCACAGTGTGTGGCAGTTATATATTCAGGGGCACAGTATGTGACAGTATTATACCAGGAGCACAGTGTGTGGCAGTATTATACCAGGGGCACAGTGTGTGACAGTATTATACCAAAGGTACAGTGTGTGGCAGTTATATATTCAGGGGCACAGTATGTGACAGTATTATACCAGGGGCACAGTGTGTGGCAGTTATATATTCAGGGGCACAGTATGTGACAGTATTATACCAGGAGCACAGTGTGTGGCAGGTGGGGAATGATTACGACTTATTATTAGAGCAGCGCCTATTTCTTGAATGGCACTGCGGCCGCTAGGTGTGAACCAGGTCTTAGCCGACCTTTAACGGATGGATAAAGATTAAAAAGAATTTTAAAAATTCTAAAAATGTAAAAGATTAAAGTTCCACCTCGGCATCAACACGTGTACTTGATGTACACACCCAGGGGCGGGTCGCAGATCAGCGTGGGACATTTTCGCGTGCTTTTCGGGTAAATCCTTAACCCTTTCTAGTACACACGGTCGTGAGGAACGCAGCATGGCTTCACTGCAGATTTTGCACATTTTTGCAGGAAAACAATCTTCGCCTCCCCCTTACTTTTTCCTGCGCACCAGTCAAGAACAATCTCAATAGCAAAGTCCCGTACACTTTTGTGCGCAATTATGATCGCAGCATGCGAAAATTTCAGACAGTCCATATAACACATTTCTTGATAGGGGGAGTACTATTGCTTTAGTCATGGTAGCAAAGTTCTTTAAGGCACACACCTGAATCCTGCTCGTGACGCCAAAAGAGTTGTGGTGGCTGGGTGATGCAGGCAATAGTGTAGGGTATGTTGATATTAACCCTTTGTTGTTGTGACTCCAGGATGCGGTTTCCTTAGGGTAATGGTCCTACTGCCAACCGTCCCACAAACGGTAGGGAAAAATAAAGGAATGTCCACAGCAAATATTGATGAAAACCGGAATAAACGTTACTGCATATTTTATGCAACTGCAGGTAACAAAACAGTCTTTGTATAGAGGACCGTAGTTCAGATTCCTCACAGGTTTGCTGGGACATCTAAGTACAATAAGCTTTGGTTTGCTAGCCACTGGGCTACTGGTTTGAAGATAAATGAGTTGCAGAAGTCACACAGGATTTTAGTAGTTTTGAGATGGATCACTCACGGTTTAGTGGCTGCGGAAGATAAGGCTTAAGGCCTAGCTTGAATTGATGATTAGATATGAGGTGTGCTTTCTGTCATGTACAGGTCTCAAGAGAGAGAATTTAGTAGCAGCAGCCCCTTATATATTAAGGGGGTGGGACAAAGCTCATTGGATAGCCAAACCTGTCAGTCCTGACCTCTGGAACTCTGGGTATATCACATGACCCAAAGGTCCTTAAACCATAGCTTAACATAAATTAAAGGCATGTGACCTCTAAGGTCCTATACAGAGGTATCCTAGATTAATTAAATATATATATTAAATACTACCATATTAAGAGGCGACTAGGGGTTAGCCCTTCAGGAGAGCCCAATATCATGGAGGGACTCTGGCTGAGGGGACTCCAGACAAAGGGTCAGGACCAAGTCCTGTACCGGGACACCACAGATGGATTATTTGTACTGAGGTGGGGTATTCTAAAAGCGAGAAGTCGAAGATGTTTGTCCGGCATATGAGTCCTGACCAGAAGAATGCGGCCGGATGGAGAAGGTGACAAAAGTGAACAACTCTGATCTGAGAAGACATCTCTTGTGGAAGTGATATTGGCCTGTGTATAGTGCTTTGTGTTCAGTAACGGTATAGTGGAATTATCTAGTCACTACGTGGTGGTAATATGCAGTAATATGAGTGTTTGAAATTGATTCCATCATATGTTTCTTGCCAGCGAGTTGGTTGTTGGTTACCACTCAGAATTTTGATCATTCACTTCGGAATCTTCGGCGGCATACGGGTAGATCTTCTGAGGAATGCGTGTGGATCTTCTGTGGAATGCGAGTGGATCTTATGCCGAATGCAAGGGGATCTTCTGCGGAATGGGGGTGGAACTTCTGAGTAATGCAGGTGGATCTTCTGTGGAATGTGAGATGATCTTCAGCGGAATGTGAGTGGATCTTCAGCGGAATGCGGGTGGATATTCTGCAGAATGCGGGTGGATATTCTGCGGAATGGGGGCGGATCATCTGCGGAATGCGGGTGGGTCTTCTCCGGAATGGGGGTTGATCTTCTGTGGAATGCGGGTGGATCTTCTGTAGAATGTGAGTGGATCTTCTATGGAATGCGGGTGGATCTTCTTCGGAAAGTGGGTAGATCTCCTGCGGTATGCGGGTGGATCTTTTGCGAAATGTGAGTGGATCTTATGCGGAATGCGAGTGGATCTTCTGAGGAATGCAAGTGGATATTCTGCGGAATGGGGGCGGATCATCTGCGGAATGCGGGTGGGTCTTCTCCGGAATGGGGGTGAATCTTCTGTGGAATGCGGGTGGATCTTCTGTAGAATGTGAGTGGATCTTCTGTGGAATGCGGGTGGATCTTCTGCGGAATGAGGGTGGATCATCTGCGGAATGCGGGTGGGTCTTCTTTGGAATGGGGGTGGATCTTCTGTGGAATGCGGGTGGATCTTCTGTAGAATGTGAGTGGATCTTCTGTGGAATGCGGGTGGATCTTCTTCGTAAAGTGGGTAGATCTCCTGCGGAATGCGGGTGGATCTTTTGAGGAATGCAAGTGGATCTTCTGCGGAATGAGGGTGGATCTTCTGAGGAGTGCAGGTGGATCTTCTGAGGAGTGCAGGTGGATCTTCTGAGGAATGCAAGTGGATCTTCTGCGGAATGCAGGTGGATCTTCTGAGGAATGCGGGTGTATCTTCTGCGGAATGTGGGTGGATCTTCTGAGGAATGTGGGAGATATTTTGTGGAATGCAGGTGGATCTTCTGCAGAATGAGGGTGGATCTTCTGCGGAATGCCGGTGAATCTTAGTAATGTCATTAAAATCGCATACGATTAAGATCTAAATTTTAATCTGGACAAAAAATCGGGTGCATGAGTGGGACACGAATAATCAGTGGAGGTCAATGGATCCATGGATACAATGGATATATCCAATTCTGTAAAATTTGTAGGTTTAAAATCGCGCAGAGGAGTCGGATGGAAAAAATTGTGATGTGAATGGAGCCTTAAACGGATAAAAACGGACAGCAATACGATTTAATGCGATTTACATAGTATTGAAATCGGCACAGAAAAAGTCGAAAATGTACACGGATCAAAACAGGTGCATGAGTCGGATACGATTTGTCAGTAGAAGTCAATGGATATGTCTAGATCAATGTTTCCCAATCAGGGTGCCTCCAGCTGTAGCAAAACTACAATTCCCAGCATGGCTGGACAGCCTTTGGCTGTCCAGCCATGCTGGGAGTTGTAGTTTTGCTACAGATAGTTGCACACTGTTTGGATACCAAAGTCTTAGGCACAAACCCAGCAAATTGTTATCGGCCAAAAATAAAAAAATAAATTAAAAAATAAAGCAGAAACAATTTTAATCGTTTTTTTTTCGGGACAAAAAAATAATCAGGTAATTACATCACGATTTCGGCATCTGACTACTTAGATTTGTTGCCTAAAAATCATTTACAATCGTATTTCTAGTCGCTTTCATAGATTTCTATTGAAATGGACTTGAAATGGTGCTCTCTGGGTAACAAAACATGTGACAACCCTTATCATGTGACTAACAATCATGTGACGATATCAAAGGTCCTTTATCCTTAGTATATAACGTACACACATTATCGGGGAACACTGCAGGTGACTCTGCAGGGACTCAACCAGACAGGACTGTAGGAGCATATCCCGTACTGGGACATCACACATACATACACGTAAAATCAGACGCAATTTAAAAAAAGAGGACGTAAAAAAGTAAAAAAAGTGCAATCACATCTCGGTTCCGCGAATCCGGCAGCCGGAGATAGCAGGAGAATTTCTAAAACGCCTCCTGACGCACGCTGGCCGCATCAGCGCGGAACAGAGTCAGCTAGTGTCTCTGACCGGCTCATTTTGCCGACCATGTGGGAGATTTATCAAAACCTAGAGTGGATTAGTGCTGCGGTTGCCCATAGCAACCAATCTTATCGCTTCTTTCACTTTTAGAGGCTTTTTTTTTTTTTTTTAAATGAAAGAAGCAATCTGATTGGTTGCTATGGGCAACTGCACCGCTTTTCACGTTCACAGGTCTTGATACGGGGGGGTAACAAGACCTGTGAACATGAACAGCGGTGCAGTTGCCCATAGCAACCAATCAGATTGCTTCTTTCATTTAAAAAAAACACCGTATCCGGGTAAAAAAAAATAAAAAATCGTCGGAAAATGAGCCAAGGCGGAAACGCTAGCTGACTCCGGTCGGCTCATTGAATCAGCAGGGCACGGCGCCGATACTCCCACCGTATCCGGATTCGCTAATGGATACGGTCGGGATATGAGCCGTGTGCGCAAATGCTATCTAAATCTGGTGGGTTTGTTGAAATCAATGAGGCATGGCGCGTATAGGGCAGGAGGCGGTTTCGAAATTCTCCCGCCGTCTCCGGGATCGACTTTACGTTTTGGCCTCCGATGATCTTACGTGACGTGAAATCGGATACGATTAGTGAAAAGAAGTCAACGGATACGTCAGTCTTTCCCAAACAGCGCGCCTCCAGCTGTTGCGAAACTACAACTCCCAGCATGCCCGGACAGCCGTAGGCTGTCCGGGCATGCTGGGAGTTGTAGTTTCGCAACAGCTGGAGGTGCACTGGTTGGGAAAGACTGAGGATTCTGTACCATATTTAAGCATAAAATCCTGTAAACCAATGTGAATGATCTCCTGCTTTGTAATATGTTTAGATCAGGTCAGCCATATTTACTGACACCTGTAGGATTCTTTTTTTCTTCTTCTTACTGACGTGTGGGGGGCTACGGCTTTCGTCGGTAGTGATGGGTCACAGCCCTGCCCCCGCCATAACCCCACCGAGCACGATCCAATACCGTACACCGTGGCACAACACATGACCCAGGTATATGAGCGTACACAGAGTGCAACGATATACGTTATATATATATATCTATATGTATGCAGCGCGCAGAGTGACACATTGTATCTATGAATAATATATATATATATATATATATATATAGCACTATAGCCGTCCCTCCCCATCCCCCTGCTTCATCCCCTCCCTGCCCCCTCCCCCTCAGCAAAGCCCCGGATGTCAGTGACGTCATTGAGAGCCATCTTTTGTCAGAAGCTGGAGAAGAAGGAGCTGCAGCAGCACCCTGAACAGCACCCTACAAGATGTGAGTGCCCTTCCCCAGCCCCCTCCCCTGCACCCACATATGTATTTCTTGTGCGCCATATACATACCTTCCACGTAGAGTATACAGCGCCGTACGCTGCATCCAGCCGGGGACAGACGGGAAACCTTTCCCAGATCCTTGCCCTGCACCCACCACAATCTGCTGTTGTGTCACACGCTCTACGGGGACACACACATTAGACGCTGGTGACACACACACACACGTATACACACACACATCATAATCTACAGGTGTATATACTCCGTGACCCCCTGGATAGATGTTGGTGTGACACACACAGCAGTCTAGATATATATATATATATATATATATGTGTGTGTGTGTGTATCCGATGAGAGGCCGGTGTCACACCAGTCTGCTGTTGTGTCACACACGCTGCCATTTTCGAATACGGGCACCGGACACGTTTGACACACACACAAACACACAAAAAGCAAGCCAAGGGCAGGCATCACTGCGCCCTGCTAGTGTTACACACATGGACGGCGAAGCCTCCCTGATGCTTGTGTGACACACACATATATATACTGGACGGAGCTAGAGGCCGATGTCAGACGTACACACACACACACAGTGCACACACAATGTCACCCGTCTATATGCAATATATCCTACTAGAGCCTAATGTCACCCATCCATATGTCACCCATCTGTATACAGTGCACCCTACTAGAGTCTAATGTCACACATCTATATACAGGGCACCCTACTAGAGTCTAATGTCACCCATCTGTATACAGTGCACCCTACTAGAGTCTAATGTCACCCATCTGTATACAGTGCACCCTACTAGAGTCTAATGTCACCCATCTGTATACAGTGCACCCTACTAGAGTCTAATGTCACCCATCTGTATACAGTGCACCCTACTAGAGTCTAATGTCACCCATCTATATACAGTGCACCCTACTAGAGTCTAATGTCATCCATCTATATACAGTGCACTCTACTAGAGTCTAATATCATCCATCTATATACAGTGCACCCTACTAGAGTCTAATGTCACCCATCTGTATACAGTGCACCCTACTAGAGTCTAATGTCACACATCTATATACAGGGCACCCTACTAGAGTCTAATGTCACCCATCTGTATACAGTGCACCCTACTAGAGTCTAATGTCACCCATCTGTATACAGTGCACCCTACTAGAGTCTAATGTCACCCATCTGTATACAGTGCACCCTACTAGAGTCTAATGTCACCCATCTGTATACAGTGCACCCTACTAGAGTCTAATGTCACACATCTATATACAGTGCACCCTACTAGAGTCTAATATCATCCATCTATATACAGTGCACCCTACTAGAGTCTAATGTCACCCATCTGTATACAGTGCACCCTACTAGAGTCTAATGTCACACATCTATATACAGGGCACCCTACTAGAGTCTAATGTCACCCATCTGTATACAGTGCACCCTACTAGAGTCTAATGTCACCCATCTGTATACAGTGCACCCTACTAGAGTCTAATGTCACCCATCTGTATACAGTGCACCCTACTAGAGTCTAATGTCACCCATCTGTATACAGTGCACCCTACTAGAGCCTAAAGTCATCCATCTATATACAGTGCACCCTACTAGAGCCTAATGTCATCCATCTATATACAGTGCACTCTACTAGAGTCTAATGTCATCCATCTATATACAGTGCACCCTACTAGAGTCTAATGTCACCCATCTATATACAGTGCTCCCTACTAGAGTCTAATGTCACCCATCTATATACAGTGCTCCCTACTAGAGTCTAATGTCACCCATCTGTATACAGTGCACCCTACTAGAGTCTAATGTCATCCATCTGTATACAGTGCACCCTACTAGAGTCTAATGTCACCCATCTGTATACAGTGCACCCTACTAGAGTCTAATGTCACCCATCTATATACAGTGCACCCTACTAGAGTCTAATGTCACCCATCAATATACAGTGCACCCTACTAGAGACCAATGTTACCCATTTATATACAGAGCACCCTACTAGAGCATAATGTCATCCATCTATATACAGTGCACTCTACTAGAGTCTAATGTCATCCATCTATATACAGTGCACCCTACTAGAGTCTAATGTCACCCATCTATATACAGTGCACCCTACTAGAGCCTAATGTCACCCATCTATATACAGTGCTCCCTACTAGAGTCTAATGTCTTCCATCTATATACAGTGCACCCTACTAGAGCCTAATGTCATCCATCTATATACAGTGCACCCTACTTGAGTCTAATGTCATCTATCTCTATACAGTGCACCCTACTAGAGCCTAATGTCATCCATCTATATACAGTGCACCCTACTAGAGCCTAATGTCATCCATCTATATACAGTGCACCCTACTAGAACCTAATGTCAGCCATATATATACAGTTCCCCCTACTAGAGCCTAATGTCATCCATCTATATACAGTGCAACTTACTAAGGCCTAATCTCACCCATCTATAGACACAGTGCACCGAACTAGAGCCTGATGTCACCCATCTTTATACAATGCATCCTACTAGAGCCTGATGTCACCCATCTTTATACAATTCATCCTACTAGAGTGCTGTGTAGCCAGTTAAGCTGGCTCCCTGCCACTGCAGGTGCGCTACTGCTGTACACTACACTCCGGACACCAGGTGGAACTACCTGGAGGAGTCCCCGCCTATCCCTTTATCCCCTTCCTATTGAGGTTGGGAGAGCGGGGAGCTCTGCTACTGATGGTACACAAGGAGAGTGGTATTGTCATCACTTTCATATACCCTTCATGAATAACATATACCCTTCATGAATAACTCCACTTAAGATACATATCTTTGTGCTGTCTCCGGTGGTACATTAGGAGAGTGGTATTGTAATGATTTGTATACATCCCCCCCATAATTTATTCCACCTATGATATCTACCCATGAGCTGTCACTATCTGGCTAAAGTGAATCTATTCTATATATACACTTACCCCATTTCCCCCTGAAGACATCACAATATGAGACAGAAACGCGTTGGAAATTGAGGGAAATCTGTTTATGCATATAATACTGATGGTACTAGCGGATGTCCACCAGCTGGGGGTAACTTGTATTGTCCGGTAACACCAGCAGTGCTGGCGCTTTATCTGTATGGTTTTTTAATGGTATCACAATGTGATTGGTGAATTTTAAAAGGAATCATTAAAAGTTATGTATTGTTGCACTTCCCCTTTGATTATTTGATATTTGATTGCTGGGAGATTATCGGTCATCTGCATGACCATTTAAGTACTTTTCAGCTTTATTCCAATACCCTTTCAGAGTCTAATGTCCTCCATCTATATACAGTGCACCCTACTAGAGCCTAATGTCACCCATCTATATACAGTGCACCCTACAAGAGCCTAATGTCATCCATCTATATACAGTGCACCCTACTAGATCCTAATGCCATCCATATATATACAGTGCACCCTGCTAGATCCTAATGCCATCCATATATATACAGTGCACCCTACTAGAGCCTAATGTCATCCATCTATATACAGTGCACCCTACAAGAGCCTAATGCCATCCATATATATACAGTGCACCCTGCTAGATCCTAATGCCATCCATATATATACAGTGCACCCTACTAGAGCCTGATGTCACCCATCTATATACAGTGCACCCTACTAGAGCCTAATGTCATCCATCTATATACAGTGCACCCTACTAGAGCCTAATGCCATCCATATATATACAGTGCACCCTACTAGAGCCTAATGTCACCCATCTATATACAGTGCACCCTACTAGAGCCTAATGTCATCCATCTATATACAGTGCACCCTACTAGAGCCTAATGTCATCCATATATATACAGTGCACCCTACTAGATCCTAATGCCATCAATCTATATACAGAGCACCCTACTAGAGCCTAATGTTACCCATTTATATACAGAAAGCCCAACCTCAACTAGAGCCTAATGTCACTTATCTATATATAATGCACCCAACCAAAGGATAATGTCACCCATTTATATAGAGTGCACCCAACTAGAGCCTAATTTAATTTGTCGGTATACAGTGCACTCTGCTAGAGCCTAATGTCACCAGTCTATGTACATTGCACCCTACTATAACCTATTGTCACCCATCTATAAACTCTGGATCCAATTAGAGCCTAATGTTACCCATTTATATATAGTGTGCCTAACTAGAGCCTTATATCAATGCCAAGCATCTACCCAACCCCAACTACAGTCTTATGTCACTCATTATATATACAGTGCACCCTACTAGAACCTAACGTTATCCATCTTTATATACTACTTCCTACTATAGCCTAATGTCATCCATCTATATACAGTGCACCCTACTAGATCCTAATGTCACCCATCTATATAGAGTACACCCTACTAGAGACTAATGTCATCCATCTATATACAGTGCACCCTACTAGACCCTAATATCATCCATCTATGTACAGTGCACCCTACTAGAGACTAATGTCATCCATCTATATACAGTGCACCCTACTAGAGACTAATGTCATCCATCTATATACAGTGCACCCTACTAGAGACTAATGTCATCCATCTATATACAGTGCACCCTACTAAGGACTAATGCCATCCATCTTTAAACAGTGCACTCTACTAGAGCCTAATGGCACTATATATACACAGAGCACCCTACAAGAGCCTAATGTCATCCATCTATATACAGTGTCCTACTAGAGTGTAATGCAATACATCTACAGTATATACAGTGCACCCTACTAGAGCATAATGTCATCCATCTATATACAGTGTCCTACTAGAGTGTAATGCAATACATCTACAGTATATACAGTGCACCATACTAGAGCATAATGTCATCCATCTATAAACAGGGCACCCTACTAGAGCCTAATGTCATTCATCTATAGATATAGTGCACCCTAATAGAACCTAATGTCATTCATCTATATATATATATATATATATATATATATATATATATACATATATATATATATATATATATATATATAGTGCACCCTACTAGAGCCTAATGTAATCCATCTATACACAGTGCACCCTACTAGAGCCTAATGTCATCCTCCTATATACAGTGCAGCCTAATAAAGCCTAATGTCATCCATATATATACAGTGCACCCTACTAGAGCCTAATGTCACCCATCTATATACAGTGCACCCTACTAGAGCCTAATGTCATCCATCTATATACAGTGCACCCTACTAGAACCTAATGTCATCCATCTATATACAGTGCACCCTACTAGAGCCTAATGTCATCCATCTATATACAGTGCACCCTACTAGAACCTAATGTCATCCATCTACATACAATGCACCCCACTAGAGCCTAATGTCATCCATCTATATACAGTGCACCCTACTAGAGCCTAATGTCATCCATTAATGTACAGTGCACCCCACTAGAGCCTAATGTCATCCATCTATATACAGTGCACCCTACTAGAGCCTAATGTCATCCATCTATATACAGTGCACCCTACTAGAGCCTAATGTCATCCATCTTTATACAGTGCACCCTATTAGAGCCTAATGTCATCCATCTATATACAGTGCACCCTACTAGAGCCTAATGTCATCCATCTATATACAGTGCACCCTACTAGAGCCTAATGTCATCCATCTTTATACAGTGCACCCTACTAGAGCCTAATGTCATCCATCTATATACAGTGCACCCTACTAGAGCCTAATGTCATCCATCTTTATACAGTGCACCCTATTAGAGCCTAATGTCATCCATCTTTATACAGTGCACCCTATTAGAGCCTAATGTCATCCATCTATATACAGTGCACCCTACTAGAGCCTAATGTCATCCATCTATATACAGTGCACCCTACTAGAGCCTAATGTCATCCATCTATGTACAGTGCACCCTACTAGAACCTAATGTCATCCATCAATCTACAGTGCACCCTACTAGAGCCTAATGTCATCCATCTTTATACAGTGCACCTACTAGAGCCTAATGTCATCCATCTATATACAGTGCACCCTACTAGAGCCTAATGTCATCCATCTATGTACAGTGCACCCTACTAGTGCCTAATGTATTGTATTATCACACATATACACCGTCATACACCTGATACCCTTCTTGTATTATCACACATATACACCGTCATACACCTGATAACCTTCCATTATTATCACACATATACACCGTCATACACCTGATACCCTTCATTGTATTATCACACATATACACCGTCATACACCTGATACCCTTCCATTATTATCACACATATACACCGTCATACACCTGATACCCTTCTTGTATTTTCACACATATACACCGTCATACACCTGATACCCTTCATTGTATTATCACACATATACACCGTCATACACCTGATAACCTTCATTGTATTATCACACATATACACCGTCATACACCTGATACCCTTCTTGTATTATCACACATATACACCGTCATACACCTGATACCCTTCATGGTATTATCACACATATACACCGTCATACACCTGATACCCTTCTTGTATTATCACACATATACACCGTCATACACCTGATACCCTTCTTGTATTATCACACATACACCGTCATACACCTGATACTCTTCATTGTATTATCACACATATACACCGTCATACACCTGATACCCTTCTTGTATTATCACACATATACACCGTCATACACCTGATAACCTTCTTGTATTATCACACATATACACCATCATACACCTGATACCCTTTATTGTATTATCATACATATACACCGTCATACACCTGATACTCTTCATTGTATTATCACACATATACACCGTCATACACCTGATACCCTTCTTGTATTATCACACATACACCGTCATACACCTGATACTCTTCATTGTATTATCACACATATACACCGTCATACACCTGATACCCTTCTTGTATTATCACACATATACACCGTCATACACCTGATAACCTTCTTGTATTATCACACATATACACCATCATACACCTGATACCCTTTATTGTATTATCATACATATACACCGTCATACACCTGATACTCTTCATTGTATTATCACACATATACACCGTCATACACCTGATAACCTTCATTGTATTATCACATATATACACCATCATACACCTGATACCCTTTATTGTATTATCACACATATACACCGTCATACACCTGATACTCTTCATTGTATTATCATACATATACACCATCATACACCTGATACTCTTCATTGTATTATCACACATATACACCGCCTTACACCTGATACCCTTCTTGTATTATCATACATATACACCGTCATACACCTGATACCCTTCTTGTATTATTACACATATACACTGTCATACACCTGATAACCTTCCATTATTATCACACATATACACCATCATACATCTGATACCCTTCATTGTATTATCACACATATACAGCGTCATACACCTGATACCCTTCATTGTATTATCACACATATACACCGTCATACACCTGATACTCTTCATTGTATTATCACACATATACACCGTCATACACCTGATACCCTTCATTGTATTATCACACATATACACCGTCATACACCTGATACCCTTCTTGTATTATCACACATATACACCGTCATACACCTGATACCCTTCATTGTATTATCACACATATACACCATCATACACCTGATACTCTTCATTGTATTATCACACATATACACCGTCATACACCTGATACCCTTCATTGTATTATCACACATATACAGCATCATACACCTGATACTCTTCATTGTATTATCACACATATACACCATCATACACCTGATACCCTTCATTGTATTATCACACATATACACCGTCATACACCTGATAACCTTCATTGTATTATCACACATATACACCGCCTTACACCTGATACCCTTCTTGTATTATCACACATATACACCGTCATTTACCTGATACCCTTCATTGTATTATCACATATATACACCGTCATACACCTGATACCCTTCATTGTATTATCACACATATACACCGTCATACACCTGATACCAATTTTGTATTATCACACATATACACCGTCATACACCTGATACCCTTAATTGTATTATCACACATATACACCATCATACACCTTATACCCTTCTTGAATTATCACACATATACACCGTCATACACCTGATACCCTTCTTGTATTATCACACATATACACCGTCATGCACCTGATACCCTTCATTGTATTATCACACATATACACCGTCATACACCTGATACCCTTCTTGTATTATCACACATATACACCGTCATACACCTGATACCCTTCATTGTATTATCACACATATACAGCATCATACACCTGATACCCTTCATTGTATTATCACACATATACACCTGATACCCTTCATTGTATTATCACACATAAACACCGTCATACACCTGATACTCTTCATTGTATTATCACACATATACACCGTCATTTACCTGATACCCTTCATTGTATTATCATACATATACACCGTCATACACCTGATACCCTTCATTGTATTATCACACATATACACCGTCATACACCTGATACCCTTCATTGTATTATCACACATATACAGCATCATACACCTGATACTCTTCATTGTATTATCACACATATACACCATCATTTACCTGATACCCTTCATTGTATTATCACACATATACACCGCCTTACACCTGATACCCTTCTTGTATTATCACACATATACACCGTCATACACCTGATACTCTTCATTATATTATCACACATATACACTGTCATACACCTGATAACCTTCCATTATTATCACACATATACACCATCATACACCTGATACCCTTCTTGTATTATCACACATATACAGCATCATACACCTGATACTCTTCATTGTATTATCACACATATACACCGTCATACACCTGATACCCTTCTTGTATTATCACACATATACACCGTCATACACCTGATACCCTTCTTGTATTATCACACATATACACCATCATACACCTGATACTCTTCATTGTATTATCACACATATACACCGTCATACACCTGATACCCTTCTTGTATTATCACACATATACACCGTCATACACCTGATACCCTTCTTGTATTATCACACATATACACCATCATACACCTGATACCCTTCATTGTATTATCACACATATACACCATCATACACCTGATACCCTTCATTGTATTATCACACATATACACCGTCATACACCTGATACCCTTCTTGTATTATCACACATATACACCGTCATACACCTGATACCCTTCTTGTATTATCACACATATACACCATCATACACCTGATACCCTTCATTGTATTATCACACATATACACCATCATACACCTGATACCCTTCTTGTATTATCACACATATACACCATCATACACCTGATACCCTTCATTTTATTATTACACATGATGGCGCCCTGCACAAAAGCGGTACATTAGACATCACTAGACATTGGAGCACATTCACAGGGGTCACATTGACTAGTGTCACACACACATTACACATAGCCAGATCTTCACAATACCTGGGTGGTGGGTTTTGGTGCTGGGCCTGGCTCTTACATGGCAGAATGCTCATCCTTCACATAGATCGCAATAAAGAGTTAATGTTGTGTCACATGAGTCAGTGTTATATAAAGGGCTACACATAACCAGTTGGATGCACATGGCACAGCCTGCCACCATTATACAGGGCCGGGGGGGGCTTCCACAACCCAACACGGGATTGTGCAGGGCCGTTTGTAGAAATGGCACGAGGTGTGATCAGGAAGGGGTCATAGAGGGCCAACAGGAGGAACTGGATACATGTTCATCAAAGACCACAGATGATAGATATCATATCTATATATATCATATCTATCTATCATCTATCTATCTATCTCTTATCATATCTATCTATATATCTCATATCTATCTATCTCACATGTCCCAGGTTATGTGTTATTTCTCTGCTATTACCACTGGAGACGTCTTAATTCATACATAATCTGGGATTATAATAGTAATTGCACGGCGCAGGCCTTCCTTAAGCCTCCTTGGGCCTAGTAAAATTGAACCCTAAGAATGTATTACTGGTATATATCTGGGTTTATGCACAGTAAAATTCCCTGAATCCGGCATAATCGGGGACGTTTTATAATCTGGGCTTGTTTCCCATACAGAACAGTATAGGTATAGAGCAGTATATATGTTGTATATTTTGTATATTCCATGGTGTATACGTATAGAGCAGTATACATGTTGTATATTTTGTATAATCCATGGTGTATAGGTATAGAGCAGTATACATGTTGTATATTTTGTATAACCCATGGTGTATAGGTATAGAGCAGTATACATGTTGTATATTTTGTATATTTCATGGTGTATAGGTATAGAGCAGTATACATGTTGTATATTTTGTATAATCCATGGTGTATAGGTATAGAGCAGTATACATGTTGTATATTTTGTATAACCCATGGTGTATAGGTATAGAGCAGTATACATGTTGTATATTTTGTATATTTCATGGTGTATAGGTATAGAGCAGTATACATGTTGTATATTTTGTATAATCCATAGTGTATTGGTATAGAGCCGTATACATGTTGTATATTTTGTATAATCCATGGTGTATAGGTATAGAGCAGTATACATGTTGTATATTTTGTATAATCCATGGTGTATAGGTATAGAGCCGTATACATGTTGTATATTTTGTATAATCCATGGTGTATAGGTATAGAGCAGTATACATGTTGTATATTTTGTATAATCCATGGTGTATAGGTATAGAGCCGTATACATGTTGTATATTTTGTATATTCCATGGTGTATACGTATAGAGCAGTATACATGTTGTATATTTTGTATAATCCATGGTGTATAGGTATAGAGCCGTATACATGTTGTATATTTTGTATAATCCATGGTGTATAGGTATAGAGCCGTATACATGTTGTATATTTTGTATATTCCATGGTGTATACGTATAGAGCAGTATACATGTTGTATATTTTGTATAATCCATGGTGTATAGGTATAGAGCCGTATACATGTTGTATATTTTGTATAATCCATAGTGTATTGGTATAGAGCCGTATACATGTTGTATATTTTGTATATTCCATGGTGTATACGTATAGAGCAGTATACATGTTGTATATTTTGTATAATCCATGGTGTATAGGTATAGAGCAGTATATATGTTGTATATTTTGTATAATCCATGGTGTATAGGTATAGAGCCGTATACATGTTGTATATTTTGTATAATCCATGGTGTATAGGTATAGAGCAGTATACATGTTGTATATTTTGTATAATCCATGGTGTATACGTATAGAGCAGTATACATGTTGTATATTTTGTATAATCCATGGTGTATAGGTATAGAGCAGTATACATGTTGTATATTTTGTATAATCCATGGTGTATAGGTATAGAGCAGTATACATGTTGTATATTTTGTATAATCCATAGTGTATAGGTATAGAGCAGTATACATGTTGTATATTTTGTATAATCCATGGTGTATAGGTATAGAGCAGTATACATGTTGTATATTTTGTATATTCCATGGTGTATAGGTATAGAGCAGTATACATGTTGTATATTTTGTATAATCCATGGTGTATAGGTATAGAGCAGTATATATGTTGTATATTTTGTATAATCCATAGTGTATAGGTATAGAGCAGTATACATGTTGTATATTTTGTATAATCCATGGTGTATAGGTATAGAGCAGTATACATGTTGTATATTTTGTATAATCCATAGTGTATAGGTATAGAGCCGTATACATGTTGTATATTTTGTATAATCCATGGTGTACAGGTATAGAGCAGTATACATGTTGTATATTTTGTATAATCCATGGTGTATAGGTATAGAGCAGTATATATGTTGTATATTTTGTATATTCCATGGTGTATACGTATAGAGTAGTATACATGTTGTATATTTTGTATAATCCATGGTGTATTGGTATAGAGCCGTATACATGTTGTATATTTTGTATAATCCATGGTGTATAGGTATAGAGCAGTATACATGTTGTATATTTTGTATAATCCATGGTGTATAGGTATAGAGCAGTATATATGTTGTTTATTTTGTATATTCCATGGTGTATATGTATAGAGCAGTATACATGTTGTATATTTTGTATAATCCATGGTGTATTGGTATAGAGCCGTATACATGTTGTATATTTTGTATAATCCATGGTGTATAGGTATAGAGCAGTATACATGTTGTATATTTTGTATAATCCATAGTGTATAGGTATAGAGCAGTATACATGTTGTATATTTTGTATAATCCATGGTGTATAGGTATAGAGCAGTATACATGTTGTATATTTTGTATAATCCATGGTGTATATGTATAGAGCAGTATACATGTTGTATATTTTGTATATTCCATGGTGTATAGGTATAGAGCAGTATATATGTTGTATATTTTGTATAATCCATGGTGTATAGGTATAGAGCAGTATACATGTTGTATATTTTGTATAATCCATGGTGTATTGGTATAGAGCCGTATACATGTTGTATATTTTGTATAATCCATGGTGTATTGGTATAGAGCCGTATACATGTTGTATATTTTGTATAATCCATGGTGTATAGGTATAGAGCAGTATATATGTTGTATATGCCACATATGTCAAAGAGTATAGAGCAGTATACACATGGTATAAATTGTATACTCCATGTTTTATGTGTATACAGGGCAGCACACACACTGTATATGCTGCACATTGTATGTGTGTATGGGGTAGTATACATGTTTCTTATGCTGTTTACTCCAGGATATATGTGTTTATGGGGGAGCACACACACTGTATAAGCTATATACTCCATGGTGTATGTGTGTTCGAAAAGTATATACATTGTACTTGCTATATACTTCAAGGTGTATGTGTCTATGAATAGTATATACATTTTATATGCTGTATATGCCACAATGTATATTTTTGGAGCAGTGTACATATTGTATATATTGTATTTTTGAATTTTTAACACTGTATGGGTAATGGACATTACCCCTCTTGCATAGTCTGTATACTCCACAATGTATGTGTGTATGGAGCAGCATGCCAGTTGTATATATACTGTATACCCCACATTATATGGAAATGGGTACTATAAACATTTGCTGTGTACTCCACATTGTATGTGTCTAGGGCACTATACACGTTGTATATGTTGTAGACTCTGAATTGTATATGCTGTATACTCCACAATCTATGTACGTAGGGGTAATGTACATATGCATACTACACGCTTTACGTATATGTTGCAGTATACACATATATAAGATACACTCTGCTTTTTGTTCATATATAGAGTAGTATCGGGCCATATAAATATTGTCTATGCTATATGCTGCACATTGTAGGTGTATTGGCCAGTATATACATGTATCTTGACCATGCTATATACTGCACACTGTATATGTGTAGTGTAGTATACATGTTTACTATGCTATATACTTTACATCTTATGTGTATGGGTCAGTTTACATGTTGTACATGCTTTATAGTTTACACTGTATGTGTGTGGGGCAGTATACTTGTTGTATATTTGGTGGGCCACAGGGTGTGAAGGTGAGGTGTAAAAGCCCAGGGGCATATGATTTTAACCCCTTAATGTTCGTGATGCCAAAGTTTTGTGGTGTGCCAAAGGGGTGCAATGAGGTGTATGGGTCAGATTTTGTAGCATAGGGGCAGGTGTTATTAATCCCTAAATGTTCGTGACGCCAGGGCGTGGTTTTCCTAAATAACCACCTGAAGGTAGCTCCGCTATCCCTAGGTTAGGAAAGGTAATAATAGTCCAAGACCAGGTTAGGATTAACGGTAGCATTACTGAGGTAGACAGATGGTAACAGTCTTTACAGCTAGGCCAGGATCCCCGAGAGGTGGCCAGTAACACGGAGGGGACCTTGCAGCTTGCTGGGACTTGACAGACTTTAGGACAGCCACGCTGACTATAATAGACTTGACTTGACTGTAGGTAGTGACAGCAGACAGAGATGACTTGACTTACTGACATGTGGCTGTAGGTGGCTTGAGGCCTCCAGATGTGCTGGACACTGGCTCTGAGACGTCTGGACTGAGCTTGACCTCAGCAGAGAAGAGCAAAAGAGCAATGAATGATCAAAGAGGCAGATTGCAGCTCCTCCCTTCCTTATAAAGGGGGGCTGAGCAAGAAGCCCATAGGTCAAGCTGAAGGTCACCTGGTTAGCTGGTGCTCTCTGGGTAACAAAACATATGAATTAAACATGTGACCACATTATCATGTGACTAACTCAAAGGTCCTTAAAGGTCCTTTATACACAATACATCTAACACTATGGGGTAGGCACTGCAGGAAAGCCCCTAGGACACAGAGGGACTCAACCTGACAGGGCCTAAGTACTGTACGGGACTATATCCCATACTGGGACATCACATATATACTATATACAGCACGCTGTGACATGTACATGGGGGAGATTTATCAAAATCTGACCAGAAGAAAAGTTGCTGAGTTGCCTATAGCAACCAATCAGATCGCTTCTTTCATTTTTAACAAGGCCTCTGCAAAAAGAAAGTAAGAAGCGATCTGATTGGTTGCTATGGTCAACTCAATAACTTTTCCTCTAGACAGGTTTTAATAAATATCCCATGTGTATCGGCAGTATACATGTTGTGTATGCTATATACTGCACACTGTATGTGTATGGGCAGTATACATGTTGTGTATGCTATATACTGCACACTGTATGTGTATGGGCAGTATACATGTTGTGTATGCTATATACTGCACACTGTATGTGTATTGGCAGTATACATGTTGTGTATGCTATATACTGCACACTGTATGTGTATTGGCAGTATACATGTTGTGTATGCTATATACTGTACACTGTAAGTGTATGGGCAGTATACATGTTGTGTATGCTATATACTTCACACTGTATGTGTATTGGCAGTATACATGTTGTGTATGCTATATACTGCACACTGTATGTGTATGCCCGGTATACATGTTGTGTATGCTATATACTGCACACTGTATGTGTATCGGCAGTATACATGTTGTGTATGCTATATACTGCACACTGTATGTGTATGGGCAGTATACATGTTGTGTATGCTATATACTTCACACTGTATGTGTGGAGGGCAGTATACATGTTGTGTATGCTATATACTGCACACTGTATGTGTATCGGCAGTATACATGTTGTGTATGCTATATACTGCACACTGTATGTGTATGGGCAGTATACATGTTGTGTATGCTATATACTTCACACTGTATGTGTGGAGGGCAGTATACATGTTGTGTATGCTATATACTGCACACTGTATGTGTATCGGCAGTATACCTGTTGTGTATGCTATATACTGCACACTGTATGTTTATCGGCAGTATACATGTTGTGTATGCTATATACTGCACACTGTATGTTTATCGGCAGTATACATGTTGTGTATGCTATATACTGCACACTGTATGTGTATTGGCAGTATACATGTTGTGTATGCTATATACTGTACACTGTAGGTGTATCGGCAGTATACATGTTGTGTATGCTATATACTGCACACTGTATGTGTATGGGCAGTATACATGTTGTGTATGCTATATACTGCACACTGTATGTGTATCGGCGGTATACATGTTGTGTATGCTATATACTGCACACTGTATGTGTATCGGCAGTATACATGTTGTGTATGCTATATACTGCACACTGTATGTGTATGGGCAGTATACATGTTGTGTATGCTATATACTTCACACTGTATGTGTGGAGGGCAGTATACATGTTGTGTATGCTATATACTGCACACTGTATGTGTATCGGCAGTATACATGTTGTGTATGCTATATACTGCACACTGTATGTGTATGGGCAGTATACATGTTGTGTATGCTATATACTTCACACTGTATGTGTGGAGGGCAGTATACATGTTGTGTATGCTATATACTGCACACTGTATGTTTATCGGCAGTATACATGTTGTGTATGCTATATACTGCACACTGTATGTTTATCGGCAGTATACATGTTGTGTATGCTATATACTGCACACTGTAGGTGTATCGGCAGTATACATGTTGTGTATGCTATATACTGCACACTGTATGTGTATGGGCAGTATACATGTTGTGTATGCTATATACTGCACACTGTATGTGTATTGGCAGTATACATGTTGTGTATGCTATATACTGTACACTGTAGGTGTATCGGCAGTATACATGTTGTGTATGCTATATACTGCACACTGTATGTGTATGGGCAGTATACATGTTGTGTATGCTATATACTGCACACTGTATGTGTATTTGCAGTATACATGTTGTGTATGCTATATACTGCACACTGTATGTGTATTTGCAGTATACATGTTGTGTATGCTATATACTGCACACTGTATGTGTATGGGCAGTATACATGTTGTGTATGCTATATACTGCACACTGTATGTGTATCGGCAGTATACATGTTGTGTATGCTATATACTGCACACTGTATGTGTATGGGCAGTATACATGTTGTGTATGCTATATACTGCACACTGTATGTGTATCGGCAGTATACATGTTGTGTATGCTATATACTGCACACTGTATGTGTATTTGCAGTATACATGTTGTGTATGCTATATACTGCACACTGTATGTGTATCGGCAGTATACATGTTGTGTATGGTATATACTGCACACTGTATGTGTATCGGCAGTATACATGTTGTGTATGCTATATACTGCACACTGTATGTGTATTGGCAGTATATATGTTGTGTATGCTATATACTACATACTGTATGTGTATTGGCAGTATACATGTTGTGTATGGTATATACTTCACACTGTATGTGTATCGGCAGTATACATGTTGTCTATGCTATATACTGCACACTGTATGTGTATGGGCAGTATACATGTTGTGTATGGTATATACTGCACACTGTATGTGTATCGGCAGTATACATGTTGTGTATGCTATATACTGCACACTGTATGTGTATGGGCAGTATACATGTTGTGTATGGTATATACTGCACACTGTATGTGTATCGGCAGTATACATGTTATCTATGCTATATACTGCACACTGTATGTGTGGAGGGCAGTATACATGTTGTGTATGCTATATACTTCACACTGTATGTGTATGGGCAGTATAAATGTTGTATATGCTATATACTGCACACTGTATGTGTGGAGGGCAGTATACATGTTGTGTATGCTATATACTTCACACTGTATGTGTATGGGCAGTATAAATGTTGTATATGCTATATACTGCACACTGTAGGTGTATCGGCAGTATACATGTTGTGTATGCTATATACTGCACACTGTATGTGTATGGGCAGTATACATGTTGTGTATGCTATATACTGCACACTGTATGTGTATCGGCAGTATACATGTTGTGTATGGTATATACTGCACACTGTATGTGTATCGGCAGTATACATGTTGTGTATGCTATATACTGCACACTGTATGTGTATTGGCAGTATATATGTTGTGTATGCTATATACTGCACACTGTATGTGTATGGGCAGTATACATGTTGTATATGCTATATACTGCACACTGTATGTGTATGGGCAGTATACATGTTGTGTATGCTATATACTGCACACTGTATGTGTATCGGCAGTATACATGTTGTGTATGCTATATACTGCACACTGTATAAGTATTTGCAGTATACATGTTGTGTATGCTATATACTGCACACTGTATGTGTATCGGCAGTATACATGTTGTGTATGGTATATACTGCACACTGTATGTGTATCGGCAGTATACGTGTTGTGTATGCTATATACTGTACACTGTATGTGTATCGGCAGTATACATGTTGTGTATGGTATATACTGCACACTGTATGTGTATCGGCAGTATACATGTTGTGTATGCTATATACTGCACACTGTATGTGTATGGGCAGTATACATGTTGTGTATGGTATATACTGCACACTGTATGTGTATCGGCAGTATACATGTTGTGTATGCTATATACTGCACACTGTATGTGTATCGGCAGTATAAATGTTGTATATGCTATATACTTCACACTGTATGTGTATTGGCAGTATACATGTTGTGTATGCTATATACTACATACTGTATGTGTATCGGCAGTATACATGTTGTGTATGCTATATACTGCACACTGTATGTGTATCGGCAGTATACATGTTGTGTATGCTATATACTGCACACTGTATATGTATCGGGAATATACATGTTGTGTATGTTATATACTGCACACTGTATGTGTATTGGCAGTATACATGTTGTGTATGCTATATACTGCACACTGTATGTGTATGGGCAGTATACATGTTGTGTATGTTATATACTGCACACTGTATGTGTATTGGCAGTATACATGTTGTGTATGTTATATACTGCACACTGTATATGTATTGGCAGTATACATGTTGTGTATGCTATATACTGCACACTGTATGTGTATGGGCAGTATACATGTTGTGTATGCTATATACTGCACACTGTATGTGTATTGGCAGTATACATGTTGTGTATGCTATATACTGCACACTGTATGTGTATCGGCAGTATACATGTTGTGTATGCTATATACTGCACACTGTATGTGTGGAGGGCAGTATACATGTTGTGTATGCTATATACTGCACACTGTAGGTGTATCGGCAGTATACATGTTGTGTATGCTATATACTGCACATTGTATGTGTATTGGCAGTATATATGTTGTGTATGCTATATACTGCACACTGTATGTGTATGGGCAGTATACATGTTGTGTATGCTATATACTGCACACTGTATGTGTATGGGCAGTATACATGTTGTGTATGCTATATACTGCACACTGTAGGTGTATTGGCAGTATACATGTTGTGTATGCTATATACTGCACACTGTAGGTGTATTGGCAGTATACATGTTGTCTATGCTATATACTGCACACTGTATGTGTATTTGCAGTATACATGTTGTGTATGCTATATACTGCACACTGTATGTGTATCGGCAGTATATATGTTGCGTATGCTATATACTGTACACTGTATGTGTATGGGCAGTATACATGTTGTGTATGGTATATACTGCACACTGTATGTGTATCGGCAGTATACATGTTGTGTATGCTATATACTTCACACTGTAGGTGTATCGGCAGTATACATGTTGTGTATGCTATATACTGCACACTATATATGTATCGGCAGTATAAATGTTGTATATGCTATATACTGCACACTGTATATGTATCGGCAGTATACATGCTGTGTATGCTATATACTTCACACTGTATGTGTATTGGCAGTATATATGTTGTGTATGATATATACTTCACACTGTATGTGTATTGGCAGTATATATGTTGTGTATGCTATATACTACATACTGTATGTGTATCGGCAGTATACATGTTGTGTATGCTATATACTGCACACTGTATGTGTATTGGCAGTATACATGTTGTATATGCTATATACTTCACACTGTATGTGTATTGGCAGTATAAATGTTGTGTATGCTATATACTACATACTGTATGTGTATTGGCAGTATACATGTTGTGTATGCTATATACTTCACACTGTATGTGTATTGGCAGTATACATGTTGTGTATGCTATATACTGTACACTGTAGGTGTATCGGCAGTATACATGTTGTGTATGCTATATACTGCACACTGTATGTGTATCGGCAGTATAAATGTTGTATATGCTATATACTGCACACTGTATGTGTATCGGCAGTATACATGTTGTGTATACTATATACTGTACACTGTATGTGTATCGGCAGTATACATGTTGTGTATGCTATATACTGCACACTGTATGTGTATCGGCAGTATACATGTTGTGTATGCTATATACTGCACACTGTATGTGTATGGGCAGTATACATGCTGTGTATGCTATATACTGCACACTGTATGTGTATGGGCAGTATACATGTTGTGTATGCTATATACTACATACTGTATGTGTTTTGGCAGTATACATGTTGTCAATGCTATATACTGCACACTGTAGGTGTATCGGCAGTATACATGTTGTGTATGCTATATACTGCACACTGTAGGTGTATCGGCAGTATACATGTTGTGTATGCTATATACTGTACACTGTAGGTGTATCGGCAGTATACATGTTGTGTATGCTATATACTGCACACTGTATGTGTATCGGCAGTATACATGTTGTCTATGCTATATACTGTACACTGTAGGTGTATCGGCAGTATACATGTTGTGTATGCTATATACTGTACACTGTAGGTGTATCGGCAGTATACATGTTGTGTATGCTATATACTGCACACTGTATGTGTATCGGCAGTATAAATGTTGTGTATGCTATATACTGTACACTGTATGTGTATCGGCAGTATACATGTTGTGTATGCTATATACTTCACACTGTATGTGTATCGGCAGTATACATGTTGTCTATGTTATATACTGCACACTGTATGTGTATGGGCAGTATACATGTTGTGTATGCTATATACTGCACACTGTAGGTGTATCGGCAGTATACATGTCGTGTATGCTATATACTTCACACTGTATGTGTATGGGCAGTATACATGTTGTCAATGCTATATACTGCACACTGTATGTGTATCGGCAGTATACATGTTGTGTATACTATATACTGCACACTGTATGTGTATCGGCAGTATACATGTTGTGTATACTATATACTGCACACTGTATGTGTATGGGCAGTATACATGTTGTGTATGCTATATACTGTACACTGTAAGTGTATGGGCAGTATACATGTTGTGTATGCTATATACTGCACACTGTATGTGTATGGGCAGTATACATGTTGTTATGCTTTATACTTCACACTGTATGTGTGGAGGGCAGTATACATGTTGTGTATGCTATATACTGTACACTGTATGTGTATGGGCAGTATACATGTTGTCTATGCTATATACTGCACACTGTAGGTGTATCGGCAGTATACATGTTGTCTATGCTATATACTGCACACTGTAGGTGTATCGGCAGTATACATGTTGTGTATGCTATATACTGCACACTGTAGGTGTATCGGCAGTATACATGTTGTGTATGCTATATACTGTACACTGTAGGTGTATCGGCAGTATACATGTTGTGTATGCTATATACTGCACACTGTAGGTGTATCGGCAGTATACATGTTGTGTATGCTATATACTGCACACTGTATGTGTATGGGCAGTATACATGTTGTGTATGCTATATACTGCACACTGTATGTGTATCGGCAGTATACATGTTGTGTATGCTATATACTGCACACTGTATGTGTATCGGCAGTATACATGTTGTGTATGCTATATACTGCACACTGTATGTGTGGAGGGCAGTATACATGTTGTGTATGCTATATACTTCACACTGTATGTGCATCGACAGTATACATGTTGTGTATGCTATATACTGCACACTGTAGGTGTATCGGCAGTATACATGCTGTGTATGCTATATACTGCACATTGTATGTGTATGGGCAGTATACATGTTGTGTATGCTATATACTGCACACTGTATGTGTATCGGCAGTATAAATGTTGTGTATGCTATATACTGTACACTGTATGTGTATCGGCAGTATACATGTTGTGTATGCTATATACTTCACACTGTATGTGTATCGGCAGTATACATGTTGTCTATGCTATATACTGCACACTGTATGTGTATTGGCAGTATACATGTTGTCTATGCTATATACTGCACACTGTATGTGTATTGGCAGTATACATGTTGTGTATGCTAAATACTGCACACTGTAGGTGTATCGGCAGTATACATGTTGTGTATGCTATATACTTCACACTGTATGTGTATGAGCAGTATACATGTTGTCAATGCTATATACTGCACACTGTATGTGTATCGGCAGTATACATGTTGTGTATACTATATACTGCACACTGTATGTGTATGGGCAGTATACATGTTGTGTATGCTATATACTGCACACTGTATGTGCATCGACAGTATACATGTTGTTATGCTATATACTTCACACTGTATGTGTGGAGGGCAGTATACATGTTGTGTATGCTATATACTGTACACTGTATGTGTATGGGCAGTATACATGTTGTCTATGTTATATACTGCACACTGTAGGTGTATCGGCAGTATACATGTTGTCTATGCTATATACTGCACACTGTAGGTGTATCGGCAGTATACATGTTGTGTATGCTATATACTGCACACTGTATGTGTATCGGCAGTATACATGTTGTCAATGCTATATACTGTACACTGTATGTGTATTGGCAGTATACATGTTGTGTATGCTATATACTGCACACTGTATGTTTATCGGCAGTATACATGTTGTGTATGCTATATACTGCATACTGTAGGTGTATCGGCAGTATACATGTTGTGTATGCTATATACTGTACACTGTAGGTGTATCGGCAGTATACATGTTGTGTATGCTATATACTGTACACTGTAGGTGTATCGGCAGTATACATGTTGTGTATGCTATATACTGCACACTGTAGGTGTATCGGCAGTATACATGTTGTGTATGCTATATACTGCACACTGTAGGTGTATCGGCAGTATACATGTTGTGTATGCTATATACTTCACACTGTATGTGTGGAGGGCAGTATACATGTTGTGTATGCTATATACTGCACACTGTATGTGTGGAGGGCAGTATACATGTGTATCCATGTTGTATTTTCGTGTATGTGTCTGTTGATTTGGGAAAGCTGGGTGACAACCGTTTACCATCACCATAGTGACAGGAGACACTACTGGGCGACTACTGATGAAGGCGGCCATTTTGTTTGGGCTGGGCCAAAGTAAATAAAACCAATCAACACCCCCCGACCCCACGCTGACCCTCTGAGATTAACAGCCAATCATAAGGAAGATGTTTGTAGCTCACAAAATGGCCGCCTCCTCTCTCTGCCCTGTGTGGTGAGGGAGTAAGACATGTCAGACCTCAGAGGTCAGGGCTACGTGGGCACAAAACATGCTGCTGCTGCTGCGCTTCTTTTGTTATAGGGCCCTTTAATTTTGTCCTCCTATATTTTAAAATGGGCGCATAGACATAACCTGTATAGATGTTACTGGTCTGAGATAGTATAGGAAATATGTTAAATTAGTCGTAGAAATATCAAGGAAAACAATATATTAATAATAAAAGTGGTTCAAGACAATGAATGAACACACGAACAATGGGGGGAGATTTATCAAAACCTGCGCAGAGGAAAACTTGCCCAGTTGCCCATAGCAACCAATCAGATTGCTTCTTTCATTTTTCACAGGCCTTCATAAAAAATGAAAGCAGCAAGCTGATTGGTTGCTATGGGCAACTGGGCAAGTTTTCCTCTGCGCAGGTTGGTTTTGATAAATCTCCCCCAATGTCGTTCAGTACGCAGTACCAGGAAAGAATCTGATGGGGACTTCTAATCCCTATCTGTGATACCTGCCTGTCAAGACTGTAGGTCCCCGGTCCTTATGACCTGGGCCTACACCGGAACCTCCTAGTAGACCCTGGACTGGGTTGGGGATACAGATAAGAGATATGGTATACAGGAATAATTGGCTGCAGCAGGAAATCAGCCCTTAAAGGGGTACTCCACTGCCCCAGTGTCCAGAACATTTAGTTCCGAATGCCGGGTACGGGCTACGGGGGTTGTGACGTCACACCACGCCCCCTCAATGCAAATCTATGGGAGGGGGCGTGACTGACGTCACGCCCCCTCCCATAGATTTGCATCGAGGGGGCGTGGTGTGACGTCACGACCCCTACACCCAGTGTTCTGAACTAAACGTTTCGGAAGCTGAGGCAGTGGAGATGTCATTATGCATAAATGAGTAAAAACCATACATATCCGACGCGTTTCGCGACTCTGTATTACTGGAGGTAGCTCGTCAGGGATTAGTAAGGAACACTAAGAGTAGGGTCAATAGGGACCCTGCACAACCTTTAGTGTGCCTTCACATGTACAGTGACCCCCCGACCTACGATGGCCCCGACATATGATAATTTCAACATGCAATGGCCTCTCAGAGGCAGCATCAACATAAAATGCTTTTGTATGTCGGGGGCCATCGCATAAACGGCTATCCGGCAGCGCAGACTGCTTCAGCTACCACCGGATAGCCGTTTACTGTCCGGAGCGTCCTCTTCGGGATCCCCTCCATCGCCTCCGGCGCTGTCCTACGTCGTCATCACGTCGCCGCGCATGCCGTCCCGTCATCCAATAGGAGCGGCGTGCGTAGTGACGTGATGGTGGCGACGGAGAGGGAGAATCCTGGGGAAGCAGAGACGTCCAAAGCGTCGGGGACACCCCGGGGACGCGGCGACAACGATGGAGGGCGACATCCAGGACAGCGGTGACGAGCGGTGACGGTCCGGAGCGGCGGGGACAGGTGAGTATAACATCCTATACTTTACATTGCACGGATCCCTCCACATACGATGGTTTCAACAAACGATGGTCCATTTGGAACGGATTACCATCGTATGTTGAGGGACCACTGTATAGATAAGTGGTGCTTGATGGGGCGCGTACATTGGAGAGTCCTCAATTTGGTTACAGAAGAGGATGAGTGGCAGACGTGTGGACAGTTCAGTAGATTATCCTAAGATTCTTGTAGGTGGGTAACTGAGTGCAAGGTAGATCCTTGATATACAAGGTAGATCCTTGATATACAAGGTAGATCCATGATATACAAGGTAGATCCTTGATATACAGTAATAGTTGAAAGGTTGGGGGAGGACTCTCCTTCATTCATTCTTTTTCTAAATTCCCTTTCAAGGTCCTGTTCTTAATAAGTTTCGTTTCCCGTAGCTGACGTCAATTGCCGAAGAATTGAAACTTTCTGTGATTGGCTAAAACTGCAATTATTGTAACTATATAACCAATTACTCCCCAGAATTGGTAGATACGCCCTTCGCTTTTATATACTAATACTTGATAATGTTCTTCATACCTACTTGTCTGCCATCTTTTCCTATGAGGGAGACACTCTCCTGGCGCCAGGGAAGGTTACGCAAAAACCAAGGTGGAGCCAGGGCACTATATGCCAGGGGCATATAGGGGGAGATTTATCAAAACCTGCGCAGAGGAAAACTTGCCCAGTTGCCCATAGCAACCAATCACATTCCTTCTTTCATTTTTAACAAGGCCTCTGCAAAATGAAAGAAGCGATCTGATTGGTTGCCATGGGCAACTGGACATCTTTTCCTCTGCACAGGTTTTGATAAATCTCCCTCATAGTGAGGAGTAGCAGATCCTTTCAGTAGTAATAACCAGGATTGAGGCCACAGGTCTGAAGATGGCGTCCGTGGGATGTGAGCTCGGTCCGGTATTCCCAGAGGATGGCCAGGGAGGGGATCGCACCCTGTTACATGTGTAGCGTCCGCTCGTAGGTTCTGTCCGCAGTGGACCGGACCGAGCCCCAGGCACGCCATCTTCAGACCTGTTGCCTCAGTCCTGGTTATTACTACTATATCTAGGACCTACCTTGCACTCGGTTACCCACCTACAAGATTCTTATGCTAATCTACTGTCCACACGTCTGCCACTCATCCTCTTCTGTAACCAAATTGAGGACTATCCAATGTACGCCCGCCATCAAGCACCACTTATCTATACAGGTGAAGTCACACTAAATGTCGTGCAGGGTCCCTCGTGACCCTTCTCTTAGTGTTCCTTACTAATCCCTGATGAGCTACCTGCAGTAATACAGAGTAGCGAAACGCGTCGGATATGTATGGTTTTACTCATTTATGCATAAATGACATCTTAATTTATGCTTTGTAGACAACTGTTTATGTCTGGTGTACGAATAGTGTTTTATACCCCTGGGCAACACCCACGGGTACAAACTGCTCCCATACCTGCCACATGTATTTTTTGTCTCCTATGTAATCAATTTGTGCGTCTTTATTGACACTTGATGATTTAAAGGGGTACTCCACTGCCCCAGCTTCCGAAACGTTTAGTTCAGAACGCTGGGTGCAGGGGTCCTGACTAGAGATGAGCGAACTTACAGTAAATTCGATTCGTCACGAACTTCTCGGCTCGGCAGTTGATGACTTTTCCTGCATAAATTAGTTCAGCTCTCCGGTGGGCTGGAAAAGGTGGATATAGTCCTAGGAGACTCTTTCCTAGGAATGAATCCACCTTTTCCAGCCCACCGGAGCACCTGAAGGCTGAACTAATTTACGCAGGAAAAGTCATCAACTGCCGAGCCGAGAGGTTCGTGACTAATCGAATTTACTGTAAGTTCGCTCATCTCTAGTCCTGACGTCACACCACGCCCCCTCAATGCAAATCTATGGGAGGGGGCGTGACTGATGTCACGCCCCCTCCCATAGATTTGCATTGAGGGGGCGTGGTGTGACGTCACGACCCCCGCAGCCCGTACCCGGCATTCGAAACTAAATGTTCTGGACACTGGGGCAGTGGAGTACCCCTTTAAGGGGTGATTTCCTGCTGCAGCCAATTATTCCTGTATACCATATCTCTTATCTGTATACCCCACCCAGTCTAGGGTCTACTAGGAGGTCCCAGTGTAGGCCCAGGTCATAAGGGATTAGAAGTCCCCATCTGATTCTTTCCTGGTACTGCGTACTGAACGACATAGTTCTTGTGTTCATTAATTGTCTTGAACCACTTTTATTATTAATATATTGTGAATAAATAAATATTTCATTGGAAGATGTTTTTATTGATATTTATATTTTAAAATGAAAAGATGTGGTTTGTGTCCATTAGATGTCACTAAGATCACAGTCCCCCCCATGATAACACTTCTGCCCTTGCTAGATTGGTTCGCACTAGTTCAGATGTGTATGGTTACGGTATTTGGATCCCTGCAATGTCCCTATGACAGGGCTGATTTGCCAAAGCATAGGACAGGAAGTGTTACCATAGGGACACTAAACATAGATAAGAAAATGACAGCGATCACGGCAACGAACTATACGTCTATTGTCAGGAAGGTGTAAAAAAAAAAAAAAGAGATCTGATTACAATGAGGCCCAGCCTCCATATGCTGTCCCTCTGAACAAGAAGTGTTGGCATAGGGACACAGTGACAAAATAAAGATACTCAACCTCTAATAAGGATGGTATTTTGGCCATGGTTATAGTAGGACACATTTAAAGGGGTACGCGGGTGGAAAACTTTATTTATTTTTATTTATTTATTTTTATCAACTGGTGCCAGAAAGTTAAACAGATTTGTAAATTACTTCTATTAAAAAATCTTAATCCTTCCAGTACTTATTAGCTGCTGAATATTACAGAGGAAATTATTTTCTTGGAATTATCGGGAGACTGTCATGGAGATCAGATGTATACAGCATAGATACTCAGACTTTCAGTCACATACATGGCACTTGTGATATGTGAGTGACCCCCCCCCCCCCCCCCCCCCCGCAGTGGATCTATGATTCAGCATAACTTACTATGGTTATGTTTTATATATTATATATATTTATATCTGTGCGCATTCATGTGGTTATGTGCCCTCATTTTATCATGTGGTGTTGATAACTGTTTAACTATATCCTTACTGGTATGTCTATGCTGTATGCATCTGGTTTCCTTGATACCCCCCATCCTAGTCCCCTGATGATCCCACCCGTGTGTAGGGGAAACACGTTGGGACTTACCAACCCCCTACAAAGTGTGCATTTTTTTATACTTGGGATATTTTTCTCTATTTAGGAGGTATACATCAGTCTCCATTGGTGACACTATTTGATTATATAGTGTGTGGAGGTATTTATGACAGTCCCTTATTACCCCTCTATTATGCTGTTGTATCTTTTTCTGGATATTGTGATCCGTTGCCAAGAGTGTGTTATTTTTTGGCTGTTTGTATTTTACTAAGAACAAAATACTATTTAAGTTTTGTGCACTTTGTAACACATCTCTGATATAGGTTGAGGATGGAGAATGAATGTGATTGGAGGAGGATAATGATTAGTCATGGACGATATTTTCCTTATCTGAAGTGTTCCTCCCCCTGTATTGTTATAAGGCTTCTCCCCCTGTATTGTTATAAGGCTCCTCCCCCTGTATTGTTATAAGGCTTCTCCCCCTGTATTGTTATAAGGCTCCTCCCCCTGTATTGTTATAATGCTCCTCCCCCTGTATTGTTATAAGGCTTCTCCCCCTGTATTGTTATAAGGCTCCTCCCCCTGTATTGTTATAATGCTCCTCCCCCTGTATTGTTATAAGGCTTCTCCCCCTGTATTGTTATAAGGCTTCTCCCCCTGTATTGTTATAAGGCTCCTCCCCCTGTAGTGTTATAAGGCTTCCCTCCCTGTATTGTTATAAGGCTTCTCCCCCTGTATTGTTATAAGGGTTCTCCCCCTGTATTGTTATAAGGCTTCTCCCCCTGTATTGTTATAAGGCTCCTCCCCCTGTAGTGTTATAAGGCTTCCCTCCCTGTATTGTTATAAGGCTTCTCCCCCTGTATTGTTATAAGGCTTCTCCCCCTGTATTGTTATAAGGCTTCTCCCCCTGTATTGTTATAAGGCTCCTCCCCCTGTAGTGTTATAAGGCTTCCCTCCCTGTATTGTTATAAGGCTTCTCCCCCTGTATTGTTATAAGGGTTCTCCCCCTGTATTGTTATAAGGCTTCCCTCCCTGTATTGTTATAAGGCTTCTCCCCCTGTATTGTTATAAGGCTTCTCCCCCTGTATTGTTATAAGGCTCATCCCCCTGTATTGTTATAAGGCTCCTCCCCCTGTATTGTTATAAGGCTCCTCCCCCTGTATTGTTATAAGGCTCCTCCCCCTGTATTGTTATAAGGCTTCTCCCCCTGTATTGTTATAAGGCTCCTCCCCCTGTATTGTTATAATGCTCCTCTCCCTGTATTGTTATAAGGCTTCTCCCCCTGTATTGTTATACGGCTCCTCCCCCTGTATTGTTATAAGGCTCCTCCCCCTGTATTGTTATAAGGCTTCTCCCCTGTATTGTTATAAGGCTTCTCCCCCTGTATTGTTATAAGGCTCCTCCCCCTGTATTGTTATAAGGCTTCCCTCCCTGTATTGTTATAAGGCTCCTCCCCCTGTATTGTTATAAGGCTTCTCCCCTGTATTGTTATAAGGCTCCTCCCCCTGTATTGTTATAAGGCTTCCCTCCCTGTATTGTTATAAGGCTTCTCCCCTGTATTGTTATAAGGCTTCTCCCCCTGTATTGTTATAAGGCTTCTCCTCCTGTATTGTTATAAGGCTCCTCACCCTGTATTGTTATAAGGCTTCTCCTCCTGTATTGTTATAAGGCTCCTCCCCCTGTATTGTTATAAGGCTTCTCCCCCTGTATTGTTATAAGGCTTCTCCCCCTGTACTGTTATAAGGCTTCTCCCCCTGTATTATTATAATGCTTCTCCCCCTGTATTGTTATAAGGCTTCTCCCCCTGTATTGTTATAATGCTCCTCCCCCTATATTGTTATAAGGCTTCTCCCCCTGTATTTTTATAAGGCTTCTCCCCTGTATTGTTATAAGGCTTCTCCCCCCTGTATTGTTTTAATGCTTCTCCCCCTGTATTGTTATAAGGCTTCTCCCCCTGTATTGTTATAAGGCTTCTCCCCCTGTATTGTTATAAGGCTTCTCCCCCTGTATTGTTATAAGGCTCCTCCCCCTGTATTGTTATAAGGCTCCTCCCCCTGTATTGTTATAAGACTTCTCCCCTGTATTGTTATAAGGCTTCTCCCCCCTGTATTGTTTTAATGCTTCTCCCCCTGTATTGTTATAAGGCTTCTCCCCCTGTATTGTTATAAGGCTTCTCCCCCTGTATTGTTATAAGGCTTCTCCCCCTGTATTGTTATAAGGCTTCTCCCCCTGTATTGTTATAAGGCTCCTCCCCCCGTATTGTTATAAGGCTTCTCCCCCTGTATTGTTATAAGGCTCCTCCCCCTGTATTGTTATAAGGCTTCTCCCCCTGCATTGTTATAATGCCCCTCCCCCTGTATTGTTATAATGCTTCTCCCCTGTATTGTTATAAGGCTCCTCCCCCTGTATTGTTATAAGGCTCCTCCCCCTGTATTGTTATAAGGCTCCTCCCCCTGTATTGTTATAAGGCTCCTCCCCCTGTATTGGTATACAAATTAGGGATGCCTCGATAATATATTTTTAAACTGAATACGAGTACCAATACCTTTTCAAAAAGTACTTACTAATACCAATAACCTAATGCTTTTCTTTTCTTAAAGGGGTACCCTGCCCCTAAACATCTTATCCCCTATCCAAAGTACCGCCGCTGGGGACCCCCGCAATCTCTTCTGCAGCACCCACTTTTCATGAGCTGCATGATACTCCGGCCCCTGTACCGTGAGTCATCAGGCACGGAGCGATCTTCGTTCTGTGCAGCCATCACGCCCCCTCCCATAGGCTTGCATTGAGGAGCAGGGCCTTGACGTTACGATACTCCGGCCCCTTTATAGTGAGTCATCAGACACGGAGTGATCTTTGTTCCGTGCAGCTGATGACAAGTGGGTGCTGCAGGAAAAATTGCTGGGGTCCCCACCCCAGCGGCAGGACCCCCCTGCAATCAGACATCTTAACCCTTTCCTTTGGATAGGGGATAAGATGTCTAGGGGCAGAGGGGTACTGCAACTGAAATTAACTTATCCCCTAGTAATCATCAGAGCTGCCATAGAAATGAATGGAGCGCGTGCTGTCTAGTGGTAGACGACACACGCTCCTCACTGAGTGAGACGGGGTCCTGCAGATCGCAGGGATGGATATAGCCTCCAGACTTAGTGAAGCCTTAGGGAAAAATCAAACATGACGCCCTCACTAACACTCATAATTAGGTATGGAAGCCCCTAGTAGGTAGGTATATAGGGAATCCTCCTCTTTTAGGTAGAAGCCCCCAGAAGATAGGTAGGGAGGATATCCCCCTATTAGGTAGAACAAGCCTACTGGTGGCGAAACGTTGGGCAGTGGCGCTCCTCATTTGTACTTTTATACCACTAGGTAATATGAATATGCTTAATCCATGCCTCATTTATGGTTGGTTCTAACTCATTTGAGTGATCCCTATATCTGTCATTTGTTCCCTACCTGTTTTGGTTTTTTTCCTTGAGGTAGTGCCCTTTTTGTGCAGTCTCTCCTCTTTGTGTGTCCAGTTTTAAATTTTAAATTTATGTCATTGGATGTACATGTTGTTGCATAGGCCCTTTGGCCTTTATTGTTGTAGTTTTTAATGATTATACCTCAATAAAGTAATTGATCCGTAGTCTCGTTTTTTGTTCTTTTGGATTCAACCCCCTATTAGGTAAAAGCCCCCAGTAGGTATGAATGTAAGGTATCTTCCCATTTTAAGTAGAAGCCCCCTAGAAGATAGGTAAATTGGACATACCTCTATTAGGTTGGTTGAAACGCCCAGTAGGTAGGGAGGTAGGTAGGTAGAGAACCCTTCCTTTTTACGTAGAACCTCCCAGTAGTTAGGTAGTCAGGCGGGTAGGTAAACTATTATTAGGTAGATGCTCCCATTAAGTAGTTCCCCCTTATCGGTCCCCTCCAAAAGAAAAAAAAAAAAAACTCACCTTCCTTCTGCTCCCGCCCTGAGGCATCTGCATCCTCCGTCCTGTTAGCTGTGCAGGACCTTCTCTTACACCATGCAAAAAGACAACAGGTCCTGCACCAATCTGCATAATGGAGGGAACAATGAAGAAGCCTCAGTGCGGGAGTGGAAAGAAGGTGAGAGGAATAAAAAAAAAAATTTAAACTCAGTATCAGGATGAGTATCGGGGGAAACTATTCGTGCAAATGTCCAGGTATAGACGCCAATACCAGAAATGGTATCGGGACATTCCTAGTAGTACATTTTTTAAAGGTTTAAGCCCTGCTAAGATTTCCTGTTCCTTCTGTGCCAGTCATCTGCTATCGTACGACTGACTGGTTTCTAGGGATTTTTGGTTAAATCTTGCAGTTTAAAGATTAAAGATGAATGTTGAAATCTTGCAGTTTCCATTTTGGACACTAGGGCTAAAAAATAAGCTGAGACTTCCTGTTCTGTACAGATCACTTCCCAGCCGTCTCCTTCTTATCATCACAGATAGGATTACAGTGATGGGTAACACAAGTGTATAGATAGATAGATAACAGTGGTACACACTAGAGATGATGCTTATAGATCAGTCTCCCCTCCCTGAAAAAAAAAAAAAAAAAAAAAAGCTTCTGTAAAGGTCAACAAGCATGCCCAGGCACCTTTCCCATTCAAATCAATGGGACAGCTTCAGTCTATATGTGCTTATGTTTAGGGGGAAAGAGAGATGCCCCCATAATAATGTATAAAAAATGAAAGAACATGTTTCCGTGTCTGGCTCTAATGAGTGAAAAAAAAATCTAGGGGATACATTCACCTGCCATGTCATTGCCTTATTATTCAGATTTTATACGTAATTGTGGAGGAAAAAAGAACCTTGGCACTGCTGGAGCCTCTCTGTATAAGTGCCCACTGTAGCAACGGTCGTATCCTGCACTCCTTATGTTCAGCTACACGAGTGAATATAGAACATTGGCAACAGTCTTTGTAGAAGAATAAATCGGAGCACTCACCCGATAGAAGCCTTTAAATTCTTCAAATTTTATTCGGCAATGGAGCAGGTAACAGGAGCAGTGCGGGAGAGAGGATTGGCATGGGGGGTTGGGCGTTGCCCAACCCCCCACGCCAATCCTCTCTCTCGCACTGCTCCTGTTACCTGCTCCATTGGCGAATAAAATTTGAAGAATCTACAAGCTTCTATCGGGTGAGTGCTCCGATTTATTCTTCTACAAAGACTTATTCAGATTTTAGATTTGGTTGTGTTGACACTTTGCGCCTAATGATCGGTCCCGCAACTAATTACCGCATGCATTTTTGGCATAAGAAAGTGAAATCGCTGTAAAACTTACACACCTTACTGCGATAATGCAAAATGCATACGGTGATTAGCTGCAACGTGTGAACACAGACTTAGAGACTTTAATGCTGTAACTCGCAGTACCAGCTTTGCCAATTCGGAAATAAAACACCAACACGTTTCGGGTCAAGCTGGACCCTTAGTCATGGCATGACTAAGGGTCCAGCTTGACCCGAAACGCGTTGGTGTTTCTGCGTGCTCCATGTAATCGCCTAATAAAGCTCCTGTTTGACTTTATCCTGCGCTGGACATTTCCTTTGCTATTATTGCCTATTGGACCGGTGGCACGACCGGCCAGTCCGGAAGCGGATACGAATGTCAGGTTGAGGTGAGCCGCCAGTTTGTTGCTGTTCCCAGTCGTCATTGTAGGTTATTTATAATTGTGACCCTCTTGCCATGTCGCTCTGTCGCCGCCGCCGTACCAATTTTATAAATTCTTTGTTACGCAGCAAATCGGTTCAGCTTTCCCTGACTCATTAGAAATTACATTTTCCAAAACCTTTTCCAGCCAACGTGTCCTCCTGATTCAGCTGTTACCAGCCTCGGCCAATAGTGAATCGTCTCAGATCTCTGTGATGCACTGACCTCTCTGCACCACTAGAGGGAGCAGCACACTGCATTACAGAACCAGACGGAGAGCAGACAGTGCGTTGTGTCCTCTGTGGTCAGAGCCATAGCTCTGTTTCCTGCGCCGGCTGGCGATCTCCTCAAGGAGAAACACTGAGAGATACAGCAAATGCTTCTTAATCAGCCAACTAGTACCAAAGTACTTTGACCTATAATCCCAACTGAGGTGTTTTATAATGATTCGAAGTATTTAGGCTGTGTTCACATGTTGAATTTTTACTGCGCTTTTCACATTTGTACTGAATTTTGGCAGTTTATGTTGCGATTCTATAAAAAAATGTTGTAAAAAATTACACATTTTTACTGTGATTTTCACGACTGCAGTAAAATAGCACCTTTTCTTCCCCAAAATTTTGGGAAAATCACAGCAATAATGTTAAAAATGCAGCAAAATATGCAATGTGTGAAAACAGTATCAGGGGAGGTGCTTATCTAGTATATATATATATATGATGATGCCATAGATATAGAGGCAGCAGTATACAGATAGAGTTGGGAAGGGAGTTGTATATCTACTATATGTCCTGATCCCATAGAGATAGTAGCAGTATACAGATAGAGCTGGAGGGGAGGAGTATAACTACTATATAGCCTGATCCCTTAGAGATAGCAGCAGTATACAGATAGAGCTGGAGAGGAGATGTATAACTACTATATAGCCTGATCCCTTAGAGATAGCAGCAGTATACAGATAGAGCTAGAGAGGAGGTGTATAACTACTATATATCCTGATCCCATAGAGATAGTAGCAGTATACAGATAGAGCTGGAGAGGAGATGTATAACTACTATATAGCCTGATCCCTTAGAGATAGCAGCAGTATACAGATAGAGCTAGAGAGGAGGTGTATAACTACTATATATCCTGATCCCATAGAGATAACAGCAGTAGTATACAGATAGAGCTGGAAGGCACTTGTAAACCTATTACATATCCTGATCTTATGAATATAGCAGCAGCAGTATACAGATAGTACTGGAGGGGAGGTATATAACTACTATATATCCTGATCCCATAGAGATAGCAGCAGTATACAGATAGAGCTGGAGGGGAGGTGTATAACTACTATAAATCCTGATCCCATAGAGATAGTAGCAGTATACAGATAGAGCTGGAGTACTTCTTTAGGGGTACTCCACTAGAAAAAAAAAATCAAAATCAACTGGTGCCAGAATGTTAAACAGATTTGTAAATGACTTCTATTAAAAAATCTTAATCCTTCCAGTACTTATCAGCTGCGGTTATGATCCAAAGGAAGTGCTTTTCTTTTTGAATTTCCTTTCTGTCTGACCACAGTGCTCTCTGCTGACACCTCTGTCCATGTCAGGAACTGTCCAGAGTAGGAGCAAATCCCCCATAGAAAACCTCTCCTGCTCTGGACAGTTCCTAAAATGGAAACTGTGGTCAGGCAGAAAAGAAAATTCAAAAAGAAAAGAACTTTCTGTGGATCATAACCGCAGCTGATAAGTACTGGAAGGATTAAACATTTTTAATAGAAGTAATTTATAAATCTGTTTAACTTTCTGGCACCAGTTAATTAAAATATTTTTTTTCCAGTGGAGTACCCTTTTAAGGCAATTTAGGAGCCTGGGAAAGTTGGGTGATGGCCCTTTTAAGAGCTCTATATGCACAATATGGAAGCAGATGAGTTCAATGTGTTATCATGACATATTAAAGGAGGCTTCCGCTGCGTCTTCTCTCGCAGTCTGTCACACAAGCTGTTCTGCAGTCAGCGCCGTCCTTCCCAATAGATGAATCAGACCCAACATGATCAACGACATTTTTACTTCCCCCTTTAGTGATGCACATTGACCTTTATAGACTGATGACACAGAGCAATCTATAAATATATGATTTCACACCATTTTAGGCCTTCCTTTTCAATAATACTTTTGACAGATGCCAAAAATAGTGATGTTAAAACGGCTAGACATGTGTTCTTTGAAAAGGGTTTGACACTCGGCTTTCCTCGGATCCTTAACCCCTTAAAGGGGTACTCCGGGGGAAAACTTTTTTTTTTTTTTTAAATCAACTGGTGCCAGAAAGTTAAACAGATTTATAAATTACTTCTATTAAAAAATCTTACTCCTTCCAGTACTTATTAGCTGAATACTACAGAGGAAATTATTTTCTTTTTGGAACACAGATCTCTCTGCTGACATCATGACCACAGTGCTCTCTGCTGAGATCTCTGTCCATTTTAGGAACTGTCCAGAGTAGGAGAAAATCCCCATAGCAAACATATGCTGCTCTGGACAGTTCCTAAAATGGACAGAGATGTCAGCAGAGAGCACTGTGCTCGTGATGTCAGCAGAGAGCTCTGTGTTCCAAAAGGAAAATAATTTCCTCTGTAGTATTCAGCAGCTAATAAGTACTGGAAGGATTAAGATTTTTTAATAGAAGAAATTTACAAATCTGTTTAACTTTCTGGCACCAGTTGATTTTAAACCCTTTAAGGGGTTAAGGATCCGAGGAAAGCCGAGTGTCAAACCCCTTTCAAAGGACACACGTCTTTAAAGGGGAACTCCGGTGGAAAACATTTTTTTTTTAATCAACTGGTGCCAGAAAGTTAAACAGATTTGTAAATTATTTAAAAAAAAAAAAATCTTTACCCTTCCAGTACTTTTCAGCAGCTGTATACTACAGAGGAAATTATTTTCTTTTTGAATTTCTTTTTTGTCTTGTCCACAGTGCTCTCTGCTGACACCTCTGTCCATGTCAGGAAATGTCCAGAGCAGCATAGGTTTGCTATGGGGATTTTCTCCTGCTCTGGACAGTTCCTGATACGGGCATCAGGTGTCAGCAGAGAGCACTGTGGACAAGACAAAAAAGAAGTTAAAAAAGAAAACAATTTCCTCTGTAGCATACAGCTGCTAAAAAGTACTGGAAGGGTAAAGGATTTTTTTTATTGAAGTCATTTACAAATCTTAAAAATAATGTGCAGCTCACAACAGAAGGACCGAGGCAGTTAAAGCTAAAGCCGGACCCCACCGGCAACAATAATGTAAAAATTATGAAGACCTATGTCACGATGCCGGCTGGCAGGAGGTGGATCCTCTGTGCCAGAGAGGGATTGGCGTGGACCGTGCTAGTGGACCGGTTCTAAGTCACTACTGGTGTTCACCAGAGCCCGCCGCAAAGCGGGATGGTCTTGCTGCGGCGGTAGTGACCAGGTCGTATCCACTAGCAACGGCTCAACCTCTCTGACTGCTGAAGATAGGCGCGGTACAAGGGAGTAGGCAGAAGCAAGGTCGGACGTAGCAGAAGGTCGGGGCAGGCAGCAAGGATCGTAGTCAATAAGGCAATAGCAGGAGGTCAAGTACACAGTATGGACAAACACAGTAACGCTTTCACTAGGCTCTAAGGCAACAAGATCCGGCAGGGGAGTGCAGGGGCAGAGATCAGATATAGTCTGGGAGCAGGTGGAAGCCAATTAAGCTAATTGGACAAGGCACCAATCATTGGTGCACTGGCCCTTTAAGTCTCAGGGAGCTGGCGCGCGCGCGCCCTAGAGAGCGGAGCCGCGCGCGCCAGCACATGACAGCAGGGGACGGGAACGGGTAAGTGACCTGGGATGCGATTCGCGAGCGGGCGCGTCCCGCTGTGCGAATCGCATCCCCTACGGCCATGACAGTGCAGCGCTCCTGGTCAGCGGGACCGACCGGGGCGCTGCGGAGAGAGAGACGCCGTAAGCGCTCCGGGGAGGAGCGGGGACCCGGAGCGCTAGGCGTAACAGTACCCCCCCCCTTAGGTCTCCCCTTCTCTTTGTCCGGTAACTGCCTCCCCTGGGATGAGGACACCGGGAAAGAATGGAGGGATTCCTCAACGGCAGGCAGTACAGCAGGAGTGGGAATGGGGAGGGAGGGCAGAGGGCGAGGCCTGGCATGGGGCAGTGTGACACCAGGACGGGGGCCATGAGGAGGCACCGAGGCTTGCCTGACTGGACTGGGAGGGGGGGAGAGGCAGTTCTTATGGCAGGCAGAGTCCATAAAGACCTTAGGGAGACCGGATACAGGGGGAACCACAGGGTCACGGCAGGGAGTACTGGGAACCGGTTTAAGGCAGTCCTTGAAACAAGAGGTACCCCAGCTCTTGATCTCCCCTGTGGACCAATCCAGGGTTGGGGAATGGTGTTGAAGCCAGGGTAGTCCAAGGAGAATTTCGGAAGTGCAATTGGAGAGGACCAAAAACTCAATTTTTTCGTGATGAGGTCCAATGCACATTAGGAGGGGCTCCGTGCGGTAACGCACGGTGCAATCCAACCTGACTCCGTTGACCGCGGAAATGTAGAGTGGCTTGACGAGACGGGTCACCGGGATGCGGAATTTATTCACCAAGGACTCCCGAATAAAATTCCCAGAGGCACCAGAGTCCAGGCAGGCCACGGCTGAGAGGGAAGAGCTGGCTGAAGTAGAAATCCGTACAGGCACCGTGAGACGTGGAGAAGCCGACTTAGCATCAAGAGACGCCACACCCACGAGAGCTGGGTGCGAGCGTGCGTTTCCCAGACGTGGAGGACGGATAGGGCAATCCACCAAGAAATGTTCGGTACTGGCACAGTACAGACAAAGATTTTCTTCCCTACGGCGATTCCTCTCCTCCTGGGTCAGGCGAGACCGATCCACTTGCATGGCCTCCTCGGCGGGAGGCCTAGGCGTAGATTGCAACGGAGACTGTGGGAGAGGTGCCCAGAGATTTAAGTCTTTTTCCTGGCGGAGCTCTTGATGTCTCTCAGAAAAACGCATGTCAATGCGAGTGGCTAGATGAATGAGTTCATGCAGGTTAGCAGGAATTTCTCGTGCGGCCAGAACATCTTTAATGTTGCTGGATAGGCCTTTTTTAAAGGTCGCGCAGAGGGCCTCATTATTCCAGGATAGTTCAGAAGCAAGAGTACGGAATTGTATGGTGTACTCGCCAACGGAAGAATTACCCTGGACCAGGTTCAGCAGGGCAGTCTCAGCAGAAGAGGCTCGGGCAGGTTCCTCAAAGACACTTCGAATTTCCGAGAAGAAGGAGTGTACAGAGGCAGTGACGGGGTCATCGCGGTCCCAGAGCGGTGTGGCCCATGACAGGGCTTTTCCAGACAGAAGGCTGACTACGAAAGCCACCTTAGACCTTTCAGTAGGAAACTGGTCCGACATCATCTCCAAGTGCAGGGAACATTGTGAAAGAAAGCCACGGCAAAACTTAGAGTCCCCATCAAATTTGTCCGGCAGGGACAAGCGGAGGCTAGGAGTGGCCACTCGCTGCGGAAGGGGTGCAGGAGCTGGCGGAGGAGATGGTTGCTGCTGTAGCAGAGGCAGAAGTTGCGACTGAAGTTGCTGCACCATGGTGGACACTTCCGACAGCTGGTGGGTTAGATGGGCGATCTGTCGGGATTGCTGGGCGACCACCGTGGTGAGATCAGAGATATAAGGCAGGGGAACCTCAGCGGGATCCATGGCCGGATCTACTGTCACGATGCCGGCTGGCAGGAGGTGGATCCTCTGTGCCAGAGAGGGATTGGCGTGGACCGTGCTAGTGGACCGGTTCTAAGTCACTACTGGTGTTCACCAGAGCCCGCCGCAAAGCGGGATGGTCTTGCTGCGGCGGTAGTGACCAGGTCGTATCCACTAGCAACGGCTTAACCTCTCTGACTGCTGAAGATAGGCACGGTACAAGGGAGTAGGCAGAAGCAAGGTCGGACGTAGCAGAAGGTCGGGGCAGGCAGCAAGGATCGTAGTCAAAAGGTAATAGCAGGAGGTCAAGTACACAGTATGGACAAACACAGTAACGCTTTCACTAGGCTCTAAGGCAACAAGATCCGGCAGGGGAGTGCAGGGGCAGAGATCAGATATAGTCTGGGAGCAGGTGGAAGCCAATTAAGCTAATTGGACCAGGCACCAATCATTGGTGCACTGGCCCTTTAAGTCTCAGGGAGCTGGCGCGCGCGCGCCCTAGAGAGCGGAGCCGCGCGCGCCAGCACATGACAGCAGGGGACGGGAACGGGTAAGTGACCTGGGATGCGATTCGCGAGCGGGCGCGTCCCGCTGTGCGAATCGCATCCCCGACGGCCATGACAGTGCAGCGCTCCCGGTCAGCGGGACCGACCGGGGCGCTGCGGAGAGAGAGACGCCGTAAGCGCTCCGGGGAGGAGCGGGGACCCGGAGCGCTAGTCGTAACAACCTATAGCTTATGCCTCTAGGACCTCACCAATGGTGCATAATGGTGTGGGCGAAGATAGATATAACAGCGTTTATTAAAAAATTGTTTTTAATTCAGATTATAAAATATAAAATGTAATATATAAATAAGTGAAACAGTAACAAAATATCACATTACACTGGCATTTATCTAGTGAAAATCTCACTGGGCCCTAGTGAGATATCAAAAATGTAAAAAATATATGAATATATGTAAAAAATATGTAATATGTATTCATATATTTTTTACATTTTTGATATCTCACTAGGGCCCAGTGAGATTTTCACTAGATAAATGCCAGTGTAATGTGATATTTTGATACTGTTTTACTTATTTATATATTACATTTTATATTTTATAATCTGAATTAAAAACAATTTTTGAATAAACGCTGTTACATCTATCTTCGCCCACACCATTATGCACCATTGGTGAGGTCCTAGAGGCATAAGCTATAGGTCTTCATAATTTACAAATCTGTTTAACTTTCTGGCACCAGTTGATTTTAAAATAAATGTTTTCCACCGGAGTACGCCTTAAGGACGCAGCGATTTTTCATTTTTGCACTAGCCATAATTCTTTCAATTTTCTATATGAGGTTTGCTTTTTGCGCCACCAATTGTACTTTTGTAATGGCTCATTTTACCACAAACTCTGTGGTAAAACACAGTATTTATACACAGTGCACTTTTTTGGTAAAAATGACCAGTTATCTTTATACTCTAAGTCAGTGTTACCCAACCAGGGTGCCTCCAGCTGTTGCAAAACTCCAACTCCCAGCATTACCCAACCAGGGAGCCTCCAGCTGTTGCAAAACTCCAACTCCCAGCATTACCCAACCAGGGAGCCTCCAGCTGTTGCAAAACTCCAACTCCCAGCATGCCCGGACAGCCTTTGGCTGTCCGGGCATGCTGGTGAGTTGTAGTTTTGCAACAGCTGGAGGCACCCTGGTTGGGAAACACTGCTCTAGGTCCATAGGATTACAGTGATAACCCAATTTATATAGGTTTTGTTTATATTACTTTATGTCCAAAAAAAATTAGTATTCTTTAAAATTGTCCTCTTCTGACCCCTATAACTCTTATTTTTCTGTATACGCAGATCTATGAGAGTCATTTTTTGTGCCATTTTCTGTAGTTTTTACCATATTTTTTTTTTTATTGGCCTTTTTGATCACTATCACTTTTATAGTCATTTTTTCTGCTATATAAAGTGACCAAAAATCAGCAATTCTGGAATTAGTTTATTTTTTACGTGTACGCCATTCACCGTGCGGTTTAGTTAACATTATATTTGAATAGTTTAGACATTTACGTACGTGCCGATACTGCATATTTTTATGTTTATTTTTCTTCACGTTATTCTATTTAAAAAATGGGAAAATTGGGATGATTTGAACTTTTATTAGGGAAGGGGTTATTCACGTTTATTAACATTTTTTTTTATTAACATTTTTTTCACAATTTTTTATTCCCCATAGGAGATTATTATGTGTAATCTTTAGGTTGTATACACTGAACAATGCTGTGGAATAGCCAAGCATTGATCAGTGTTATCGGCGCTCCATTTCTACAGGCTGCTGGGGAGCTAGATAGGAACCCTCCACCAGTCTTCTCAGCTAATCGGAACCCTGCAATTTTGCCACGGTTTTCGCAATCAGCTCCCTGAGCTATATTTCTACAGGGTTATTGCCAGCAGTGTCCGGAATTAGCCGTGTGTCCTGGCTACTGATATACAATTTGAAATAATTTAGGACGTACGTTTACGTCCTGTGTCCTAAAGGGTACTCTGGATTTAAAAAAAAAAATTCAAATTAATGGGTTCCAGAAAGTTAAACAGATTTGTAAATTACTCCTATAGAAAAATCTTAATCCTTCCAGTACTTATCAGCTGCTGTATGCCCCAGAGGAAGCTGTGTAGTTCTTTCCATTCTGACCACAGTGCTCTCTGCTGACACCTCTGTCCGTGTCAGGAACTGTCCAGAGCAGGAGCAAGTCCCCATAGCAAACCTCCAGCATGCTTGGAGTTGTAGTTTCGAAACAGCTGGAGACACGCTGCTTTGGAAACACTGATATAGGGAAATACTATAGAATTTCTGAGGGTTCTTTACATGAGATGAACCATCTTTTCACCTCTCCTCACATCTTCACGCCCAACTCTAGAGAGGTGAGAAGAAGATTTACACCTCTGGAGGAAAGTGAGATATAAAGCATCTGCTGAGCTCTCCTAATCTCATACCCATTATTAATAGATTAACCCATTAAAGGGAAACCCCTGAAAAAGCCTTTAGTGTCGAGCTGTATCATTATACATCACATACACCAAACAACAGAGACACTAATACCAATCATATAATCAAACACAAATAAGCTTTATTGTGAAAAATAGACATTACATTTATCAAGAACCAGATCACCTGCAAGCCCAACGCGCGTTTCGCCCATAGGCTTCTTTAGGGGGCGTCTTCTTTATCCTTTTTGGTTCATGTTATAATCTTTTTTGTTTTGTTTTATATTTATGATTCTTTTTTTTCTTCTTTATAATATTATTTTCTAAATCATCATCTCTTATTTATATTCTTTCATTTGTTATTTTTTTAACCTGTTAAGGAAAAAGGGCATATGGGTATGCCCTTGCGTCCTGGTACTTAAGTACCAAGGGCGTACCCATACACTCTGGTCCCGTTATCGGTGTTTAAAGCACACTCATGGGCTGAGCGTGCTTCCAACCCAATGTGTGTCCCAACTGCTATTAGCAGCCAGGACCCAGGGTTAATGCCGGGCATCACCGATTGGGCCAATGCCAGCCATTAGAGTACCTGTCATCAAACCATATTTTCTAAACTAACTTAGATTATATTCCCTAACTACTCCTAACACCCCTTCTGCCATTAAAAAAAAAAATGTCTGAGCTTTAAAAAGCTGTGTATCATACTTTTCACCTTTGTGTGAGCTCCTGGCAGGATAAAGTGGGTTTTTTCCAGCAGAGGCGAAGTCACTGAAGCCTGCGAGAGCTGTACCTTGTCATGCCCCGCATACACTTCCTGAGTTTGGTCTCCTGCCAGGCTGGGAGGAGACCAAACTAACTGTTTGACTTGGGGCAGTGAACAGAACAGAGCCACCTAGTGGACATTTTTTCAATCAAAGTGTAAAAAATAAAAAAAAGTAAAAATGTTTTTAAAAAAGTAAAAAAATTTGAAAAATCCCATTCCCCAATAAAAATGTAATCCCATTTTACCCCAAAAAGCGTAAAAAATTCATACATATGTGGTATCGCCACGTGCGTAAATGTCTGAATTATCAAAATATAATGTTAATGATCCTTTTTGGTCAGATTTTATATAAAAAAAATTTTTATAAAAAATTATTTAAGTTTCATGTACGCAACTGTGGTATCGATAAAAAGTACAGATCACGGCGCAAAGAATAAGCCCTCAAACAGCTGTGTATACGGTAAAATGAGAAAGTTATAGGTCATCAAAATAGAGGGATTTTAAACATACTAATTTGGATAAAAAGGTTGCGATTTTTTTGAAGTGGTCATCATGGGTATCATTTTAATCTTATTGATCCACAGAACAAAGAAAACATGTCATTTTTACCGTTAAATGTACAGCGTGAAAACAAAACCTTCCAAAATTAGCAAAATTGCGTTTTAATTTTTTTTAAAGTTCTCCACACAAATAATATTCTTTTGGTTGCGCCATACATTTTATGGTAAAATGAGTGATGTCATTACAAAGGGAAACTGGTCGCACAAAAAACAAGCCTTCATATGGGTCTGTGGATGAAAATGAAAATGCAAAAATAAAATTGTGTCCTTAAGGCCAAAAAGGGCTGTGTCCTTAAGGGGTTAATATTATTATAACTAATCATACTACATAATAAGTGTATACGATGTATATAAACAATCCTAGTAGTCAGCCACCATCAGCCTTATCTTCCTATCTGACTTCTTATTCTGCAACTTCTTTGGTGACGTCTTCTTCTTTTCCATCGTCTCTTTTTGTTGACCTACGTCTTGATGTTTTTGTTGTTTTCTTTAATATCCTCTTTCTTCATCTACATATTCATCTTCTCATCTTTCCTGCTTTCATCTTCTTTGTCCTATTTTTCTACTCCATCTTCTTCATTTTCCCCTTTTTTTTGCATTTACCTTCTTTGCCTTTTATCATCTTTTCTTCTTTTTATCTTTATTTTCTGCATCCTTTTTTTGGTTGACCTTATCGTCTTTTTTGTCTTGTTTTCATCATCATGATTCTCATGATCGTCATCTCTTACTCTACTTCATCTTCTTTTTTTATGTTGTTTTTTTCCCTGTGTTAATTATTATGAATCTTTTCCTTCATCATACTAAATTATGGAGTGAAAAAGGAAAAAGTTGTATGTGGTGCATTTATACAATTCTCATAGTTAGTCACCTGACTGGTGCTCCGGTGTGTGCCCCTGCACACACTGCTGTTTACTTCATTTGCTGTAATTGTATCTTGTGGATTCCAGGTCAGATTTAGCCTGCGTGTAAACGTGGTCAGATTATCCAGATTACATATACACAGAGCTGCTTTGATTGTGTCCTAATCTCAATCCTGTGGCTATTTCTACTTCTGTTGCAAACCATGATGCCCTGGACGCACATATACTTTTTGACCCCTTCTGCTTTCCAACCATTAACACCATCTCTTCATTGCTTGGGCACTATCTCCCCAACATTGGTCATTTCACCGATGGATTTTACAGCTCCCACACTATTTACACCACATCTCCCCATTTTACACACTATCACCCCACTATTGTTTGTAAATTAAAGACTCCAAAGTCAACACCAAGTTTTTCTCTTTCAGGTCTGCCCCAGCTGCTGGCCCCCCTGCTGCCCCAGGAGAAGGAGGAGCACCCCCAGCTCCCCCAAACCTCACCAGTAACAGGAGGCTGCAACAAACCCAAGCACAAGTCGATGAGGTGAGCCCTGAGGAGAAGGGGTGTGAGGTAAACATGAAGATGTATCCATAGTAGGGATAGTATGCACTCAACGTCTGTTCTCCTCCATCCAGGTGGTCGATATTATGCGTGTGAATGTAGACAAGGTTTTGGAACGAGATCAGAAGCTGTCCGAGTTGGATGACCGCGCGGACGCTCTGCAGGCCGGAGCCTCGCAGTTTGAAACCAGCGCGGCCAAACTTAAGCGCAAGTACTGGTGGAAGAACCTCAAGGTGTGTATGCAGGCGGTCCACCGAGTCTGAAAGTACTGTATTGTCCTAGCTCAACTGAGTAGGTTTGGGTGGTCTACTGGTTATCAGGTTCCTTTTTTCAAAGTATTTGGAGGAATTGATGTCATCTTCTTAGAGGTCACATGTCAAAAAACAAAATTAAGTTAAAGTTACCTAGGCTAGCCATAGACATCAGAAAAATATATCTATTGCCTATTCTGGTGACCCTCACCACATCTAACAATCACGGTACTAGCATCACACATCTTCAGCCTTTGGCACTAGGCTTCACAGCCTTGGACCTTTGGCACTAAGTCTGACACAGGTTGGGTCTATGATACTTGGATAGCTCAAGATGGGGTTGACCTACCTCGATTCTTATAATAAAGTTGGTGGACCAATTCCGACAAAAAAAGACACATAATCTAATATCTAATGGCCTATAGTGCAGTCTTGCAAGTGGAACAAAGAAAGGTTCCGACACTGTGTGATCCCAGTAAACCTTCTTCATACATGCATATCCATTTCTTCCAACATGTATACAGATTGACAAATTCCGGCAATAGCCTTACTTATAGGTGAAATCCAATACTAGTAGAAACAGGAGAGCCTGGCACTGCTGCCCATAACCAGCCCACACTGGGATGTTAGATACCGGCACGGTAACCTGAGGGACTTCACGGGGGTGCACTCCGGATAAGACAAGCAATAGCACACAGTTCAAGAAAAAAGTGGATGCACTCACCCGATGTATATGCTGGCAGGAATCTTTATTCACATGAATTAAAATTGTACATCGGGTAGACGCAGAGGAGCAGCCTTGCAGCGACAGACTGTTTCCTGCGCTTGGAGCGCAGGAAACAGTCTGTCGCTGCGAGGCTGCTCCTCTGCATCTACCCGATGTACAATTTTAATTCACGTGAATAAAGATCCCTGCCAGCATATACATCGGGTGAGTGCATCCACTTTTTTCTTGAACTGTGTGCTATTACTTGTAGGTGATCTTACTTTTATTAACCCCCTTTTAATTCTACTATCCCTGACCCATGTTTACATTGTGTTTGGTGGCTAGGAGCCCCTCTGGTCGTTGGTCACCCAGTGAGTATAGGAAACCGTATCACTCAAATGGATTAGGCCCTAGATGTCGACGGATGTTATCACCCTCCTACTGGAGATTGCCTGCGCTGTTTGTCTCTTACGGGTTTCTCTTCTCTCTCCAGATGATGATCATTATGGGAGTGATATGTGCTATCATCCTCATCATAATTATTGGTGAGTGTCCTGTGTGTCGTGTATGTATATATAGTGTGTGTATACCTGCTTCTGTGATCTGTGCTGTTTATGTATATGGCTCACTGTACTAACCTCTTCTTTTTCTCTTGCTTTTTTCTCCTCCACCTCTTCCTCCTATCGCCTCCCCTTCTCTTCTGTACCCAATTTCTGTTTCATCCCATATTATCCCTGCCCCACCTTATAACAACCCCCGTCCCCCCATCTTTTCTGCACCCCCTTTCCCAATCCTGTCTTTAACCCTTCCCTTTTCTACCTACCTTCCTGCCATTTTGTCATCCCCATCTACTCTCTATGTTTTGTGTTTTTTCTCTTCTTTTTTGCTTCCAGTTTACTTCAGCACCTAAGGACAGCGAATCTCTCCCCATCTCTCTGTCTAATTTTACTCCCCCCCATCGCCGGATTCTATCATCTATACCCCCAACTGGGACCAGACAAAACTCAACATAATTTCCCCCATTTTTCCTGCCTCTCCCCCCCTCCCCTCCTACCACAGGGAAGTGGGGACATATTGTGTAGAAGCTAACCCCTTCTCGCTCTCTCTCCCATGTAAATACCCAATGACTGGAGATCTTCCCTAACTTATATATACACACACATATATATATATATTTAATTTGTCCGTGTGCAGGTTTTTCTGTTCCCTTGTTTCCCGTGACGCTGTGTGTCCGTGATGTTTATACACTATCCCCTGCCCGAAGGGGGGAGGGAGGGGCAATTACCCCCGAAAAATGGTCCTTATATACCCCCCACCCTCATGAAATAAGTCAGGTTTTTTGGCTTTTACTTTTTTTCCTTTTTTAAAAAAAATTTGAGGATTTAATGGAGGAGAATCGTGTGTGTGTGTGTGTGTGTATGTACAGTATGTGTGTAAAAAAATAAAATAAAAAATATATATAATATATATAAATCCTCAAATCTACCCCCCTCCTCAGTATGCCAGTTTCATAAGTTTTCATCTATGGGGTGTTATAGATAGGGTTTAAATAATACAGACCCTTGGCCTTAGGATTTCCAAAATTGCTCTACTGTACAGCTTATAGGGCAGGTTAGGGTGACCCCCTTTCGCTTCCACTAATCTGGAGGGATTTGGTGTAAGCATAGGGGTTGATGCGTCCCCTATGGCCCCTATATCAGGACCAAACCCTTGTATTCTGCTGATATGCCTTGCAGGGGGCAGATTCAGTAGGTGACATTGGGGCAACTGGAGAGAGACAGGGTCAGGAGATAATAGCAGAGATTGGCATCTTAGCGTTCCAGCTCCTTCTTGCCACTTAGGAGGGAAGTGGCACTGTGAGGTGGCATGGGATGCTTCATGGTAATACCCTTTATGGGTTTTTTTAAATTTTTTTTCTACTATTACTGACACTGCCCTAATACCATGTAACAAGAGATGCCATGAAGGTTATTGTGTCAAATCCCGAACTTTACCACTCCATGACTGTAATAAGAGAGGATGTCCTCTACCCCGAGGACCTGCCTTCTTATACCAACCCTGTATGGGAACAGCCATTATGTAGCTGCAACCAGACGGGCAATGAGGCACATACAAGGCTGAAACTTCACCCAGCCATACCCCATCATCACCAAACCCAATGCAAACATCCCTGTGTGCCTGGTTGCCCTGTTTGCTTGCAATGTATCATTAGGAGGGAGGGGCGAGTGTGTCCAGGGACAATAGGGTAAATCTCCCCCTCTCTCCTTGTTACCCCCCCTTCTGAATTTCCCCTCCCCTCCTCCTACCCCCCACAACATAAATATTAAAATAAATGTTGTTTAACCAAAAACAAATGGTGTTCTGACTGATTATTTTTGCGGCTGCTATGGAATTACATGTGGGCCTCCTCCTTCAACACAGACTGCGGTAGAGTAGCCTGCCTCCCCCTTCTACACAGACTGCGGTAGAGTAGCCTGCCTCCCCCTTCTACACAGACTGTGGTAGAGTAGCCTGCCTCCCCCTTCTACACAGACTGCAGTAGAGTAGCCTGCCTCCCCCTTCTACACAGACTGCAGTAGAGTAGCCTGCCTCTCCCTTCTACACAGACTGTGGTAGAATAGCCTGCCTCCCCCTTCTACACAGACTGCAGTAGAGTAGCCTGCCTCCCCCTTCTACACAGACTGCGGTAGAATAGCCTACCTCCCCTTCTACACAGACTGCAGTAGAGTAGCCTGCCTCCCCCTTCTACACAGACTGCAGTAGAGTAGCCTGCCTTCCCCTTCTACACAGACTGTGGTAGAATAGCCTGCCTCCCCCTTCTACACAGACTGCGGTAGAGTAGCCTGCCTCCCCCTTCTACACAGACTGTGGTAGAATAGCCTGCCTCCCCCTTCTACACAGACTGCGGTAGAGTAGCCTGCCTCCCCCTTCTACACAGACTGCGGTAGAATAGCTTGCCTCCCCTTCTACACAGACTGCGGTAGAATAGCCTGCCTCCCCCTTCTACACAGACTGCGGTAGAGTAGCCTGCCTCCCCCTTCTACACAGACTGCTGTAGAATACCCTGCTTCCCCTTTCTACACAGACTGCGGTAGAGTAGCCTGCCTCCCCCTTCTACACAGACTGCGGTAGAATAGCCTGCCTCCCCCTTCTACACAGACTGCGGTAGAGTAGCCTGCCTCCCCCTTCTACACAGACTGCGGTAGAATAGCTTGCCTCCCCTTCTACACAGACTGCGGTAGAATAGCCTGCCTCCCCCTTCTACACAGACTGCGGTAGAGTAGCCTGCCTCCCCCTTCTACACAGACTGCTGTAGAATGCCCTGCTTCCCCTTTCTACACAGACTGCGGTAGAGTAGCCTGCCTCCCCTTCTACACAGACTGCGGTAGAATAGCCTGCCTCCCCCTTCTACACAGACTGCGGTAGAGTAGCCTGCCTCCCCTTCTACACAGATAGCCTGCCTCCCCTTCTACACAGACTGCGGTAGAGTAGCCTGCCTCCCCCTTCTACACAGACTGCGGTAGAATAGCTTGCCTCCCCTTCTACACAGACTGCGGTAGAATAGCCTGCCTCCCCCTTCTACACAGACTGCGGTAGAGTAGCCTGCCTCCCCCTTCTACACAGACTGCTGTAGAATAGCCTGCCTCCCCCTTCTACACAGACTGCGGTAGAAAGGCCTGCCTCCCCCTTCTACACAGACTGCTGTAGAATAGCCTGCCTCCCCCTTCTACACAGACTGCGGTAGAGTAGCCTGCCTCCCCCTTCTACACAGACTGCGGTAGAATAGCCTGCCTCCCCCTTCTACACAGACTGCGGTAGAGTAGCCTGCCTCCCCTTCTACACAGACTGCGGTAGAGTAGCCTGCCTCCCCCTTCTACACAGACTGCGGTAGAATAGCTTGCCTCCCCTTCTACATAGACTGCGGTAGAATAGCCTGCCTCCCCCTTCTACATAGACTGCGGTAGAATAGCCTGCCTCCCCCTTCTACACAGACTGCTGTAGAATAGCCTGCCTCCCCCTTCTACACAGACTGCGGTAGAGTAGCCTGCCTCCCCCTTCTACACAGAATGCGGTAGAATAGCCTGCCTCCCCCTTCTACACAGACTGCTGTAGAATAGCCTGCCTCCCCCTTATACACAGACTGCGGTAGAGTAGCCTGCCTCCCCCTTCTACACAGACTGCGGTAGAGTAGCCTGCCTCCCCCTTCTACACAGACTGCGGTAGAGTAGCCTGCCTCCCCTTCTACACAGACTGCGGTAGAATAGCCTGCCTCCCCCTTCTACACAGATTGCTGTAGAGTAGCCTGCCTCCCCCATGCTAGACATACCGCTGCAGTCTGCCTCCTATATGCTACACAGACTGCTGTAGACTGCCTCCCCCTGCTACACAGACTGCTGTAGAGCAACCTACTTTCCCAATACAGACTGATGTAGATTGAACTGCCCCTCCCCTGCTAAACAGACTGCTGTAGAGTAGCCTGCCTCCCCTGCTACACAGACTGCTGTAGAGTAGCCTGCCTACCCCACTACACAGACGGCTGTAGAGTAGCCTGCCTACCCCACTACACAGACGGCTGTAGAGTAGCCTGCCTACCCCACTACACAGACGGCTGTAGAGTAGCCTGCCTACCCCACTACACAGACGGCTGTAGAGTAGCCTGCCTACCCCACTACACAGACGGCTGTAGAGTAGCCTGCCTCCCCTGCTACACAGACTGCTGTAGAGTAGCCTGCCTACCCCACTACACAGACTGCTGTAGAGTGGCCTGAATAGCCCTTTCTACACAAACTGCTGTAGAGTAGCCTACCTGCCCCTGCTACACAGACTTGTTTTAGATTTCACCCAGTGAGTAAATGGGGAAACACCATAAGAAGATCACAGAAGAAACCAGCAAGACAAGGAGGAAGAAAAACAAGAAATTCATGAGAGGAAGGTCTGGTGAATATATTGGACACCATGTGAAGATTTATGAATTCCTTGTGGATACTGGTAATAATATATATGAGTGGAAGATAGGTGACGTGTCTCCAAAAAATAAAGATGACATTTTAAAAGTTTTTAAAATAAATAAGTTATATACTGTAAATAAAGAATAAACATTTTTTATTATTATTTATTTTATTTTTAAGCTTTATGATTTTTCTGCATGATGTTGATTAACTTTTTCAATACTCTAAATACGGAAGAAGAATTAGAAAACAAGACCTAATTTCTTCAAAAAAAAGAAAAAAAAACAGCACCACACCTGTCCTCAGGGTGTGTGTGGTATTGCAGTTCAGTTCTGTTGAAGTGAAAGGAGGCATGTGGTAATACCATACACAACCTGAGCACAGGTGTGGTGCTGTTTTTGGAAGAAATATGTTTTTTTTAGAGAATTATTGCCATGATGCGAAAGTGATTTGACCCACGTAAAGAGAAACGTAATGTGTGAACACTGCCTCAGGAGAGGTGTATTTATATCATGATTCCATAGATAGCAGCAGCAGTATACAAATGGAGCTGGAGGGGAGGTGTACAACTACGATATATCCTTATGTCATAGAGATACCAGGAGCAGTATACAGATAGAGATGGAGGAGAAGCGTATAACTACTATACTATATATATTTATATGGCTCCTATAGAGATAATAGCAGCAGTACACAGATAGAGCTGGAGGGGAGGTGTAAAACGACCATATATCCTCACTCCATTGAGATATCAGCAGCAGCATACAGATAGAGCTGGATGTGTGGTGTATAACTAATATATATCCTGATCCCATAGAGACAGCACAGCATAGAGATGGGGGGGGGGGGGGGGGGGGGGGGGTGTTGGGTCTGTAAGCTGCAAGGAGGGTTCTAATAGGTAATGATGTCATCCTGTAGTTCACAGGAAGTGAGTTGACCCAGGACTGACCACTTCATTCAGCATTATGATTTTCTGTGGGTCAGGCTGGTGATCACATGGCCCAGTCACAGAAATAAAACACATAGACGCTGCTGTGCTGGAATGAAACAAATTGCGCTGTACAACAAGTGATGGTGAGTGTGCATTATATGAGCAAAAAAAAAAAAAAAAAACGGAATGTTTCATTAATATAAGTGTAACTTGTCAGCATAATCACTCACTGCGCCACATTGAGAGAAATCCTTTATTGCCGCCACAGTCGTGACTAAACCCAAATGTCACCGATTTGTCTGCAACCCACATGATGCTTTTCTCGTTGTAACAAATAAGCCAAAAAAAGAATTAAACTGAATAAATAAAAAAACTGCTACATTTGTTTTTATTTTACATCAGGACAACCTACACTGACTGTAATGCAGAAGATGATTCCTTATCTTTTTGGTGAATCTATTCTATACACTCGCCATCTGTCCGTTTTTCGTCTCCCATGTTAAGACCCCAATACTTGCACATTTTCTGCTTCATCAAATAACCCAGATCAGTGTTTATCAACCAGCTGGTGGCGTCTTGGTTGGGAAACATGGGACTAGATAGTCTGGGTTTCCTGTTTATTTTTTTATCCATTGGTACTATTTTATTTTGTTTACTAGCTGAGTACTTTGCATTGACCGGTCTTCCTACCTAAACCTGGTCGGAGAGAAAAAGCAATAATGACATTCTTGTCCTCATATCCCGTCCTCATTTCCCGACCTCATGTCCCGACCTCATGTCCTGACCTCATGTCCTGACCTCATATTTCATTCTCACATCCTGTCCTCATATCCCAACCTCATATCCAATCCTCATATCTCATCCTCATATCCAATCCTCATATCTCATCCTCACATCCCGACCTCACATCCTGTCCTCATATCTCATCCTCACATCCCGACCTCACATCCTGTCCTCATATCCTGTTCTCATATCCCAACCTCATATCTCGTCCTCACATCCCGACCTCACATCCTGTCCTCATATCCCAACCTCATATCTCATCCTCACATCCTGTCCTCATATCTCATCCTCACATCCCGACCTCACATCCTGTCCTCATATCCTGTCCTCATATCCCAACCTCATATCTCGTCCTCATATCCAATCCTCATATCTCATCCTCACATCCTGTCCTCATATCTCGTCCTCACATCCCGACCTCACATCCTGTCCTCATATCCCAACCTCATATCTCGTCCTCATATCCAATCCTCATATCTCATCCTCACATCCCGACCTCACATCCTGTCCTCATATCCTGACCTCACATCTCGTCCTCATATTCTATCCTCATAGTTCGTCCTCATATCCAGACCTTATATCCCGTCCTCACATCCCAACCTTACATCTCAATCTCATGTCCTGACCTCATATCCCATCCTCACGGGATATAAATAGATTGTGGTTAAAGGACAAGTGATGTGGGTGTATCGGGTGAAAAAAGGGAACTTAAAAAGATGGGGCGTAACAAGCGGGAGACATGGCTTGTGAAAGGGTGTGGCTTGTTAAAGGGGCGTGGCTTGCAAGCTGGACTGACACACTCACAAGGATATGCAGGGCAGAGCTTGTGGAGTAAGGTTCCAGAAGTCCCTTAGACTTGCATAGGACTGTATTTTTATTAAATTTTTTTATGTAATCTCTAAATTTTTTACATTATTTTTGTTTAGTTTCTATTTTTCCCCCCTTTACCTCCTCTTGTCCTGATTTATTTATTTTATCCTCCGCACTGCTCACTCTCCAGCCTATGTTTATCTGTCCTCCCTTTTATCCTTTCCTATTATTTCGGCCTTTGTCTCTTTGGCTGCCTCACTTCTCACACTCACGTCTGTGTTCTTCCAGCTGACTGCCGGCTCCTCTCATTGGCTGTTGCCTGGCCACCGATACACAATCACTGTCTCCACTGTGACGCATCCTCCAGCTGTGAGTCATCAGAAAATAATAATTCTCCTTTGCCAGAGACATGTCTATTTCTCTCAGTAATTTTTGGCTTTTGTTATAACATTTATCATAAAGTGCCGAGGAATTTAAGATTTATTTATGGTCTCGGTTATGTAAGTGTGTGGAGGAATTTCACATTTCTTATGTAAGTCTATGTATATAAAACTCAGTGGGATATAAGGATGAGATATGAGGTCGGGATATGAGGACGGAATATGAAGGTGGGATATGAGGTCAGGATATGAGGAGGGGGTATGAGGTCAGTAAATGAGGAGGGGGTATGAGGAAGGGGTATGAGGAAGGGGCATTAGGTCGGGATATGAGGTCGGAATGAGGACGGTATATGAGAGCAGGATATAAGGATTAGATGAGAAGGGCTGCCATCAGAAATTTTGGTAGGTAAGTGTGTGGGGGGAAAAGGTAGGGGGATTGGGTGGTGATGGGTAGGTTATTTTCCTTGACCTATCAGTTAATGCCCCATAAGGTAGGTAGTAGGTTATGCCCCTGGTAGTTGGTAGGTAATGCCCCCAGTAGGTAATGCGCCTTGTAGATAGATAGTAGGTAATGCAGTAGATAGTGCCCCTAGTAGGTAGTTAGCAGGTAATGCCTCCAGTAGGTAGTGTCCCCCAGCTGAGTAGTGCCCCCAGTAGAAAGTGGCCCCAGTAGGTTGTGGTCGCTGGTAGGTTGTGCCCTCAGGTAGGTAATTCCCCCAGTATATAGTGACCCCAGTAGATAGTTCCCCTATGTAGGTCATGCCCCCAGGTAGGTAATAATGCCCCCAGTTACTGTAGGTAATAATGTCCCCAGTTATGTAATAATGCCCCCAGTTACTGTAGGTAATCATGTCCCCAGTTAGGTAATAATGCCCCCAAATAGGCAATGCCCTCAGTTAGGTTATAATGCCCCCACATAGGCAATGCCCTCAGTTAGGTAACAATGCCCCGAGTTAGGTGACAATGCCCCTAGTTAGGTAATAATGCCCCCACATAGGTAATGCCCCCAGTTAGGTAACCATACCCCGACATAGGTAATGCCCCCAGTAAGGTAGCTATACCCCCACATAGGCAATGCCCCCAGTTTGGTAATAATGCCTCCACACAGGTAATTCCCCCAGTTAGGTAATAATGCCCCAGTTAGGTAACCATTCCCCCACATAGGCAATGCCCCCAGTTAGGTAACCATACCCCCACATAAGTAATGTCCCAGTTAGGTAACAATGCCCCTAGTTAGGTAATAATGCCCCAACATAGGTAATGCCCCCAGTTAGGTAATAATGCCCTGAGTTAGGAAATAATGCCTCCACAAAGATAATGCCCCCAGTTAGGTAACCATACCCCCACATAGGCAATGCCCCCAGTTAGGTAACCATACCCCCCACATAGGTAATGCCCCCAGTTAGGTAATAATGCCCCCACATAGGTAATGCCCACAGTTAGGTAATAATGCCCCCACTTAGGTAACCATACCCCCACATAGGCAATGCCCCCAGTTAGGTAACCATACCCCCACAAAGGTAATGCCCCCAGTTAGGTAACCATACCCCCACAAAGGTAATGCCCCCAGTTAGGTAACCATACCCCCACATAGGCAATGCCCCCAGTTAGGTAACCATACCCTCACACAGGTAATGCCCCCAGTTAGGTAATAATGCCCCCACATAGGTAATGCCCCCAGTTAGGTAATAATGCCCCCACATAGGTAATGCCCTCAGTTAGGTAATAATGCCCCCACATAGGTAATGCCCCCAGTCAGGTAATAATGCCCCCACATAGGTAATGCCCCCAGTTAGGTAATAATGCCCCCACATATGTAATGCCCCCAGTTAGGTAATAATGCCCCCACATAGGTAATGCCCCCAGATAGGTAATAATGCCCCCACATAGGTAATGCCCCCAGTTAGGTAACCATACCCCCACATAGGCAATGCCCCCAGTTAGGTAACCATACCCCCACATAGGTAATGCCCCCAGTTAAGTAGCTATACCCCCACATAGGCAATGCCCCCAGTTAGGTAATAATGCCTCCACACAGGTAATTCCCCCAGTTAGGTAATAATGCCCCCAGTTAGGTAACCATACCCCCACATAAGTAATGCCCCAGTTAGGTAAAAATGCCTCAGTTAGATAATGTCCCCACATAGGTACTGTCCCCAGTTAGGAAAGTTTTTGTATAAAAATGATAAATATAAAAAAAAGCTATCAGCAGCCTCCGGATCGGCGCGGGAGTTCTCCGGCAGGTTGCATCATGAAATGACGTCATCACGCGGCCTACATTGCAATGTACGCTCCTGTACGTACATTGCGTAGGTGTTACGCCGAGCGCTCCGGGTCCCCGCTCCTCCCCGGAGCGCTCGCTACATCCTCGCTACTGCAGCGCCCCGGTCAGATCCACTGACCGGGTGCGCTGCGATACCGCCTCCAGCCGGGATGCGATTCGCGATGCGGGTGGCGCCCGCTCGCGATGCGCACCCCGGCTCCCGTACCTGACTCGCTCTCCGTCGGTCCTGTCCCGGCGCGCGCGGCCCCGCTCCCTAGGGCGCGCGCGCGCCGGGTCTCTGCGATTTAAAGGGCCACTACGCCACTGATTGGCGCAGTGGTTCTAATTAGTGTGTTCACCTGTGCACTCCCTATGTATACCTCACTTCCCCTGCACTCCCTCGCCGGATCTTGTTGCCATCGTGCCAGTGAAAGCGTTTCCTTGTGTGTTCCTAGCCTGTGTTCCAGACCTCCTGCCGTTTCCCCTGACTATGATCCTTGCTGCCTGCCCCGACCTTCTGCTACGTCCGACCTTGCTTCTGTCTACTCCCTTGTACCGCGCCTATCTTCAGCAGTCAGAGAGGTTGAGCCGTTGCTAGTGGATACGACCTGGTTACTACCGCCGCAGCAAGACCATCCCGCTTTGCGGCGGGCTCTGGTGAATACCAGTAGTAACTTAGAACCGGTCCACTAGCACGGTCCACTAGCACGGTCCACGCCAATCCCTCTCTGGCACAGAGGATCCACCTCCTGCCAGCCGGCATCGTGACAGTAGGCTATTTGCGTATTGTACATACAGGAGACGAAAAATGCTTTACCCTGTACGTACATTATGTACACAATTTTCGTACTGAACGTCCAGTAGCAGGAGACCGCTGTTTACACGGTGTACTTCTGCTTCTGTTGCCACAGGGGGGTGCAGCGGGGCCCTTACTGGTGTACTGGCTGTACCCTTAGACGGTGGCCCCAGATATGAGGTTGGGATGTGAGGATGTAATATTAGGACAGGATATGAGGTCAGGATATAGGGATGGTATGAGGACGGGATATAAGGATGGGATATGAGGACGGGATATGAGGACGGGATATGAGGACGGGATATGAGGACAGGATATGAGGACGGGATATGAGGACGGGATATGAGGACGGGATATGAGGACGGGATATGAGGACAGGATGTGAGGACAGGATGTGAGGTTGTGATATGAGGATGGGGTATGATAATAGCATATGAAGTTGGCATATGAGGGCGGGATAGCAGAGCTCGGGCCGCCATTTTCACTAATCGGACCCCTGCGACCGTGCTGCGGGTGGTCCGATGAGTGCATGCAACCGCTTTAGATGCCATGATCAGTAATGATCATGTCACCTGAAGGATTAATGGCGGGCATCAGACAGTATTTATTTATTTTTTTAAGTTTTGCTGTAGTTTAACCCCTTAACGACAATGGACGTAAATGCCGTTGTACTTAACGCACCATGACATACATTTACTCTCCATTACATTTACTGCTATCAACAGCCAGGGACCCGCCGGTGACCCCTCAGATACCGTGATCAATACAGATTACGGCATCTTCAACAGTGTGGCACTTAAAATGGATGATCGGATTGCCCGCAGCGCTGCCGCGGGGATCCGATCATCCAGCATGGCGGCCGGAGGTCCCTTCACGTGCCTCTGGCCGTCTCCTTGGGTCTTCTGCTCTAGTCTGAGATCGAGCAGACCAGAGCAGAAGATCACTGATAACACTGATCAGTGCTATGCCCTATACATAGCACTGAACAGTATTAGCAATCAAGTGATTGAGGGACATAAAAAGTGTAAAAAAATTTAAAAAAGTAAAAAGTATGAAAAATCCCATTCCCCAATAAAAATGTAAATCTTCCCTTTTTCCCATTTTATCCCCAAAAAGCGTGAACTTTTTTTTTTATAAGCATATTTGGTAATTCGTCGTGCATAAATGTCCGAGCTATCAAAATATAATGTAAATTATACCGTATGGTAAACGGCGTAAACGTAAAAAACAAAGAGTGAAAAATTGCTGCTTTTTTTGTCACATTTTATTCTAAATAAAATTAATAAAAAGTGATTAAAAAGTAAAATATAAGCAAAAGTGGAACAATAAAAACTACAAAAAGCACAAAAAATGAGGCCTCATGCCGTATACGGAAAAATTAGAAAGTTATAGGTGGTCAAAATAGGGCAATTTTAAACATACTAATTTTGTTAAAATATTTTGAGATTTTTTTTAAAGCGGTACAATAATAGAAAAGTATATAACATGGGTATCAATTTAATCGTATTGACCCACAGAATAAAGAAAACATGTCATTTTACCGTAAAGTGTACAGTGTGGAAACAAAACCTTCCAAAATTTCATAAATTGCGGTTTTCTTTTCAATTTCTCCACATAAATAATGTTTTCTTGGTTGGACCGTACATTTTATGGTAAAATGAGAGATGTCATTACAAAGTAAAATTGTTGATGCAAAAAACAAGCCCTCATATGGGTCTGTGGATGGAAATATAAAAGAGTTATGATTTTCAGAAGGTAAGGAGGAAAAAAACAAAAATGCTAAAATAAAATTGGCCTGGTCCTTAACCTCTTAAGGATGCAGGGCGTACCTGTACGCCCTGCGCTCGATCCATAACGCAGGGTCACGTCGTGTCATAGCGTGTGGGTCCCGGCAGTTAATGAAAGCCGGGACCCTGGGCTTATAGCGTGCAGCACCGATCTTTGTGCCCCGTACTATAAACCCTTTAGACGCGGCGTTCAAAATTGACAAAAGTAAACAAAAAACCACTCCCGGCTGATCGGGACCATCGTGGTGAAATCGCAATGTCCTGATCAGCTAGAAAGGGAGCGGAGCGTCCATTACCTGAAATCCAGGCTTGAGCAATTGACCGCCAATAACACTGATCATTGCCATGTTAATGAGTGGCAGTGATCTGTGTAGAAGATCAGTGTGTGCAGTGTTATAGCCAATAGAGGGGGCTATAACACTGCAAAAAAAAAGTGTGAAAAAAAGTTAGAGGGGTACTCCTGTGGAAAACTTTTTTTTTTTTTTTTTTTTAAATCAACTGGTGGCAGAAAGTTAAACAGATTTGTAAATTACTTCTATTAAAAAATCTTAATCCTTCCAGTACTTATTAGCTGCTGAATACTACAGAGAAAATTATTTTCTTTTTGGAACACAGTGCTCTCTGCTGACATCACAAGCACAGTGCTCTCTGTTGACATCTCTGTCCATTTTAGGAATTGTCCAGATCAGCATATGTTTTCTATGGGGATTTTCTCCTACACTGGACAGTTCTTAAAATGGACAGAGGTGTCAGCAGAGAGCACTATGTTCCAAAAAGAAAAGAATTTCCTCTGCAGTATTCAGCAGCTAATAAGTCCTAGAAGGATAAAAATTTCTTAATAGAAGTCATTTACAAATCCGGTTCACTTTCTGGCACCTGTTGATTTAAAAAAAAAAAAAAAAAGTTTTCCACCGGAGTACGCCTTTAACCTGTTAAGGACCCAGGGCGTACCTGTACGTCCTGAGTCCGCTCCCGTTCTATAACGGGGGGCCACAGCCTCTAACAACGGCCGGGACCCGTGGCTAATAGTGCGCGGCATTGATTGTGGTGCCGTGTGCTATTAACCCTTTAGACGCGTCAATCAAAGTTGAACGCCGCGTCTAAAATGAAAGTGAAACCATGCCGATTAGCTCAGGGAGCTGTTCAGGATCGCCACGGCGAAATCGCGGCATCCCGACCAGCTTACATGACAGCCGGAGGATCCCTACCTGCCTCCTCGCTGTCCGATCGCCGAATGACTGCTCAGTGCCTGAGATCCAGACATGAGCAGTCAAGCGGCAGAATCATCGATCACTGGTTTCCTATGAGAAACCAGTGATCAATGTAATAGATCAGTGTGTGCAGTGTTATAGGTCCCTATGGGATAACAATGATCAGTATAAGAGATCAGTGTGTGCAGTGTTATAGGTCCCTATGGGATAACAATGATCAATGTAAAAGATCAGTGTGTGCAGTGTTATAGGTCCCTATGGGATAACAATGATCAGTATAAGAGATCAGTGTGTGCAGTGTTATAGGTCCCTATGGGATAACAATGATCAGTATGAAAGATCATGTGTGCAGTGTTATAGGTCCCTATGGGACCTATAACACTGCAAAAAAAAGTGGGAAAAAAAAGTGAATAAAGATCATTTAACCCCTTCCCTAATAAAAGTTTGAATCACCCCCCTTTTCCCATAAAAAAAGTGTAAATAAAAATAAACATATATGGTATCGCTGCGTGCGGAAATGTCCGAATTATAAAAATATATCGTTAATTAAACGGTCAATGGCGTACGCGCAAAAAAATTCCAAAGTCCAAAATAGTGCATTTTTGGTCACTTTTTATATAATGAAAAAATGAATAAAAAGTCCTATCAATTCAAAAATGGAACCGCTAAAAACTTCAGATCACGGTGCAAAAAATTAGCCCTCATACCGCCACATACACGGAAAAATAAAAAAGTTATAGGGGTCAGAAGATGACATTTTTAAACGTATACATTTTCCTGCATGTAGTTATGATTTTTTCCAGAAGTCCGACAAAATCAAACCTATATAAGTAGGGGATCATTTTAACCGTATGGACCTACAGAATAAAGAGAAGGTGTCATTTTTACTAAAAAATTTATAGCGTAGAAACGGAAGCCCCCAAAATTTACAAAAATTCATTTTTTCTTACATTTTGTCGCACAATTATGTTTTTTTTTTCCGTTTCGCAGTGGATTTTTTGGTAAAATGACTGATGTCACTGCAAAGTAGAATTGGAGGCGCAAAAAATAAGCCGTAATATGGAGATTTAGGTGCAAAATTGAAAGCGTTATGATTTTTAGAAGGTGATGAGGAAAAAATGAAAATGCAAAAACGGAAAAACGCTGAGTCCTTAAGGGGTTAAAACTTTTTTTTTTCTTCACCCTGAACACAGGGCAATGCACTCTACAACCTCTGGCTGTTGCAAAACTACAACTCCCAGCATGCCCGGACAGCCAGCGGCTGTCCGGGCATGCTGGGAGTTGTAGTTTTGCAACAGCTGGAGGTCCACAGTTTGGACACCACCAGTCTACAGTGTTCTATCATTCACAATAACCTTTAATCAGCACATTACTGCCCCCGTCTGGTCACTTGTAGTTGTAATACCATCTGCAGCAGGAGAACTACAAGTCACAGCATGCCTGAAGGTTTTCCCCACAATAATTGTCACCAATACACAAGCGCCTTAGCTGTTTCCCTGCAGGATTTGAGGTTTCTTGTCCCTTCCGGCGCTCCGTAGAAGCAATGACGTCAGTTATTGGTGAGGGTGGAAGTGGATTTTAATTGACTGAAACGTGTGGAAATTGTAAAAATAAATGAATTATGGTGAAATGAAGTGTAAAAAACGTAATAAATGTAAAACTATATATATATATATATATATATATATATATATATATATATATATATATAAAAAAAATATTTAAAAACATTCCTGGCAGCGGTGGGATTTGAACCCACGCCCCCGAAGAGACTGGAGCCTTAATCCAGCGCCTTAGACCGCTCGGCCACGCTACCTCATAAGTTTACATGGGCTGTACTGCAAATAAATAGAGTGCTCACCCCCTCAGCATGCTGTTTATAACCAGACGGAGCTTCGACCAGAGCGAGACGAGTCTAGACCGGGGACCTGCGCTAGTGTCAACTGAACCTGCGTCTGCAGACGGAAGATGCAGCCTAAAGCTCCGCCAAAGGAGGGCGCTGGTGGACCTTTGTAGACCGCGCTCTACATGGGGGTCACGTGGTAAGAGGCGAGCGCAGCGGAGGGATACCAACTCCACCCGGCGCAGTGAAGAGGTGAGGTGAGGTTTTGGCGCCAAGACGGAACTATTTCTGTTGGCGGCTGAACAAGTGTGTGGAAGTAGAAAAGGGGGCTCGTCATTCGTGTGGGGGGGAAAAATGGGAGGCATAACTAGTGTGTGGGCGAAAGTGGCGGCAGGACTATTGTGTGTGGGAGAAGATGGTGGCAGAGCTACTGTTTGGGGGAAGAAAATGGCAAAACTGCTGAGACAGGAAGAAATGGGGGCAGAACTAGAGTGTGTGGGCAGAAATTTGGGCTTTACTTCTGTCTGGGGGTAAAAAATGGCCTAACTAGTGTGCAGGGGGGGAAATGGAGGCACAGCTACAGTGTGGAGGCAAAACTTTGGTGCATACCAACTTTTTGGGGGCAAAAATTAGGGATGAGGGGGCATATAACTACTTTATGGGGGCATAACTATTGTGTGTAGGAGAATGGGGGCAAAAATGTGGTCATAGCTACAGTGTGGATGCAAAACTTGGGAGAATACCAACTTTGGGGCAAAAATTAGGAGTGAGGGGCATAACTATTGTGTGAGGAAATAACTACTCTATGGGGGCTTAACTATTGTGTGGGGGCAAAATGGGGTCATGGCTTCAATGTGGGGGCAAATATGGGGGTATAACTACTATGTGAAGGCAAAAATGGGGACTTAGCTACAGGGTGGGGGTAGACATTGAGGCTTTTCTACTGCATGAGGGAAAAATGGAGGCATGACTACTGTGCCGGGGAAAACAGGGACATTACTATATGGGCAAAAATGTGGGGGTATAACTATTATGTGGGGGCAAAAATGGGGCATGAGTAATGGGGACATAGCTACAGTGTGGAGTTAGAAATTAAGGCTTTTCTACTGCTTGAGGGCAAAATTGGGGCGTAACTACTGTGTGGGGACAAAGATTGGTAGCATAGCTATTGTGTGGGGGGAATACGGGCATAACCACTGTGTACTGTGTGGGGGCAATAAGGGGGACCATAACTACTTTGTACTGTGTGGGGGCAATAATGGGGACCATAACTACTGTGTGGCGGGCAAAAATGGAGGCATGCCTACAGTGTGGGAGCAACAAGGGGGAAAACATGTGAAGGCAAAAATGGGGACATAACTATTGTGTGGGGGAAAAATGGGAAATAACTGCTGTATGGGGCAAAATGGGGTTGTATTATTACTAGGGGTGTGAATCGCCAAGAATTTGGCGATTCGATTCGAATCGCGATACCAGTGTGGCGATTCGATATATCGCGATATATCGCGATACCGTCTAGGTGACGATACATCGCGATATATCGCCCACCTGGGAGCATTCATAGATCCCAATAGACGCCGCTGTCAGCTTTGACAGCGGCGATCTAGTACTCCGGTGCTGCAAAATAAAATAAAACACACTTTATCTTACCTGCCAACGAGCCCGCGGAGCTCCGGTACAGTCCGGTACAGGTGTTCGGTCCCCGGGCTGTATTCTTCTTACTTCCTGTTAGTCCGGCACGTCACATGGAGCTTCAGCCTATCACCAGCGGAGGCGGGACATCGCTGCGGCTGGTGATAGGCTGAAGCTCCATGTGACGTGCCGGACTAACAGGAAGTAAGAAGAATACAGCCCGGGGACCGAACACCTGTACCGGAGTGTACCGGAGCTCCGCGGGCTCGTTGGCAGGTAAGATAAAGTGTGTTTTATTAAAAATTCCACATCCCTAAAAGAATCGATTCAAAAATATTTTGAATCGATTCTGTATCGGCAAATGAAAAATCGCGATTATCGCGAGAATCGATTTTTTCTTACATCCCTAATTATTACACATACATGTTCCCTTAGGGGAGTAAAAAAAAGTGTTTAACCCTTAAAGGACAAAGCCCATTTTGGCCTTAAGGACTGGGCCAATTTTCATTTTTGCCTTTTCCTTTTTTCCTCCTCTCCTTTTAAAATCAATAACCCTTAAATTTTTTGATCTATAGACCCATATGAGGCTTTCATTTTACAATAAAATGTATGGCGCAACAAAAAAAAAATATATATATTATTTGCAGGTGGAAATTTATAAGAAAACTGCAATTTTGCAACTTTTGGGGGGTTTAGTGCAGTGCAATTTATGGTAAAAATGATGCATTATCTTTATTCTGTAGGTTAATGTGATTAAAACGATGCCCAATTTATATACTGTATTTATCAGGGTATACCACGCACCGGCCTGTAACACCCACCCTCATTTTACCAAGGATATTTGGGTAAAAAAAAGTTTTTTACCCAAATATCGTTGGTAAAATGAGGGTGCGTGTGTGTGCATGTGTATACCCCGATACACTGTTTCTGACCCCGCAGAAGCCCCCAGGAAAGGCAGGGGGAGAGAGGCCGTCGCTGCCCGCTTCTCTCCCCCTACCTTTCCTGCGGTCTAGAGCCCTGCTGCCGCCGCTTCTCTCCCCCTGCTATCGGCGCCGCTGCCGCTTCTCTCCCCCTGGCTGTCGCTGCTGCTGTCCCATTGCCGGCGCTGATAGCCAGGGGGAGAGAAGTGGCGCCGGCAATGGGGCAGCGGCGCCGATAGAAAGGAGGAGAGAAGGGGCAGCGGCACCCATTGCTGGCAACGCTGCCCCGTTGCCTCCCCCATCCCCAGTTGAATAATTACCTGTTGCCGGGGTCGGGTCTGCGCTGCTTCTGGCTTCCGGTGTGGCGTCCCCTGCTTCGTTGCTATGCGCTGCGCGGCGCAATGACGAGTGACGTCACTCGTCATTGCGTCTCGCAGCGCATAGCAATGACGCAGGGGACGCCACACCGGAGGCCAAAAGCAGCGCGGACCCGACCCCGGAAACAAGTAATTATACAACCGGGGATGGGGGAGGACACGGGGCAGCGGCGCCAACAATGGGTGCCGCTGCCCCTTCTCTACCCCTGTCTATTGGCGCCGCTGCCCCATTGCCAGCGCCGCTTCTCTCCCCCTGGCTATCGGCGCCTGCAATGGGGCAGCGGCACCGATAGCCAGGGGGAGAGAAGGGGCAGCGGCGCCAATAGCAGGGGGAGAGAAGCGGCGGCAGCAGGGCTCTAGACCCCAGGACAGGAAGGGGCAGAGAAGCCGGCAGTGGTGGCGGTCTCTGCACCTGCAAAAGCCGCTGCAGTTCATTGATTTAAAGCGCTTGCTTTAAATCATTTAACTGCAGTGGCTTATCGGCGTATAACACGCAAGTAGACTTTAGGCTAAATATTTTAGCCTAAAAAATGTGTGTTATACGCCGATAAATACGGTAGTTTTTCTATTATTGTACTTCTTAAAAAAATGCCAACTTTTTTTAAACAAAATTTGTATGCATAAAATTGTCATTATCTAAGCCCTATAACTTTTTTATTTTTCCATATACAGGGATTTATGAGGGCTCATTTTTTTGGATTTGTGATCTGCAGTTTTTATCAGTACAATTTTTATTTTGATGCTACGTTTTGATAGCTTTTTATGATTTTTTTTTTCAATATATGATGTGATTAAAAATCAGTATTTTCGGTATTTGGTATTTTTTTAGCGTTTATGCTGTTTACCGTGCGGGTTTAGAAACTTTATATTTTAATAGTTTGGCCATTTACGCACACGTAACTCATTAAGGACTCAGTGTTTTTCCATTTTTGCACTTTCGTTTTTTCCTCTTTACCTTTAAAAAATCATAACCCTTTCAATTTTGCACCTAAAAATCCATATGATGGCTTTTTTTTTGTGCCACCAATTCTACTTTGTAATGACATCAGTCATTTTACTCAAAATTGTACGACAAAATGGAAAAGAAAATAATTGCGCGACAAAATTGAAGAAAAAACGCCATTTTATAAATTTTGGGGGCTTCCGTTTCTACGCAGTGCATTTTTTAGTAAAAATAACACCTCATGATTATTCTGTAGGTCCATACGATAACAATGATCCCCTACTTATATAGGTTTGATTTTGTCGTACTTCTGGAAACAGTCATAACTACATGCAGGAAAATGTATATGTTTAAAATTGTCATATTCTGACCCCTATAACATTTTTATTTTACAGCGTATGTGGCGGTATGAGGGCTCATTTTTTGCACCCTGATCTGAAGTTTTTAGCGGTACCATTTTTTGTATTGATTGGACTTTTTGATCGCGTTTTATTCATTTTTTCATGAGATAAAAAGTGACCAAAAATACGCTATTTTGGACTTTTGAATTTTTTTGCGCGCATGCCATTGACCATGAGGTTTAAGTAACAATATATTTTTTATAATTCGGACATTTCCGCACGCGGCGATACCACATATGTTTATTTTTATTTACACTGATTTTTTTTGAATGGGAAAAGGGGGGGGGGGGTGATTCAAACTTTTATTAGGGATTAAATCATCTTTATTAACTTTTTTTCCACTTTTTTTTGCAGTGTTATAGCCCCCTCTAGTGGCTATAAAAAATTGCATGCCTTGATCTCTTACATTGTTCAATGGTGTCTCATAGGAAACCATTGATCAATCATTATGCCGCTTGACTGCTCATGCCTGGATCTCAGGCACTGAGCAGTCATTCGGCGATTGGACACCAGAAGGCAAGGTAGGAGACACTCCTCCTGTCTTACAGCTGTTCAGGATGCCACGATCCCGAACAGCCCCGTGAGCTAACCAGCAACATTTCATTTTGCCCAAAAGCGATCAAAAAGTCAGCTGTACACCAAATTGGTACTAACACAAACTACAGATAACGATGCAAAAACAAACGAGCCCCCACACACCTCCATAGCTGGAGAAAAAAATTATAGGAGTCAGAACAGAAATGTAGAAAAAAATGTAAACTTGTAAATGATTAAAAAACTAAAAAAAACAACAACTATATATATTGGGTATCATTGTAAATGTACTCACCTGAAGAATCAAGATGTCGGCTTGACCACATGGTGACCGGCATAAAAAAATTTCTTCTCCAATTTTGCCTCACAAATATTTTTTTTTCCTGTTTCAAAGCATATTTTATAAAAAAAAATTATGGGTGACATTACAAAGTACAATTGGTCCATCCACATAAAACCTTCATATTGCTCTGTAAATGGAAAAATAAAAGAGTTATGGTTCTCAAAGGGCAATGGGCACTGTCAGTTACAAAAAATTTTATACGTTTTGCGTCATGGCAAACATCATCGTCTAATATACTTCATAAGAAAATTGTATTTCTTTTTTTATAGAAATCACGGCTTATAATCCTGTCTGGCTGGAGCACAGCATCATCTTTGTTCACAGGCACAGACAAAGTCCAGTAAGTGAGGGTGGGACTATTGCTCCTCTGTGCTCACTCCTGTCCTTCAGACTGCAGCAGGGAGGAGGGGGTTACCGAGCAGCCTGCAGTGATTGGATGAGGAGACCCAGCAATCATGGGAAAATGCCCCTTTCAAAGCACAGAATGACAAACCAAGTAAACAACATAGACAAGGTATTTGTAAGAGAAATATAGGTCCTAAACATAAAAAACTATATGTACACGATCAGGATTAGGTACTGAGTAAGGGTGCGTTTACACCACGATTTTTCTATACAGTTTTCGGATACGTTTTTTTTTTTTTTTCTTTTAAACGTATGCAACCATACAGCAAACCGTGGCCATAGACTTTCCAATCAAAACCGTATGCACCATATTGTATATGGTTGTCTCTGTTTTTCAAACCACACGGTTTTTACCTTTTTTTTTCTGGACAGAAAACCGTGGCCTACCACGGTTTTTGGTCCGGGTGAAAAACCGTATTAAAACGTATACGTTTTTTTTTAACATGGGAGTCAATGGGAACCGTGCAGACCTGCATGTGCGTACGATTCCATCCAGTTTTCACCATACGGTTTTTGACTTTGCACAGTTTTTTTTCTTGGAATTTAATAAGTGAAACTTTATTCATAATGGAGTGAAAAGTTCAAAACGTGTACGTTTTTTTGCTTAACCCGATAACGACCAAGGACGAGTATAGACGTCCAGGTTGGCGGGCGTTCCCACACCTGGACGTCTATACTCGTCCATTATTCTCGTGGGTGCTGCCCAGTGCACCCACGAGATCGCGGCAGGGACTCGGCTGTATCACACAGCCGGGACCCTGCTGCACTGCCAGGACCGAAGTAAACTTTGGTCCCGGCAGTTTTAACCCTTACAGCCGCGGTCGGAAGTGACCGCGGGCTGTAAGTGTTATGACAGAGGGAGGGAGCTCCCTCTGTCACTCCTGCAGCACCCCGCATCGCGATCGCGGGGTGCTGCGTGTAATACGCGGCTGGCCGGGACCTGCCGCACTGCCGGGAGTGAAGTTCACTTCACTCCCGGCAGTTTAACCCTTACAGCCGCGGTCAGAAGTGACCGCGTGCTGTAAGGAGTTCTGACAGAGGGAGGGGGCTCCCTCTGTCTCCTCTGCAGCACCCTGCAGCGCGATTGCGGGGTGCTGCTTCATACCTGGGCAGCCGGGGGTCCTACAAAGACCCCCAGGTCTGCCCTGGGTATTGCCTGAAAGGACGTGCCAGAGGCACGTCCTAATATGCTGCCTGCTAGTGAAAACTGGCAGGCAGCATATAACTATAATGCTTTGGAATACTAAGTATTCCAAAGCATTAAAAAGTGTAAAAATAAATAAAAAAATAAAATAAAAGTGTCAAAATAAATAAAAATGTAATAAAAGTGTAAAAAAAAAAAAAAAATATATATATATATATAATATATATTATATATATATATTAAAAATACATTTATTAAATGAATCTAATTTAAAAAAAATGCATAATGTGTAGGATCGCATTGGCGGACATCCCCAGCATGTAATATGCTGCGGATGTCCACCATGTGATCCTACACATTATGCAACAGTCACGGTAATGAGCTCCCTGCTGCGGCTGGGTAGCTTTGTGTGTCCACTCATAGCGGCGGATTTCCCGCCAGCAGTCATGAGCGGACACACTGAGCTACCCAGCCGCAGCAGTGATGGATATATTCGGGTGCTTATTCCCACAACATGGCGGATATATCCATCAGGACCCTTAACTGTCACAGACAGACGCGTTATACCCCCTGATGACCAAGGACTAATCAGAGAGGTCCCTGCTGCAGCCAATAACTTGTAGGAGTGCGGTATATAAATGGGGTCACTTGTGGGGGTGGGGGTACTGTTCTGCCCTGAAAGCCAAATGGCGCTCCTCTCCTTCTGAGTCCTACCACGCGGCCAAGGAACCATATATGGCCAAAGCGGGGGTATTTCCGAACATGGGACAAGCAGCTAAATAAAATATAGGGTGCATTTCTTTCAATATCAGAAGTGATGTACAAAAAATATGCCCCCCAAATGATGCATTTGTGAAAAATTGCAAATTTCAAATTTTTAACACTGACTTTGTAATAATTCCTGCCAAAAAACTATGGTGTTAAAATACTCACTGTACCCCCTAGCGAATACCTTGAGGGGTCTAGTTTTTAAAATGGGGTCATTTGGGGGGTGTTCCTATGTTCTACTACCTTTTAATTTCTGCAAACCTTGCATAGCATACAAAAAAAGATGTACTTTTCAAATTTTCAAAATTTTCAAAATTTCAAGTTAAATTGTTAGGCTTCTAACTAATTTAAAATGTTAATTAAAAACAAAAAAAATGATGTCAAAATAAAGTAGACGTCTGAAAGTATAAGTTTCATAAACTATTTGGTCAGTAAGTATAAATATATGCAACCTATTAGTGTTAAAATAGCAAAAAAACATAATTTTTTGTCAAAATTTCATGATTTTTTGCATTATAAAAAAAAACTACAAATGATATCGGCGTACTTTTACTATGTACATGAAGGACAACTTGTGACAAAAAAACAATGTCAGAATTATCGTGATTGGCAAAACGTTACCAGAGTTATTCTCTAATAAAGACAGACATCCCCGATTTGAAAAAACAGGCCTGGTCTTTCAAGGGCGTACAGGTTTATTTGTATTGGTCCTTAAGGGGTTAAAAAACGGATGCAACAGGACATCATTTTTCAAACCGTATACAGTTTTCAACCGTATACAGATAAAACTTTGTACACACGTTTTGATACAGTTTAGTCAGGTTTTGAGGAATTTGTTTTTTTTTCAATCAAAAACCTGATAAAAAAAACTGTATTGCAAAAACCTGGTGTGAACCCACCCTAACATGACTTTATTTTGTTTGTGGGATATGACAGGTACGCTTTAAATGCAGCAGGGCACTTCATGACTTCTCTGCAGCTTTATTTATTATACCTGTGCTATGACATCATAACGCTTGCATCTGACATCATTACATGTTCTTTTTTTCTATGCTGTGATATCCCAGTGTAGTGACTTTTTGGCCCGCCTAATCCCTTTACTGTATCATCACTGTGTGCATTATCCTTATACTGAGAAATTAGTGAATACTTCTGCTGCAATGTCACTAAGTAATTCATCCTTGTACTGTGACATCACTGTGCACACTATCCTTGTACTGTGACATCACTGTGCACACTATCCTTGTACTGTGACATCACTGTGCACATTATCCTTGTACTGTGACATCACTGTGCACACTATTCTTGTACTGTGACATCACCGTGTGTTAGGGCTCTGCTCCCAGCAGTGCAGCTGTTTGCATTGCGGGACTTGCTCGCATGCGAACCCTGGACTGCCGATTACCGCCCACCCGTCCTGTTTTGTCCCCGCTGGACCTTCTGCTCACATTGCGGGATGTGATCGCTTGCGAGCCCCGCTCTGTTCCTCTCCTCCAGCTCGTCCCTGCCGACGCGCACGTCGGCTTTTGTGAATTTAAAGGGCCAGTGCACCAATAATTGGTGCTTTTCCAAAACAAATCCTATTTAGTTCCGGCACTTCCCCTGTTGCCTGCCGGATTTTTGTGCCTTAGTTGCCAAGAGAAAGCATATATTTGTGTCATGCCTTGCTGTGTATCTGATCCCTTATATATGTATACTTACCTTGCTCCTGTGCCGCCTGCCATCTGACCTCTTTCTACGTGACCGGACCTTGCTTCTTTGCTGCCTGTCCTGACCTCCTGTCTGTCCTGACTACGTCTGTGCCTCATCCTTCCTGTGCCACGTTATACCTCGGCTGCCTGTGGGGATGAGTCGTATCAGGGGTAGTGACCTGGGTGCCACCTGCCGCAGCAAGTCCATCACGCTTTGTGGTGGGCTCTGGTGAAAACCGGCAGCACCTTAGACTCTGCTCCTTATCTTCCTTAACAGGTCAGTGGATCCACCTAACCACAGCCGTTACAGTAAGATCCGGCCATGGATCCCGCCAAGGTTGCTCTGCCCAGTGTGTCTGATCTCTTGGCAATTGTTGCACATCAGTCCGTGCAGATTGAGCAGCAAGCACAGCAGTTGTCTCACCTTACCGCACTGATGCAGCAGTTTCTCTCCTCACAACAGCCTCAACCAGCTTCAGCGGAACCTTCAGTGTCATCAGCTCCAATTTCTTCCAGCAGCTTTAAGATTTATCTTTTCCTTCCAAGTATGACAGAGATCCCAAGTTGTGTAGAGGTTTTGTCGCTTAGTGCTCTATGCATCTGGAACTCTTGGCTTACCAGTTCCCTACAGAACGTGCTAGAGTGGCGTTCGTCATAAGTCTTCGGTCTGGCAAAGCTCTGGCCTGGGCTAGATCGTAATGATCCATTGACTGCTAACCGGTCCTTCCTCGCAGAATTCTGCAATGTCTTTGAAGAACCGTGCGGGTTTCCTCAGCTGAGACAGCTCTGTTGAATCTCTGTCAAGGGAACTCTTCTGTAGGGGATTACGCGGTACAATTCCGCATCCTGGCATCCGAACTGTCTTGGAATGATGAGGCCTTGTGGGCTACTTTCAAAAAAGGACTTACTAGTAGAATCAAGGATGCCCTTGCAGCACAAGACCTTCCGACTTCCCTGAGTGACCTAAACAACTTGGCCACTCGAATTGATGTCCGATTTTCTGAGAGATAGGAAGAGCTTCGTCGCGAAAGCGAGCCTGTCTGAACATGTCAGTTCCCTCACCTAGCACCAGTGTTCCAGTGCTCCTGTGCCACCTGCTGTCTGACCTCCTGCTACGTGGCCTGACCTTGCTACTTTGCCGCCTGTCCTGACCTCCTGCTTGTCCTGACTACGTCTGTGCCTCATCCTTCCTGTGCCACGTTATACCTTGTACTGTGACATCACTTTGCACACTATTCTTGTACTGTGACGTCACTGTGCACACTATCTTTGTACTGTGACATCACTGTGCACACTATCCTTGTACTGTGACATCACGGTGCACACTATCTTTGTACCATGACATGACTGTGCACACTATCTTTGTACTGTGAGATCACTGTGCACAATATCCTTTTACTGTGACATCACTGTGCACGCTATCCTTGTACTGTGCCATCACTGTGCACACTATCCTTGTACTGTGAGATCACTGTGCACAATATCCTTGTACTGGGACATCACTGTGCACAATATACTTGTACTGTGACATCACCGTGCACACTATCATTGTACTGTTACTACTTTGTGCACACAAAATCTACAATTACTCTGTACTATGACATGACTATGTGCTGTCACGATTCGGCTTACGGGTTGTGGATCCGCTGTGTCAGCGAGGGATTGGCGTGGACCGTGCTAGTGGACCGGTTCTAAGAGGCTACTGGTTTTCACCAGAGCCCGCCGCAAAGCGGGATGGTCTTGCTGCGGCAGTAGCAACCAGGTCGTATCCACTAGCAACGGCTCAACCTCGCTGACTGCTGAGAAGGCGTGGGACAGAAGGACTAGGCAGAGGCTAGGTCAGACGTAGCAGAAGGTCGGGGGCAGGCGGCAAGGTTCGTAGTCAGGATGGATAGCAGAAGTTCAGGTACACAGGCTTTGGACACACTAAACGCTTTCACTGGCACAAGGCAACAAGATCCGGCAAGGGAGTGCAAGGGAGGAGATCAGATATAGCCAGGGAGCAGGTGGGAGCCAATTAAGCTGATTGGGCCAGGCACCAATCATTGGTGCGCTGGCCCTTTAAGTCGCAGAGAGCTGGCGCGCGCGCGCCCTAGAGAGCGGAGCCGCGCGCGCCAGCAAATGACAGCAGGGGACCGGGACGGGTAAGTGACCTGGGATGCGATTCGCGAGCGGGCGCGTCCCGCTGTGCGAATCGCATCCCCGACGGCCATAACAGTGCAGCGCTCCCGGTCAGCGGGACTGACCGGGGCGCTGCGGGGAGAGAGACGCCGTGAGCGCTCCGGGGAGGAGCGGGGACCCGGAGCGCTAGGCGTAACATGTGCATTATTCCTTTGCATAAGGTAGAAAGTAATCATATTGGGGGAGATTTATCAAAACATGTCCATGTCCAGAGAAAAAGTTGCTGTGTTGCCCAAAGCAACCAATCAGATTGCTTCTTTCATTTTTTAGAGGCCTTTTCAAAAATTAAAGAATGCACGCGCTCTGCCTGCGGTCAGCGCTCTGCATGCGGTCAGCGCTCCGGTTTTACAGATCAGCGGACATCAGATGACCACACAGCCAATCATCGGCCCCAGTAATCATGCTCTGTGGAGACATAACTCTTATTTTTCTATTCACAGACCCATATGAGGCTTGTTTTTTGCATGACCAACTGTACTTTGTAATGACATCACTCATTTTACCATAAAATTTACCAGGAAAAACTGCAATTTCACAACTTCTGACAACAGATCACAGCATCTGCGGCAATGCGGTCGTTAAAGTGCATAATTGGATCGCCCGCGGCACTGCCGCGGGGATCTGATCATCCGGCATAGAAGCCCTCCGGAGGTCCCCTTATCTGCTCTGGCCGTCATCCCGGGGTCTTCTCCTCTGGTCTAAAATCGAGCAGACCAGAGAAGAAGATCGCCGATAATACTGAACAATTCTATGCCTATAAAAAGTACAGATCACGGCACACAAAATGAGCCCTCATACAGCTCCGTATACGGAAAAATTTGAAAGTTATCGGTGGTCAAAATAGAGTGATTTTATACTTACTAATTTTGTTTAAAAAGTTTGAGATTTTTTTTAAAGCCACACAAAAATAGAAAAGCATAAAACGTGAGTATAATTTTAATTGTATTGAGCCACAGAATAAAGAAAACATGCTATTTTTACCCCCAAGTGTACAGCGTGAAAAGAAACCTTCCAAAATTAGCTAAATTGTGATTTTCTATTCAATTTCCACACACAAATAAAATGTTTTTGGTTGACCCATACATTTTATGGTAAAATGATTGATGTCATTATGAAGGAAAATTGGCTGCACAAAAAACAAGCCCTGACATGGGTATGTGGATGAAAATATAAGTGTTATGATTTTTAGAAGGCGAGGAGGAAAAAACAAAAATCCAAAAATAAAATTTGCTGTGTCCTTAAGACCAATATGGGCCGTGTCCTTAAAGGGCTTGTACTTTTTGATCAAAAATGTATACTAACAACCTGTTAGTTTTTGATATTATGCTGAGAAGCAATCAGATCATTATGCAAGATTGTAGATGTGCACCATGTCTGTTTTCTACCCGAATTCACCTTAAAGGGGTACTCCACTGGCCAGCGTTGGGAACATTTAGTTCCGAACGCTGTGTGTGCGCTGCAGGGGGGCAGCCACGCCCCCTCAATGCAAGTCTCCCATAGACTTTCATTGAGGGGCATGGCATGAGGGGGCGTGGCCGACCCCCCTGTAGCATGCACACAGTGTTCAGAACTAAATGTTCCGAATGCTGGCCAGTGGAGTACCCCTTTAAGGGGTTAAAAATAGCAAATACCTAGTAAATACAATCTAATGATTGCATATAAAAGTCCCCTATTGGGACTTGGAAATAAAAAATAAAAATTTTTTAAGTATGTTTGTAAAATTATATAAAACCCCCTCCCCTAAAAAATGAAATTACCCTTATATTCCCATTTTTCAAAAAAAAATTACATATTTGGTATTGCCGCATGCGTATTTGTCTATACGCATGCGATGTTTATGATCCCGCACGGTGAACAGCGTAAATGTGAAAAAATACCAAACACCAAAAATACAGATTATTAATCACATCAAATATCAGAAAAAACTAATAAAAAGCTATTTAACCCCTTAAGGACGCAGGGTTTTTCAGTTTTAGCATTTTCGTTTTTTCCTCATCACCTTCTAAAAATCATAACACCTTCAATTTTGCGCCTACAGACCCATATGAGGGCCTATTTTTTGCGCAACCAATTGTACTTTATATTGACATCAATCATTTCACCACAAAATTTACGGCGAGACCAGAAAATAATTGTGGGCAAAATTGAAAAAAAGAAACGCCATTTTGGAGCTTCCAATTCTATGGACACCATATATTTATTCTGTAGGTCCATACGGTTACAATGTATATAGATTTTATTTTACTACTTGAAAAAAATTATAACTACATGCACCAAAATTCGTATGTGTAAAATTGTCATCTTCTGACCCCTATAACTTTTTTATTTTTCCGTATACAGGATATATGAGGGCTCATGTTTTGCACCATGATCAGAAGTTTTTATCGGTGCCATTTCTTTTTTGATGGGACCTTTTAATCGACTTTTATAAAAAAAAATTTAGGGTATATAAAGTGACCAAAAAGACGCAATTTTGGACTTTGGAATTTTTTTACGTGTACGCCATTGACTGTGCGGTTTAATTAACATTGTATTTTCATAGTTCGGACATTTACGCATGCGGCGATACTGCATGTTTATTTTTATTTACATTTTTTTTTTTATGGGAAAAGGGGGGTAATTCAAACTTTTATTAGGGAAGGGGTTAAATCACATTTATTAATTTTTATTTTACACTTTTTTTTGGACTATAACTTCCAATACATTGATTGCAGACACTGGTCTGTACCAAGCCATAGCATTGTATTGATCAGTGTTATCGGTGCTCTGCTTCTCCAGCCTGGATCTCGGGCACGGAGCAGCAGAGTGACAATTGGACGGCAGGAGACAAGGTAAGAAGCCCCCTGTTGTCCTCTCAGCTGTTCGGGATGCCGCGATTTCCGTGCGGCGGTCCAGAACAGCCCACTGAGCTAACCGGCAAGGATTTTCTCCCATTTTAGATGCCGCGGTCAACTTTGATTGCGGCGTCTAAAGGGTCAATACCGGACATCAGCTCGATCGGCAATGTCCGGTATTAGCCGCAGGTCCTGGCTGCTGATAGTTACCCGGACCTGCCGGGTATGAAGCGCGCTCAGCTCCTGAGCGTGCTTCACATAACGGGAGCTGTCCACGAGCGTAAGTTTACGCTCGTGGTCGTTAGGGGGTTAAAAGTCCCATCAAAACAGAACTAGTATGGATAAAAACTAAAGATCATGATATTTTTCAAAATAAAAAATTTATAGGGGTCAGAAAAAGACAATTTTATGCATACCAATTTTGTAAAAAAAAAAAAAGTTTTCATTTTTTAAAGTACAGGGTGGGCCATTTATATGGATACACCTTAATAAAATAGGAATGGTTGGTGATATTATCTTCCTGTTTGTGGCACATTAGTATATGTGAGGGGGGAAACTTTTCAAGATGGGTGGTGACCATGGCCGCCATTTTGAAGTCGGCCATTCTGAATCCAACTTTTGTTTTTTTCAAAAGGAACAGGGTCATGTGACACATCAAACTTATTGGGAATTTCACAAGAAAAACAATGATGTGCTTGGTTTTAGAGTAACTTTATTCTTTCATGAGTTATTTACAAGTTTCTGACCACTTATAAAATGTGTTCAGTGTGCTGCCCATTGTGTTGGATTGTCAATGCAACCCTCTTCTCCCACTCCTCACACACTGATAGCAACACCGCAGGAGAAATGCTAGCACAGGCTTCCAGTATCCGTAGTTTCTGGTGCTGCAGAATGGGCAAAACAAAAATTGGAACAGGACCCTCAGTTTACGCAGAAGATTTTGTACAGTGATGAGGAAACTTTTATGTGAATGGTGAAGTTAACAAACAAAACCACCGCTATTGGTCTGACACTAACCCACATTGGATAGATCCCTCCAAGACTGTTGGAAACACAAAAATTGATGGTATGGTGTGGTATATGGGGTACAAAGATAGTGGGGCCATTCTTCATCAATGGAAACCTCAAGGCCACTGAATATGCAAAATTGCTCCATGATGATGTGTTTTCCTCTCTATTCACTGAAGCTGCACGTTCCCTGAGTTTTTCCAGCAAGATGGTGACCACCACATTATGGGTGTCAGGTCCGAGCATTCCTAGATGAACAGTTTCCTGTAAAGTGGATTGGTCGTCGTGGGCCAGTTGAATGGCCCCCAAGGTCTCCTGATCTGACCCCCTTAGACTTTTATCTTTGGGGTCATCTGAAGGTAATTGTCTATGCTGTGAAGATACGAGATGTGCAGCACCTGAAACTACAGATACTGGAAGCCTGTGCTAGCATTTCTCCTGCGGTGTATATAGTAGTATATAGCAGTGTATACGGATACTGGAAGCCTGTGCTAGCATTTCTCCTGCGGTGTTGCTATCAGTGTGTGAAGAGTGGGAGAAGAGGGTTGCATTGACAATCCAACACAATGGGCAGCACATTGAACACATTTTATAAGTGGTCGGAAACTTGTAAATAACTCATGAAAGAATAAAGTTATGTTAAAACCAAGCACATCATTGTTTTTCTTGTGAAATTCCCAATAAGTTTGATGTGTCACATGACCCTCTTCCTATTGAAAAAACTAAAGTTGGATTCAAAATGTCCGACTTCAAAATGGCCGCCATGGTCGCCACCCATCTTGAAAAGTCCCCCCCCCCCACATATACTAATGTGCCACAAACAGGAAGTTAATATCACCAACCATTCCCATTTTATTAAGGTGTATCCATATAAATGGCCCACCCTGTAGTACATTAATAAGCAAAACTATTTAAATTGGCTATCGTTTTAGTTGCATTGATCCACAGAATAAAGATAATGTGTCAAAACATACCCACTAAACAATTTTTTGTTAAACAGATTTGTAAATTACTTCTATTTAAAAATCTTAATCCTTCCAATACTTATCAACTTTCTTTCTGGAATTCTTTTCAGTCTGACCACAGTGGATAGCACTGAACCCTCTGTCCATGTAAGGAACTGTCCAGAGTAGAAGCAAATCCTCACCTCTACTGCACTGGACAGTACCTGATATGGACAGAGGTGTCAGCAGAGAGCACTGTGGTCACAAACTTTCTGGCACCAGTTGATTTAAAAAAAAATTCCCACCGGAGTACCCCTTTAACCCCTTAACGACGCAGGACGTATATTTACGTCCTGCGCCGGCTCCCGCGATATGAAGCGGGATCGCGCCGCGATCCCGCATCATATCGCGTGGGTCCCGGCGCTAATCAACGGCCGGGACCCGCGGCTAATACCACACATCGGCGATCGCTGCGATGTGCGGTATTAACCCTTTAGAAGCGGCGGTCAAAGCTGACCGCCGCTTCTAAAGTGAAACTGAAAGTATCCCGGCTGCTCAGTCGGGCTGTTCGGGACCGCCGCGGTGAAATCGCGGCGTCCCGAACAGCTGATCGGACACCGGGAGGGCTCTTACCTGCCTCCTCGGTGTCCGATCGACGAATGACTGCTCCGTGCCTGAGATCCAGGCAGGAGCAGTCAAGCGCCGATAATGCTGATCACAGGCGTGTTAATACACGCCTGTGATCAGGATGAGAGATCAGTGTGTGCAGTGTTATAGGTCCCTATGGGACCTATAACACTGCAAAAAAAAAGTAAAAAAAAAGTGTTAATAAAGGTCATTTAACCCCTTCCCTAATAAAAGTTTGAATCACCCCCCTTTTCCCATAAGAAAAATAAAACAGTGTAAAAAAAAAAAATATAAACATATGTGGTATCGCCGCGTGCGTAAATGTCCGAACTATAAAAATATATCATTTATTAAGCCGTACGGTCAATGGCGTACGCGCAAAAAAATTCCAAAGTCCAAAAAAGCGTATTTTGGTAACTTTTTATAACATTAAAAAATGAATAAAAAGTGATCAAAAAGTCAGATCAAAACAAAAATCATACCAATAAAAACTTCAGATCACGGCGCAAAAAATGAGCCCTCATACCGCCCCGTACGTGGAAAAATAAAAAAGTTATAGGGGTCAGAAGATGACATTTTTAAACGTATACATTTTCCTGCATGTAGTTATGATTTTTTCCAGAAGTGCGACAAAATCAAACCTATATAAGTAGGGTATCATTTTAACCGTATGGACCTACAGAATAATAAGGTGTAATTTTTACCGAAATATGCACTGCGTAGAAACGGAAGCCCCCAAAAGTTACAAAATGGCGTTTTTTTTCGATTTTGTCGCACAATGATTTTTTTTTCCGTTTCGACGTGCATTTTTGGTTAAAATGACTAATGTCACTGCAAAGTAGAATTGGCGACGCAAAAAATAAGCCATAATATGGATTTTTTGGTGGAAAATTGAAAGGGTTATGATTTTTTAAAGGTAAGGAGGAAAAAACGAAAGTGCAAAAACGGAAAAACCCTGAGTCCTTAAGGGGTTAACTAAATCTAAAATTGCCCTTTTCTGATCCATATAACTTTTTTATGTTTCTATATACAGTGCTGTAATAGGGCTCGTTATTTGCAACGTGAGTACTCAGTTCTGTTTTTGTTTTGATGGGACTTTTTATTGCCTTTTGTTCATGTTGTACATGTTGTACATTTATGCCTTAACATCAATGACGTAAATTTACACCTGATGTCCTTAATAGATTAAAAAAAATTATTGACCCCGACGTGATTTGAACACGCAACCTTCTGATCTGGAGTCAGACGCGCTACCGTTGCGCCACGAGGTCTTTTGGCATAGTTGACCCACAGTGGTAGCTATGCCTCTTAATTTGTTAGAGCAATCATATTTATGACTATATAGACATAATGTATCAACAAACAAAAAAAGCAAAAATGTTTATGGAAAAAAAAAAAAGTGGGAGTAATCAGGATTTGAACCCTGGATCTCTTGCACCTAAAGCATAAATCAAACCTCTACACCAACAAGCACCATGACTAACCTGATTTTGTTTTCATGTGGCGGATGCAACAAAATTAAGCCATAAAAAATTTCTTAAAAAAAAATATATATATATATTAGAGAATATGAGAGATATAATATATATGAGAAAAAAATTATATATAATTTTACAGAAATTACAGTAATTAACATTTAAATAACCTTCCTTTTCCCATTTTTCAAATAAGAGTCTAAATAAAAAATAAACAAAAAACATTTGGTATAGTCTGCGCACATATCTTAACTATTAAAATATAAAATTATTGATTCCAGTACAAATGAGCATCTCCAGAGCACTTAAGCCCGTTAATTTATCATTACCTGGTCCTTAAATGGAACCTGTCATTAGTAAAAAAAATTAAAAAAAATGTATATGTCATAGATGAGCCTATTTGAATTACCTTTGTAATATACTTTTAAAAATATTTTGTGATAAACACTTTTTGTGTTTGGCCACCAGGGGTCCTCCTTCTGGTCCTTCCTACAGTCCTGCTCACAAATTGTTTCCTGCAACAGCCTGGCAGGGACAAAATTCAGGAAATGCAGCTGGGACCTAAACTCAGCACAGTGTATAGAGCTAAATATTTCAATGGGCATGGTCAGAACTAAAAACTTTTTATATGTTGCAACTGATGAAAATTAAAGACCTTTTGAAATATGATTGTATAAAAATGTTCATTATTTAATTATGAAAATGACCCCTGAAAATCCCAACACTAGGGTGTTCCCATACCTACTGGGACACTAACCAGAAACCTACACTCTCCCACAGGAACCAATATAACAACAGGTAGAAGCAAAACACAAGAGTGGGATGGGCACTGCAAACACCTATATACTGAGATTAACAAAATGAGCCAGGCAAGGCTATTGATAATTTCTGGGTGTAGTAGAAATCTTGGGGTGCTAGACAATAATAGCAAGCAAGTATATAGATATCTTTATGCAAGAAGAAAAAATGTCTGCACTCACCAATATGCTTCAAAGGAAAATCGGACTTTATTCAGCATTGCAGCAATGCCCATAGAAAAATAAAATACATACACCCAGGTGAGCAGGGAGGGGGAGCAGCTTGCGGCTCTGCGGCCGTAGTGTTCCTTAACAACCCATTCAATATAAACCTATAAGTGCTACCTGAAATAATTACAATTCCAGTATGGTCCAAAAATATATACAATCTTTATTTAACAAATATCAAAAAAGACATAGACAGTATACCTAACCCACAAAAAAACATACACCCCAAGATAAGAGCACAAGGTATACCCATATGAATAAGTCTTTAATGGAATAGTTATGACCTTAGTACGACTCCAGCAGGAGTAGTTAAACTGACCTCACAGTGTTATAAAGAGCATAGGAATACAATAGTATGATATGAGACCTGTACCTGGATCACCTCCCACCACCACAAGGAGGGACATGCCCCCTCACCACACACCAATCACCTCACACCATCACAAGGGAGGGAAATGCCCCCTTCCCCTGAGAGGATTTCTAACACTGTGCGCTAATGAAAAGAGGTATTTGTATAATAAATATAGGGGATGGAGGCATACAAATTAGATGTACATGGTCAGGATTAGGTACTGAGTAACATTTTTTTTTGGGGGGGGGGGGGGGAATCTAACAGGTACGCTTTCAGCTCCCTTTCCATTTGAGCTGAGCTAGACTGTAGAATCATGATGCCTTAGGTGCATTGTGCTGAATATTGTGCTGAATATTTTAGCTCCCTTTGCAAGCTGCTGGACAGCACTGAGCACACAGTAGAGTTCAGAGCTGAGGTGTGTGTGCGGTCTCAGCCCATTACAGCTTATCTGACACTGAACTTCTCTTGACTGTGTGTAGCAGAGTGAGAGAGGAAGTTCTCCCTTGCAGGACTTCAGATGATATCACACCTGTTGGGTAATGCCCCCTCCCAGTCTGTCAAGCTCATTGATACTGAACAGAAGATACAGGACAATAATAAGGTAGAAAACAAAAAAATAATAAAATTAAAGGCAAGTGGTGGTTAATAGTGTTGCTCACGAATATTCGCAATTCGAATATTATTCGCGAATATCGCATATTCGCGAATTCGCGAATTTCGCGAATATAGCGCTATATATTCGTAATTACGAATATTCGTTTAATTTTTTTTTTTTTTTTCACAGTACACATCACAGTGATCACCCCTCTCTGCTTCCAGCTTGTGTGGTGTAAAGAAGGCTGTAATACTACTGTGTGAGACTGGCGTGCGAATATTCGCATATGCGAATATTCGTGTATGCTAATTTTCGTATATGCGAAAATTCCCGTATGTTAATTTTGTGTATGCTAATATTCACATATGTTAATTTTCGCATATGCGAATGTTCGCATATGCGAAAATAAAACGAGAATATAACGAGTATGCGAATATTCGCGAATATATGACGAATATTCGTCCATATATTCGCGAATATTCGCGAATATGGCCTATGCCGCTCAACACTAGTGGTTAATCATGATGCAACCAAAACAGTACCAGTCTTATAGATAGGCATGCAGTTCTTCTGCGCTGCATCCCTCATCTGCTAGGAGTGTGTAAACTGCCTATATATAGCTGGGTGAGGCTAGCTTTACATTAAAGGGGTACTCCGGTGCTAAGACATCTTATCCCCTATCCAAAGAATAGGGGATAAGAAGTCTGATCGCGGGGGTCGTCACGCCCCCTCCTATAGACTTGCATTGAGCGGACGGGTAGTGACATCACACAGGGATGGAGTCGTGAGTTTTCAGACTCGGAGCCTCCAGTGCTGCATACAGCTCACACAGGTGGGTGCAGTATGAGAGATTGCGGGGGTCCCCAGCAGCGTATAGGGGATAAGATGTCTTAGGGCCGGAGTACTCCTTTAAGTAGTGTCCATGGACACGCATATTAAGGGAGTTCCAGACATGAATGTCTGACATATGTCGGATGGCACTCAGTGTAGGGTCCCATATATGTCCTTTTGCTCCACCCAGAATTCTGCCCTTTTCCAACTAGCAGGCCCCACTGTATACATCCTGAAAGGAGGATGAATTGACACACTTCATTGGGTTTGTATTTCCTACACACAAGTCTGTGGCCTTATAAATAAACAAAATGCATCTGCTGAAGAGGGGATTCAAACCCACACATGCCGAGCAAAATGGATTAGCAATCCCTCACCTTAACCACTCTGCCACCTCATCCCTACAGCATGCTTGAGATGATGTCAAGACTATTCGAGTAAGTTAATTAGGTGCCATTTTGGTTAGGGCCTATACAGGGTCAAAGGATGGCCCTCTTCAAAGTATAGGCATTGGGGTGTGTTTATTTGAATGAACAGGTAGTAACCCAATCAGTTGTCTGATAAATCAAACCAAATTTATCTACTCTGCTAATAAGCAGATGAAAGGTTGGCACACAGACCGCTAATAATCTGCCTTGTAACACATTAGTATACTATGTATACTAGTATATGTCAACTCTCCCTAAGCTAGTTTGGGTGAGATCTCAGTGTGGTTACCGCCGCAGACTATACTCTTTATTATCAGTGAGGTTAATCCTTACCTGTTTCTCTTGGAGAAACAGATGTGATGAATGTAGGAGGCTGAGTGTGTGATTACATCAATTCTCTGCACCACCCTGTATGATAACTTGGGGTGTGTGACATTCTGAAATAGAATTTGCTGACAATGATGAAACTGTTAAATAGAAAAAAAAAGGTTTTGATGCCTTTAGTGTTAAATGGATTACGGTTAAGTTCAATATGTAAAAACAAAAGTTCTCAAAATTCTGCTTTTCCTTTCAAATTCCTGCCACAACTAATATTTATTTTCATTCCCCGATACATCTATGGTAAAATGGAAGGTGTCAACACAAAGTCCAATTTGTTGTGTAAAAAAACAAAAACCCTCATATAGGTCTGTGGATGGAAAAATAAAATATTTACGGCACTTAGAAGGTGAAGAGAAAAGAACAAAAATGTAAAAATGAACATTTTCTGTGTCCTCAAGACCAAAAACGTTGTGTGTCCTTGAGGGGATAAACATGATATAAACAGTGAAATAACAAAATATGAGGCATGGCTAAAACTAGATGAAGTCCAAGACTGAATGGTAAAGTAAAATAGGTTATCCAGTGACCTTGTGGCGCAACGGTAGCGCGTCTGACTCCAGATCAGAAGGTTGCGTGTTCAAATCACGTCAGGGTCATAGATTTTTTTGAATGTTGTTTTAAAAAATTTTTTACCATGTAAAATTCATTTCTTTTTAAACACATTTAAAACTAGAGTTTTTTTGTTAAGTAATATTCAAATGTAAATTCTAGTATATTCAAGGACATAACAATGGTGGAACCCTACAGCTCCCTTTGGGTTCTGTCTTGTCTGTAGATGAATAAGAAAGTTATAGGGATCAGAATAAGGTGATTTAAAGCATTTTTTTTTTTTTTTTAATTTTGTAAGTATTAAAACATAACAAAAATTATCTGACTTGGATATCGCACTGATCTGCAGAATAAAGATAACATGCCAGTTTTACTGTAAAGTGAACGTCGCAAAAACTAAATATCTGAAAGGTGCTTAAAAACAAAACAAAACACAACAAACTTCAAGTTATAGATCACGGGTGTCCGAGCGCTGGAACCCCCCGGGATCTCCTGGACGGGGCAGCGGCAGTCTGCAGGAAGTGGAGTTTTGTCCCAAGCAGAAAGCCGCGGCAGACACGCCCCCTCCATGTATCTCTATGGGGTATATGGGTATAGGGAGGGGGCGTGTCGGCCGCCGCGCCTTGGGAGGGTCGGAATGCCCCCCTTTCCAGAATATTTCTGCTGCCCCGTCCAGGAGATCCCGGGGGCCCCAGCGCTCGGACTCCCGTGATCTATAACTTATCCCCTATCCTTCGGATAGGGGATAAGTTATATTACATTACAGATGTCCTTTAAATAAACCAGAGAGCCGCCATCATTATGTACCTATAAAGTAGAGATATATCTTTGTATAGGGCCTCCTCCAGTAGAGATAACAGGGCATTTATCTATGGTTGCTGATTATGTACAGTATTTCTGCAGAATTTATGCAGAATTTTCTCGCACTCAACACAAAGATCCTGGTCAGAATTCAGTCTCATTGACTTCAATGGGAATCCACCATGGAATTTCGCAAAACTTAAAGACAGGTTCAGTGTTTTAGCAGAATCTGAAATGCGGAATTTCCAAAGCGGGACAGTGGAATCCCCATTCAATTCAATGTGCAGTGAATTTCCAAGCAAACCATCCTCCAAACCTTACAGGACAGCGGGCAGGTAGCCCTGTTTATCTGCACGTAGCAGAACTTGCAGCTTATTTTTTGAAGCGTGAAATACACTGCAGATGTGTTACGTGTGACCCTACCCTTACAAAAAAAAAATTCTTAACCCTTCTTAATTTAAGTTAAACATTTTTTAACTTACTATAAAATTTAAAAAGTGTGAAAAGTATCACAATTATAAAACCCAACAATAAGAGAACAATTACTGAACTCTCATAAATAACAGGCATATAAAACATCGACATATAGCTGTAGAGTATAGGACACATAATCCAAAGAGCTGATAGATATGTAGCCGCTACAAAATGTTGCGTTGTCTGTGGCTAAGTTGTGCACCCACTAGTTCAGTTTTGCCTTCCAGCCCTTGTGAATGGTCACTTCAAACTTCATGTGAAAATTCTTTAGAGCTTCCTCATTACTCAGCTGAACCCCCCTTCATGTACTGGATGACCAGAGAGAAATTTGGTTTTGACAGTCCAGTCCCTTTCATGAGGCGGACCATATTGAGGAGGGAAAGAAAACTTGATATGCTTAAAACATAACATTTATTGTAGACTATTAAAATAAATGCCGAATAGTAACCTCAAACGAATATAGATGTGAAGGTGATGGTTACAGTGCTCTAATTACTAGAGTCCACGAGGACCCTATGGTAGCTAAATGGACACTGAGCTCCCAATATGGTCAAATAATGACCACTGTACAGGCACATATAGCACCAACAAATATGCTCACAATAGTACCCCCACAACACCCAACGCGTTTCTGTCACACTTTAATTTATGACTTCTTCAGGGGTGAAACCGCTGGGGGGGTGAGCCGTAAAGGGTAATAAATGATAAAAAAAGTATCTGATTTATAATATCTTAATGTAAGTAGAGCTATGTATTGCATTAGTTATACCCCCAATTAACTCCTACAGAGTAGTAAGTGAAACTGTGTAAGCATCACAGGGGACCGATCCTGGTCACACCTAGCCTAGTGCACCTAATTTGTCAGGTGCCTGGTGCCCATATCCAGACGGTCGCCAACCTGTGCAATAAAGGGAAAGCAAAAACATAGACAGGTGCCCTTGTTGGCACGTCTCTGGGCGGCAGAGTATGCCCGCTGCTGTTGCTCCCACACATTTTCGTTGGAGGTATAATGATCCGCTCCACCCTGCTGCAATGGTCAGCCTTTTCACACAGCCATCAAAACCTATCAAACTTGAATTCATTGTGCGGCCACTTGTGCTGTATAGACTTGCAAAAAATCTGACGTCAGGATGAAGTCATACATGGACAAGAATGTGTCTATTATCCACTTGGAAAAGCTGTCTCGTCTCTCAGATCGTAATGTTACTGTGTCAATCTCCAATGCCAAGGACATAGGTTGCCACGCAATACCCTATGCAGGAGAGGGTGAACTCCTCCACAGCATGCTGTACAGTCTATCCAGGGTATTTTTTCCTTAACCAATTGAATGTCATTAAACTGCTTCTTCAATAAAAGCTAAAGTGATTTTTGTGCCACTGTCGAAAAGCAGCCATATAAAATCATCCTGAGGTCCTGGCCTTCTTATTTCCACAACTGGTCCATATATCCTCACACAAGTCATCACCACTCTTAAAGGTGATCCCATATTCACTTCCACTGTGTATATCGATGTTGTATTGGCCTTCGCTGCACCCATACACCCGTATCATGCTTAATAGCATTAATACACCTTTTTATATGCCAAAGTGATTTTGTTGTTTCACAATTTTTTTTGCTGTGCATCACATTTTTTCTTTCACTAATCTTCTTCCCGCCCTTTTTCCTTTCCCGCTTTCCATCTGCCCCCCCCCTTTCTTTCCCTGAGCTACACCTCACATTTTTTCACTTTGCATGTACTATATCACTGATTTTCACATTCAGTTTAATCACTGACTTCTAATTGGTACTTTTTGTTCCATCCCTCCCCTTTTTCACTTGTGCCTCCACAATCAAAAATATATATTTTTATTTCACTGTTGTCACTTCACTCTCACACTCACACACTCATATACTGTGTAGGACACATCCATGTTCTATTCACCATCCAATTCTTCTAGTGTAAGATTATCACCCGCTGGCCACGCATCTGCACATGCGCGCCCGGCGATTTTTCTTATTAACAGTCACACTAATTGTTTATATACTATATACAAATTTCCTGCATACACATTCATTAACTCTTGTATTTTTTTTACTTTTTTCCACTGGCCGTGCATCTGCGCATGCCCGCCCAGTCATCTACCTCAGTCTCCATGTCAGTTTTCACTCTCTGGGCCTTAGTGCCAGAAGAGTAAGATCTCAGAAGAAAATATAACTTACAACTTTCACAGAAAGTTTTGAACTTTTTCCGGTTACCCGAAAAACGATCCGAGACACTAACTTGCGGCTCCATGGGAGCGGAGACAGGAATAGATGAGACCTGGGACTCTAGCTCCTGGAATTCCTGAATTAACTGTTCCTGGGCTTGCAGCCTCTGAGTCAAGGTCTGGACTAAACCTGATTGAGACTAAGAAGACTCATATTGCTGAAGTCTCTCAGCTAAGTCTTGGACCTGCTGCCCATTTGCTGCACCAGAGCAGACATAGCTTTCATGTTATAGGAGAAAGGCAAATGCAGGTATTTTGGGCCTTAAAAAAAGGCATGTCTGGGCAAGGAAAGAGTGCAGCCCTGAACTCCCCCACAGCCTCTGTCCCTGCCTACTTACGTATCCGCCCCAAGGCAGTAGGTTGGTATCCATGGTGCCGGTCCCTTCCTATATAAGTGATGTCCAAAGCAGTCAACACAAAAAACTACAAAAAACAGACACAGAGCGGGAAGAGCCAGGAGGCACAAAAACTAACAGAAATAATACTAATAAAACACACAAAGTCAAAGCCAACTAGCCGAGTCTGCAACAGGAAATGTCGACATACCAAGATGCAAATACAGTAGACAAGTCAGAAAGACAAGCCGAGATCAAATAAATATTGGAATCACAATGCTAGTTACTGGAGACAAACTATTTCATAGGCAAAGCCTGGATGTGAAAGGCTTCATTAAATTCACCTGTGAATCTGCAGTATGTTTAACCCTTCGGGTCCTTACAGACAAGCTCTTGTCTGATAGTCCTACCTGAATGAATGAATGAATGAATGAATTAGTTCTATTATGAACAAAAACTTGCATCTGTTAGAGAGTGATCCAGATCTAGCTGATGTGGCGTCTAAGAGACCTATTGTGACTTATCATAAGAACTAATCACTAGGAGAACTGTTAAACCGTAAATGATTTAAACATAAGCAACAGGTTAACTGGCTTACTAAAACTGCCCCTATAGGCAATAATGATGTGGCAGCTGTCTGCAGTGTAAATTCAATGGCCAACATTTATCATTGCCTTTAGACAGTTTTTTTGTGTCTAGGAAAGGCACAAAAATGGCGCAAGCAGGGTTTATTTGCACCTTTTTTGCGCCTTTTAGTTTACACATTTCTGCTGATTTTGTCAGGCAATCCACTGATTTTTGCAATACACATGATATGGAAGGGTTTTATCAACTGCGCCTTTTTGTGAAAAGGCGCAAAAAAGGCGCAAAGCCACTGAAAAGTCTCTAAAATTACACCAGCCCAGACTTAGCTTAGCTCTATGGTGTATGTGAAGAGAGAAATTTCAGAAAATGTTTACCTGCACAAAATTTATCAAATACTCTTTGACCACTTAATAAATTTGGTGCTCCTACACTTTACCAGCACACAAAAAAAAGGTGTAGAAAAATGCTTCACTTACACCTACAATGATAAATGCCGGCCAATATTTATAATATATAAAGAACTTCTCACTTGTCAAACCTCAGTTTATTTTATTCTATGTCGTTGCATCAGATTCTGTATGGGGAAAACTGTTAGACAGTTGCGAATTAGAATCCGTGAACGCCTGTACTCGACCAAGACAGGTCAAGGAGCCTTCACCTTATTGAACACATCAGAGAAGTACACGGAGGAAGTGTTCACGGTTAAAAATTTGGGGGTCTTGAAATGATTAGAAGATTTTAGTCAGGCCAGAATAGGGGCACATTGTGATTAGGAGCAGAGGCCTGGATAGACCTTTACCCTATATCACGTGCACAGAGTAATGACGTAATCAAGCCTGGAAGAAGCACACTTGCGCAAAACAGCATGCAGTCACCTCTGAGCCCCCCACGCATTTCTGGAAGCCTGGTCTGCTGGTTACTCTAAGTAGGAGTTTCAAGTGGCATTCCTAGCAGTGAGTGTAGGAGACCGTTTTTAATCTCTTTGCATGCACATTACAGTCTTTGATCAGGGAGGGGTGTGGAATATATGGGGGTAGGGAAGGACAGATCACTGGGCCAAACTACTAAGCAAACACGTGGGGAGATGGAGAAGTAGAGGGGCATTAGTCCTCTTCTTCATCGAAGTCCGAACTGTTCAAGATGGAATAATCTCTAAGATGGCCGTGGGCAGCCTGCTTCAGTACTTAACGGACATGTCCTCCCTGTTGTAGATGAGGCGATTCCTGGACGGCCCTTAAAACTAGGGATGTCCCGATACCGATACTAGTATCGGGGCCGATACTAGCCATTTGCATGGTATCGGGGACTCGTTTAATGTCCCCGATACCATGTCCGATACCTGCTGCCACTCCGCTTCCCCATTCTCCCATCCTCCCGTGCGCATCATAGTGTTCCATGGAGGAGCATGTGACACACACGTCAGTCCACCTCCTCCCCTGCGCCCAGCGTAACGCTACGGAGCAAGCAGAGTGACATATATGTCACATGCTCCTCCATAGGACGCCATGATGCGGACGGGATAACGGGGCAGTGGAACGGCAGCACCCGACAGAGGACAGCCATAGGTGAGCTGTCTGCAAGGAGGGGGGCTGCTACTAATGTCTGCCGGGGGGCCCTGCTATCTACAGGGGGCTGCTGTCTAAAGGGGGGCTGCAGTAAACAGGGTGGCTGCTGCTAATGTCTGCATGGGGATACTACCTACTATTAAAGACAATCTTACAGCAGAGTCACCTGCACTAACTTGAATTTATAGGTAGATAGTGCAAGTGCCGATTTCTACCGCTGCTCACCATGTGGTCATTGGTCTCGCCGCCAATGCAAATTCCCTGTTCTGTCCAATGGAGAAGAGAGAAATCTTGGCTCATACTACAGCAACCACCTCCATTGTACACAACAAGGACCCACATATCATACGGTAAGCAGCGCCAGAGACCGCGTCACCCTGGTGTCAGAGTCCCTTTTAAATAAAAGTACCTGTAATTGGTATTGGCGAGTACTAGAATTAAAGTTACGGTACTCGTACTCGGTCTTAAAAAAAATGGTATCGGGACATCCCTACTTAAAACAGTTCACAAGGTGCCAGGCTTCCTGGATATTCTCCACGTCGTTAAACCCAGGAAATAGTCCATAAAGCAATAAATGGTGCAAACTTTTGTCCTTCATTGGGTGAATTGTGCCGTTTATGCTTAGAGGAGCTTGTTATACACGGCTTCAATGCAGTGTGAAATGAGCCTAGCACTGTACATTCAGTGGTTATATCATAGTATTATCCCACACACAAGTCTGTGGCCTTAAAAATAAACAAAAGTCTTCCGACGAGGATGGGATTCGAACCCACGCGTGCAGAGCACAATGGATTAGCAGTCCATCGCCTTAACCACTCGGCCACCTCGTCCTTACTCATGGTGTTGTCAGGACTAACATTAGCTGTTGGGTGCCATTTTGGTTAGGGCCTATACAGGGTCAAAGGATGGCCCTCTTCAAAGTTGGACATATAGGCACTGGGGGTATGTTTATTTGGATCCGATAAACCAGTCAAATTTATCTTCTATACTAATAAGTAGATGGAAGGTCGGGACACAGACCGCTAATAATCTGCCTTGTAAAACATTAGTATAATATGTATACTATTGTATGGCGGCTCTCCCTAAGCTAGTTCGGATGAGATCTCGGTGTGGTTGCCGGTGCCAACTATACCCTCTATTGTCAGTGAGGTTAATCCTTACCTGTTTCTCCATATGGGGAAACAGACATGATGAATGGAGGAGACTGAGTTTGTGATTACATCAATCTCCCACACTGCCTTGACTGACAACTCAGGGTGTGTGATGTTCTGACACCTAATCTGCTGACAATATTGAAATTGTTAAAATATTAGAAAAACTCTTGATTCTTTGTGTTTGAGGCATCTCATGGGGTATGAACCATCGTCAGTGAAATTTTTTATTTTCCGATAAGCAGATCCATGTGACTACTTCCCCACCTTTGTCTTATGTACTCCTTTTAAACCATTAGGGTACATTAACACACACGCAGATTTGATGTACAGGTTTTCCTGCTGTAGATTTCAATATAAACTAAATCACTGAGCACAGCTTCTAATCTGCAGTTACAAATCCTGAGCATCGACTCTGCACAGGATCCTGTATGTGTGAACGCACCCTTAAAGGGGTACTCTGGACGCCTAGACATCTTATCCCCTATCCAAAGGATAGGGGATAAGATGTCAGATCTCTGGGGTCCCGCTGCTGAGGGCCCCTGGGATCTCGGCTGCTGCACCCACCTGTACGGCTTCCACCTCACACCGGCAATGCTGGAGGCTTCGTAGCCTGACCACAATGGCCGACGAGCGTGACGTCACGACTACGCCCCGTGTGATGTCACGCCCCGCCCCCTCAATGCAAGTCTATTGGAGGTCCGTCACGCCATCATGCTCGTCCGCCATTGTGGTGGGGCTCCGAAGCCTCCAGCGTTGCCGGTGTGAGGTGGAAGCCGTACAGGTGGATGCAGCAGCCGAGATCTCGGGGGCCCCCAGCAGCGGGACCCCGACGATCTGACATCTTATCCCCTATCCTTTGGATAGGGGATAAAATGTCTAGGGGGTGCGGCGTACCCCTTTAAAGAGATTATCCAGACCTTTTTTTAATAGTATGCAGCTAGGTTGGTAAAATTAGCAGTGAGAAACTTATCGGACCACCCACAATACATTTGGTGGTGGTGCGGTGTGTCAAGATGGCTCCAGCGATCTTCTGTTGTCTGCCTTCTTGCAGACTGTACAAGCAGATCACCGATATCACTGATTATTAGTGCTATGCATATGAATAACACTGAACAGTAATAACAATCAATAAATTAATATAAATTGTCCCCTATGGGAACTTTAAAAAAGTAATTAAAAGTTTGTTTTTTTTAAATGTGAATCCTTCTCCCTAATAAAAAAAATTAATCACCCGCTTTTTCCATTTTACAAGTAAAAATAAATGAATCAATGAACATATTTGGTATCAACGTGTGCCAAAATGTTTGGACTATTAAAATATAATGTTTATGATCATGTAGTGTTGTAATGTTTACGTCCAAAATTGCTGATTTTTTATCACATCACATCCTAGAAAAAATTGAATAAAATGTGATTAAAAAAATACGATAAGCAGCAGTGGTACAGATAAAAACTCCCAAAGTTGGCACAAAAAATTAGCACTCATGCATGCAAATTTGATATAGGAGTCAGAATAGGCCAATTTTACTATTTTGATAAAGAAGTTAGAATTTTTTTTTTGAAGTACAGTAATAAAAAAAAGCATGTTACCATGAATATTACTTTAAACATATTGACTCACAGAATAAAGAGAACATGTCAGTTTTACCGTAAAGTGCACTGCATAAAGAAATGTTCGAAAAATTGCAGATTTTTTTTTTATTTCCAAACACAAAAGATATCCTTTTGCTTTCGCCATATATATATGGTAAAATAAAAGGTGTCATTACAAAGTACACTTAGTCATGCAAAAAAAAATCAAACCCTCACTTAATGAGTTACTCTTAGAAGGCAAGGAGGAAAAAACGAAAATGCAAAAATAAAATTTCCTGTGTCCTCAAGGCCAAAATTGTCTGTATCCTTGAGGAGATAAACATGATATAAACAGTAATATAACAAAATATGAGACATGGCTACAACTAGATGAAGTCCATTACTGAACTGTACTATAAAAATTATAAGAAAAAGGCCTTGTGGTGCAATGGAAGCGTGTCTCACTCCAGACCAGAAGGTTGTTTGTTCAAATCGTGTTGGGGGTCATAGAATTTTTTAAATGTAAATTTATAAAGTTGTTTTAAAGAGGCACTGTCATTATGAAAACATTTTTACATTTTGAAGTGCTATTGATAAGATGGCTTTTTTAACTATACATTTATTTAAAAAAGAATTAAATTTTACTAAAAATGAAAATAGCCTTTATGTCTTTATGCAGACAGACTACTCTGTATTTTGCAACATACTGGATAACGGCCGTAAAGTGTGTTGGTATCCAGTATAGGAGATCACCATTGCACCACTACTGCCTTCAGATGTTCCTAAACTACAACTCCCATGATGGGAGTTGTAGTTTTGCAACAGCTGGGGGTACAATCTTTGTAAAACTCTGTGTTAGAGATGTGTATTCTCCAGCTTTGTACCTCCAGCTCTTGCAAAACTACAGAGAATGTGTGGGCATGCTGGGAGTTTTAGTTTTGCAACAGCTAAAGGCAACACTGCTCTAACACAGTGCTTCACAAACACTGCAGCTCCAACTGTTGCAAAACTACAACTCCCAGCATTCTTGAACAGCCAAAGCTTTCTCTGACTCCTGAATGATAAAGAAGCTGATCAGAGTCTGTGAAAGCTGAATGACACACATAGTGACAGCTATATTGATTAGCATCCAGCTTTATTAAGGACAGATAGAAAATGTATGAATAAAAACTACTGTGCAGTGATTTGCAGACTACCAGGCTGCTCTGAGAGCAGATGAGTAGTCCATAGTGAGGGAGAGAGACAGACACGCCCCCTCCACAAGTCAAGAACACAAAGCAAGTGAGCAACAAGTTAATGCTATTTGTTAGGGATATATAGGTCCTAGACACATATAAATGATATGTACATAATCAGGATTAGGTACTGAGTAACATCACTTTTTATTTATTTATATATTTTTTTGCACTATGACAGGTACGCTTTAAATATTTTTCCCATGTAAAATGTTTTAATTTATAGCAAATTTAAAACTAGTTTCTTTGCTAAGTCATAATTAAATGTAATTTCTGGTATTTCTCTAATGGAGTGGGGATTCAAGGAAATACTGTAACAGAAGTAAAAAAGGCCATACTTGCCTACCTCATGTCACCAACAGTTCCCTTTTGGCTCCGTCTTGTTCATAGATGAATAAGAAAGTTATAGGAGTCCCAATATGATGATTTAAAGTATTTTTTTAAATTTAATTTAAGTTTTATGTATTTTTATTAAAGTAGTAGAACGTGACAAAAATTATATAAATTGGGTATTGCTGATATCGTACTGATCTGCAGAATAAAGAGAACATCAGTTTTACTGTAAAATGAAAATTTCAAATTCTAAATCCCTCAAAACTGCTAAAAAAGTTTGCTGTTTTGCAGTGCATTTTATAAAAAAAAAAAAAGAAGGGTGTCACACAAAAAAAACAACCTAATTTTACAAAACAGCAGGTCCTGGTCCGTAATTTATTGTAATGTGTTTAAAGTATTACTACATTTTTCTTTTCTTGTGGCCCCAGCTTTGCTTCTCTGGATAATCCATAACTGTCTAATCGTGATGATTCAACTAGTAGCATGATAACAGTGAAAAGAGTGCCCCTATATTAGTGACCAAACATGGATGCCCCCATAATAATTACAGCCAGAGTGCTAATATAACAGTGATGGTCACAGTACCCCCCATTACATTGACATCTACAATGTTTTATAGTATTAAAAGCCAGGGTTTAAAATAACTTAACTTAAACTTAAACTTTAACTTAAAATAGCTTAACATTCAATGAACTGCACAAAGTGAATTTGTACCTATTTGAAAGCAATCCAACCCCCCCCCTAGCCTATGCCAATCCCAACGTGTTTCTGTCACAGTATAAGACGACTTCATCAAGGTAGAAAATATATGAAGATCGTAGAAAGATGTATCCTAAGTTCTAAAATAAATTATTACCAGGTGGTGAAGCTATACAGTGGTCTCACTAAAAGAACACCCGTGATGCCAGAGAATATATAAATATATATATATATATATATATATATATATATATGTATACTTTTAGCACTATATACATAGAATATAATGAAATCCCATCCTGAATCACTGAAAGCCGCCATCATTATGTACCTATAAAGGAGAGATACATGTCTGTTAAGGGACTCCAATAGAGATACCAGGGCATGCATCTATAAAAAGTTAGGGTATGTTCACCGGCAGAATTTCTGTGATTCCACTCAAATTCCCGTCTGCAAAGCTGGCTGCGGAATTTTTGCAGTTTTGCACATTATGCATATAATTTGTGCGTTATTTCTCTGCGTTCAACACACAGATTCTTGATAAAATTCTGAGTACTATTAACTTCAATAGGAATCTGCTGCAGAGTTTCAATGTTTTTGCGGAATCACCATTCAACGGTAAATTGTTGGTGCAGGAAATTTTGCTGGATTTGCGAGTGGACCTACCTTCCAAACCTTATAGCACATATAGGTCTGTGGCAGGGTTTCTCTGTGTGTCTGCACGTAGCAGAACATGCAGATTATGTCCCGCAATGTGATATACGCTGCAGATGCTCTACATTTGACCCTACCCTTACCAAAAAAATAATTACTGGATTTACTCAATTTAAATAAACCAGAGAGCCACCATCATTATGTACCTATAAAGGAGATATATATATGTTTGTTCAGGGCCTCCTCCAATAGAGATACCAGGGCATTTATCTATGGTTGCTGATTATGTACAGTATTTGTACAGAATTTCCGAGCACTTAACACAAATATTCTGGTCGGAATTCAGAGTCTCATTGACTTCAATGGGAATCCACCACGGAATTTCGCAAAACCTAAAGAGAGGTTCAGTGTTTTAGCAGAATCTGAAATGCGGAATTTCCAAAGCGGGACAGCGGAATCCCCATTCAATGCAATGTGCAGTCAATTTCCAAGCAAACCATCCTCCAAACCTTACAGGACTGCAGGCAGGTAGCCCTGTTTATCTGCACATATGTTACGCCGAGCGCTCCGGGTCCCCGCTCCTCCCCGGAGCGCTCGCAACATCCTCGCTACGGCAGCGCCCCGGTCAGATCCACTGACCGGGTGCGCTGCGATACCGCCTCCAGCCGGGATGCGATTCGCGATGCGGGTGGCGCCCGCTCGCGATGCGCGCCCCGGCTTCCGTACCTGACTCGCTCTCCCTCGGTCCTGTCCCGGCGCGCGCGGCCCCGCTCCCTAGGGCGCGCGCGCGCCGGGTCTCTGCGATTTAAAGGGCCACTGCGCCACTGATTGGCGCAGTGGTTCCAATTAGTGTTTTCACCTGTGCACTCCCTATGTATACCTCACTTCCCCTGCACTCCCTCGCCGGATCTTGTTGCCCTTGTGCCTAGTGAAAGCGTTCCCTTGTGTGTTCCTAGCCTGTGTTCCAGACCTCCTGCCGTTGCCCCTGACTACGATCCTTGCTGCCTGCCCCGACCTTCTGCTACGTCCGACCTTGCTTTTGTCTACTCCCTTGTACCGTGCCTATCTTCATCAGTCAGAGAGGTTGAGCCGTTGCTAGTGGATACGACCTGGTTACTACCGCCGCAGCAAGACCATCCCGCTTTGCGGCGGGCTCTGGTGAACACCAGTAGTAGCTTAGAACCGGTCCACTAGCACGGTCCACGCCAATCCCTCTCTGGCACAGAGGATCCACCTCCTGCCAGCCGGCATCGTGACAACATAGCAGAACTTGCAGCTTATTTTCTGAAGCGTGAAATACACTGCAGATGTGTTACGTGTGGCCCTACCCTTACAAAGATATATATATATATATATATATATATATATATATTAAACGTATTAAAATTTAATTAACCCTCCTTTTACAATTTTTCAGGTTATAGAATCTCAATTTTGAAAAAACAAAACATATTTAGTATTGCCCCCTGCGGAAATATCTGGCACAAAAAAATAAGCCTTCATACAGCTCTGTGGACAAATAAGTTAAAACGTTTTAGGGGCCAGAATATGATTATATGATTATTTTAAGTATAATTTTTTTCAATAAAATTTGAACATTCTAACTGTTACTATAAAATTTACAAAGTGTAAAAAGTATCACAATTATAAAACCCAACAATAAGAGAACAATTAATGAACTTTCATAAATAACAGGCATATAAAACATTGACATATAGCTGTAGAGCAGGGGTGTCAAACTCAAATTCATCGGGGGCCGCATCAGCAGTTTGGTCACCATCAAAGGGCCGGTTGTATCTGTAGGACCCCTCCCCCCCCCACATACCGTATATGCAGGCGTATAAGACATCTGGGTGTATAAGACGACCCCCAACTTTTACAGTTAAAATGTTGTTGGCAGCATGTCCCCCCACATTAGGCTGGCAGTATAGTTCCCCCCACATTAGGTAGGCAGCATGTTCCCCCACATTAGTTGGCAGCATGTTCCCCCACATTAGTTGGCAGTATAGTTCCCCCCACATTAGGTTGGCAGTATAGTTCCCCCCACATTAGGTAGGCAGTATAGTTCCCCCCACATTAGGTAGGCAGTATAGTTCCCCCCACATTAGGTAGGCAGCATGTTCCCCCACATTAGTTGTGGGCATGTTCCCCCACATTAGTTGGCAGTATAGTTCCCCCCACATTAGGTTGGCAGCACCCCCCCCTCCCTCCCCACAGACATACAGCCTCCAGCCATATACAGTGTATGGCTGGAGGCTGTATGTCTGTGTGCTGCCCCCACTGTGATCCGGTCACTGCTCCTCCGGCCCGGGGTCACATCTACTGCTATGGCCTATGGACCATAGCAGTAGGTGCCAGGACCGGTCGGGCGGTGACCGGAATGCTGAAGAAGATAACGCGCCGCCGGTCACTTACCATGGCCTGCGCGCGTCCTCCTGCGATGATCCTGCCGTCCTCCTGTTCCTTCCGCGTTTCTATGGTTGTATGCACGGGACGTCACTGACGTCCCGTGCATACAACCATAGAGGCGGAGGACCGAAGAAGGATCGCCGCGCATGCACTGAAGAGGCGGCTTTCTTTTTTTTAAAAAGCGAGATTAAAGGTGAACGCTGGCGGACGGTGGCGGGCCACATGACGAGGTCTTGCGGGCCGGATTCGGCCCGCGGGACGGGTGTTTAACACCCCTGCTGTAGAGTATAGGACACATAATCCAAAGAGCTGAAAGATATGTAGCCGCTACAAAATGTTGCGGTTGTTTGTGGTTAAGTTGTGCACCCACTAGTTCAGTTTTGCCTTCCAGCCCTTGTGAATGGCCACTTCAAGCTTCATGTGAAAATTCTTTAGAGCTTCCTCATTACTCAGCTGAACCCCCAGAGAATCCTTCATGTACTGGATGACCAGAGAGGAATTCAGTTTTGACAGTCCAGCCCCTTTCATCAGGCTGACCATATTGAGGAACAATGTTTTGTTCTCCCACACAACACTATAAGCCTTTTCACACAAGAATCGAAACCTATCAAACTTGAATTCATTGTGCGGCCACTTGTGCTGTATGACTTGCAAAAATCTGACGTCAGGATGAAGCCAAACATGGACAAGAATGGCCCTCATTTACTATTCTAAACCCGACTAATTTTGTCGGGTTTTTTTGTCGCATCTTTGTCTGCGCCATGTCGCAGACATCGTGCGCCAGTCTGCGACACGATGCAACATTTTTTCCCGACGGACCCGATGTGGATTCTCCCAAACCCGAAAAGGGGCGTAACCCGACATTTCTGAGCTTTCCCACATATTTATAAAGGTTTCCAACCCGAATTTGTTGAATTGTTGTGGTTTTTTTCCCGACAACTCAGAGGAGTTGGAAACCAAAACCAACAAAACCTACGTGCGACAAACAGGATGCAACATAATAATAAATACCAGGGGAAAAAAGCAGTCGGGTAAGAAAGCAAGATAGACTTACAACCCGATTTTCTAAGTAAATGAGGGACAATGTGTCTATAACCCACTTGGAAAAGCTGTCTCGTCTCTCAGATCATAATGTTACTGTGTCAATCTCCAATGCCAAGGACATAGGTTGCCACACAATACCCTATGCAGGAGAGGGTGAACTCCTCCACAGCATGCTGTACAGTCTATCCAGGGTGTTTGTTCCTTAACCAATTGAATATCATTAAACTGCTTCTTCATTAAAAGCTAAAGTGATTGCTCTGTTGCTGCTGCCAAGATGGATATTTGTGATGGTCTCCAATTGCAAGACAGCTTCGATAAGGCCCATCTGTGCCACTGTTGAAATGCAGCCATATGAAATCATCCTGAGGTCCTGGCCTTCTTATTTCCACAACTGGTCTATATATCCTGACACAAGTCATCACTACTCTTTAAGGTGATCCCATATTCACTTCCACTGTGTACATCGGAGTTGTAAACCAACACGGCTTCATTTTGGAGTTTATAAAACTGCAGTGCTCCACACACATGTTCTTCAGGGTGACCACGGAGTTACACAGATATAATAGATTGCCGCTCTTATAGGGCCATTTCAAGTTCCTAATTTCTGATGTTGCTCCTGTAAACAAATTTACATCCTATTTATGGCCTGGGCCTGTTTTACAAGAATAATGTGTTGTAACACATTGATAGTAAGCCTCTAGGATTAGGGAGAACTGTAGATTCACTGGATCATTCATCGCTGACCATAAGAAACAGAATAGGTGGTGTCCAATTCTGTGTCTCATAAAGGCTCTGTCCAAGAGAAACACACTTACTAAATTATATAGATAAGGCTTGGTTTTTAGCACTTGTACAAATTGTAAGAGTAAACTGGAAGATTCTTCATTCAGCAACCTCCTTAGACATCTCATTTCTACAGAAAGGTTAAAGAGATACTCCGCCCCTAGACATCTTATCCCCTATCCAAAGGATAGGGGATAAGATGTCAGATCGCCGGGGTCCTGCTGCTGGGGACCTTCGGGATCTCCACTGGAGCACCCCGCTATCATTACTGCACAGAGCACACTCGCTAATGACGGGCGATACAGGGGCCAGATCATCGTGACATCACGGCCCGCCCCCTTAATGCAAGTCTACAGGAGGGGGCGTGATGGCCACCATGCCCCCTCCCATAGACTTGTATTGAGGGCGCGGGCCATGACGGCACGAGGGGGCGGAGCCATGATGTAACGATGCTCCGGCCCCTGTCATTACGCACAGAGCAAGTGTGCTCTGTGCAGTAATGATAGCGGGGTGCCACAGAGGAGATCCCGGGGGTCCCCAGCAGCGGGACCCCGGCGATCTGACTTCTTATCCCCTACCAGCTACCACCTAGCATATCCAGGGCGGATGAAAAAGAAATCTCTGATTAAGACTGTAATAGGTATTGAAAGAGCTTTATTGATCATTAAGTCATCAAAACAATTCATACAATAAATTATAATCATACAAAAACAGTACAATATAGGGCACAGGTTCCCTAAGCTATACACTATACCACATGCTACACTAACACTCTGCTCCATCAACCATTATAAAAGAAACCATGCTGAACAACAATACATTACAGTGTGTACGTGTCAAAGAAGGGGAATCGGGCGGCACCACTAAAACCTCACTCGGACGGATACAGCTCAATGGATTGACAATAGCACAAAGGTGCTAGGAAGAACCAAGGATACACCTCAGCAAATAGCATACAAAAAGATACAAACATTATCCTGCACTCTTTAAAAGAATGTGAAACTCCATGCAGGATCGGACCACTTGGTTTTTGTCCCAAAAAATCAACTGATGCCAGAAAGTTAAACAGATTTGTAAATTACTTCTTTTTAAAAAATCCTAATCCTTCCTGTACTTATTAATGGCTGTAAACTACAGAGGAAATTCTTTTCTTTTTGAATTTCTTTTCTGTCATGACCACAGTGCTCTCTGCTGACACCTGAGCATACAGCAGCTGATAAGTACTGGAAGGATTAACATTTTTAAATAGAAGTAATTTACATATCTGTATATCTTTCTGGCACCAGTTGATTTAAAAAAAAAATTCCCACCGGAGTAACCCTTTTAGGGGTTAAGTAAATTATGACATAGTGGGTATAAGAGAGACTTGGTTGGACGATAGCTGTGACTGGGCAGTCAACATACAGGGTTATAGTCTATTCAGGAAGGATCGGACAAAACGGAAAGGGGGAGGAGGTTATCTTTATGTGAAATCGAGTCTGAAGGCCGCACTGCGGGAGGATATTTGGGAGGGAGACGATAATGTGGAGTCATTATGGGTAGAAATATATGGAGATAAAAATAAAAAAATTCTGATAGGGTTTTGCTATAAGCCACTAAACATAATGGAAGAGGCAGAAGATCAATTACTGAGGCAAATAAACAAGGCAGCAAATCAGAATGCACTCTTTAAAAGAATGTGATACTCCATGCAGGATCGGACCACTTGGTTTTTGTCCCATAAAATCAACTGATGCCAGAAAGTTAAACAGATTTGTAAATTACTTCTTTTAAAAAAAATCCTAATCCTTCCTGTACTTATTAATGGCTGTATACTACAGAGGAAATTCTTTTATTTTTGAATTTCTTTTCTGTCATGACCACAGTGCTCTCTGCTGACACCTCTGAGCATACAGCAGCTGATAAGTACTGCAAGGATTAAGATTTCTAAATTGAAGTAATTTACATATCTGTATATCTTTCTGGCACCAGTTGATTTAAAAAAAAAAAAATCCCACCGGAGTAACCCTTTAAGGGGTTAACTAAAGCAGTATGTCTAAAATTGCCCTTTTCTGACCCCTATAACTTGTTTTGTTTCTATATACAGTGCTGTAATAGGGCTCATTCTATGCAACGTGATCTGTTACTTTTATCAGTACTATTTTTGTTTTGATGGGACTTTTTGATTGCCTTTTGTTCATATTGTAAGTCTTGTACATTTATTCCTGAACATCAAGGAAGTAAATTTACGCCTGATGTCCTTAATAGGTTTAAAAAAAGAATTGACCCCGACGTGATTTGAACACGCAACCTTCTGATCTGGAGTCAGACGCGCTACCGTTGCGCCACGAGGTCTTCTTGCATATTTGACACACAGTCGACTCACAGTTGTAGCCACGCCTTTTATTTTGTTATATCAATCATATTTATGATTATATAGAAATAATGTATTAACAAACAAAAAAAAAAAGCAAAAATGTTTATATAAAAAAAAATTGTGGGAGTAATCGGGATTTGAACCCTGGATCTTTTACACCTAAAGCATAAATCAAAATCCCTACACCAACAAGCCACATGAGTAACCTGCTTTTGTTTTCCTGTGGCGGATGCAACAAAAAGAAGCCATAAAAAATTTCTGTAAAAAAAATTTTTGTTTTTTTTCTCATATCACATGAGAGAAAACAAATTATATATAATTTTACAGAAATTACAGTAATTAACATTTAAATAACCTTCCTTTAACCATAAATAAAAAATAAACAAAAAAACATTTGGTATATCCTGCGGTCTGAACTATTAAAATATAATATTATTGATTCCTGTACAAAAGAGCATCTCCAGAGCACTAAGCCCATTCATTCATCATTACCTGGTCCTTAAATGGAACCTGTCTGTCATTAGTAAAAAAAAAAAATTCATATGTCATAGATTATATTTGAATTACCTTTCTAATATACTTCTTAATAATATATTGTGTTAAACACTTTTCGTGTTTGGCCACCAGGGGTCCTCCTTCCTGCCTACAGTCCTGCTCACAAATTGTTTCCTGCAGCAGCAGCCTGGCAGAGACAAAATTCAGGAAATGCAGCTGGGACCTAAACTCAGCACAGTGAATAGAGCTAAATATTTTAATGGACATGGTCAGATCTAAAAACTTTTTATATGTTGTAACTGATGAAAATGTTGAAATATGGTTGTATAAAAAATTTTCAATATTTAATTATGAAAATGGCAACAGAAAATCCCAACACTAGGGGTCTCCATACCTACTGGGACACTAACCAGAAACCTACACTCTCTCACAGGAACCAATATAACAACAGGTATCACAACCCAACTTCTACCTTTTGCATTCACTTCCAGACAAAGGAAGAGAAAGGTGGTATTTGGTAACTATAAAAGCAAGTACACTAAGCAATTGTTTGAGCTAGTGTCTGTATACAAGAGTGTGAAGTATACAAGTGAGTGTAAGTATAAAAGTGAGAGGGACTTAAAATTAAGGGACTTTAATTAAAATATTTGATTGTTTTTGTTTTACTGTTAATTTTTGCAATCCCCAAATCTAGTATGGCCTCCATGTTGGAAAAGGCAGTCCAGTGTGCATCTTGCACAATGTATGCAATCCTTGAACAGCAGTTTGAGGGTGCATATTGTTGTGTGAGATGTGTGCGAGTTGTTCATTTGGAAGCCCAGATCCTGTATCTAGAGGAGCAACTGGCAACACTGAGACGCATTGACAACTTGGAGAGGAGTCTCCTGCTCACTGAGCAAGTACTCTCTGGGGTAGATGTGGGTGAGGATAGTGGGACGCTGGTGCAGGACAAACAACCAGTTAGCTGGGTTACAGTTAGAAAACAGGGTAGAGGGAAAAGTGTCAAGGAGGCTAGTTCGGAACTGGTACACCCAAACAGGTTTGTCTGGTTGGCAGATGAGGGGGATGCCATTTCAGAGCTAGCAGTACAGCAGCAGGACTCTGCCTCTGACTGCCAGGGGAGTGTCTTCTCCAGTAAGGAGGGAGGGAGGAGTGCAGGGCAGGACAGACAGGCACTGGTAGTGGGGGGGACTCGATTATTCGGGGGACAGACAGGGCGATCTGTCAAAAAGACCGGGATCGCCGAACAGTGTGTTGTCTTCTTGGCGCTCGAGTTTGGCACATCGTGGATCGGGTTGAAAGATTGCTGGGTGGGGCTGGAGAGGACCCAGCAGTCATGTTGGCACCAATGACAAAATAAGAGGCAGGTGGAGTGTCCTTAAACATGATTTCAGGGACTTAGGCCGCAAGCTTAAGGCAAGGTAATATTTTCTGAAATATTACCTGTAACACGAGCCACACCAGAGAGGCAGCGGGAGATTAGGGAGATAAACAAGTGGCTCAGAAGCTGGTGTAGGAAGGAGGGGTTTGGGTTCATGGAGAACTGGGCCGACTTTGCTGTCAGTTACCAGCTCTACCGTAGGGACGGGCTGCACCTCAATGGGGATGTTGCAGCTGTGTCTGGGGAGAAGATGGCTAGAAGGGTGGAGGAGTGTTTATACTAGGGACTGGGGGGAGGGAACCTACAACATAGAGGGGGAAGATAGTGTAGATAGAGAGGGGGGACTTATCAATATATGTTGGGATGGAGTGGAGGGAGGGGTTAGAATTAGAGATGAGCGAACTTACAGTAAATTTGATTCGTCACGAACTTCTTTGCTCAGCAGTTGATGACTTTTCCTGCATAAATTAGTTCAGCTTTCAGGTGCTCCGGTGGGCTGGAAAAGGTGGATACAGTCCTAGGAGACTCTTTCCTAGGACTGTATCCACCTTTTCCAGCCCACCGGAGCACCTCAAAGCTGAACTAATTTACGCAGGATAAGTCATCAACTGCCGAGCCGAGAAGTTTGTGACGAATCGAATTTACTGTAAGTTCGTTCATCTCTAGTTAGAATAGTTAATAGGGATAGGCTTTATAGGAAGAACAAACATACACCATTGAATTGCATGTTGACTTATGCCAGAAGTCTTTCCAATAAAACAGAGGAACTGGAGTGGTTGATGTCTGAGGAGAATTATGACATAGTGGGTGTAACAGAGACTTGGTTGGACGATAGCTGTGACTGGGCGTTCAACATACAGGGTTATAGTCTATTAAGGAAGGATCAGACAAAATGGAAAGGGGGAGGAGTTTATCTTTTTTTTTAAACATATTTTATTTATTTTCACAATGTAAACAACCAAATATGATTCACATTGCAGTTGGGTCATAAGGAAGGTAAATACAAAAGCCAACACGTAAGAACAATATCCAAAGTACAGTCGAGGTAATGCCATGTGGAGACCATCATAGCTCATGGAGAGTTGACCTTTAGACATGGCGGTACAACTGTCACACAAAACACTTATATATTATATTATTTGGCTACTGAAGGTGAACCAAAAAACTAGTTGTCACGATGCCGGCTGGCAGGTAGTGGACCCTCTGTGCCAGAGAGGGATTGGCGTGGACCGTGCTAGTGGACCGGTTCTAAGCCACTACTGGTTTTCACCAGAGCCCGCCGCAAAGCGGGATGGTCTTGCTGCGGCGGTAGTGACCAGGTCGTATCCACTAGCAACGGCTCACCTCTCTGGCTGCTGAAGATAGGCGCGGTACAAGGGAGTAGGCAGAAGCAAGGTCGGACGTAGCAGAAGGTCGGGGCAGGCAGCAAGGATCGTAGTCAGGGGCAACGGCAGAAGGTCTGGAAACACAGGCAAGGAACACACAAGGAACGCTTTCACTGGCACTAAGGCAACAAGATCCGGCAAGGGAGTGCAAGGGAAGTGAGGTAATATAGGGAAGTGCACAGGTGAAAACCCTAATTGGAACCACTGCGCCAATCAGCGGCGCAGTGGCCCTTTAAATCGCAGAGACCCGGCGCGCGCGCGCCCTAGGGAGCGGGGCCGCGCGCGCCGGGACAGAACAGACGGGGAGCGAGTCAGGTAGGGGAGCCGGGGTGCGCATCGCGAGCGGGCGCTACCCGCATCGCGAATCGCATCCCGGCTGGCAGCAGGATCGCAGCGCCCCGGGTCAGAGGACGTGACCGGAGCGCTGCAGCGGAGGGAGTGAAGCGAGCGCTCCGGGGAGGAGCGGGGACCCGGAGCGCTCGGCGTAACAGTACCCCCCCCCTTGGGTCTCCCCCTCTTCTTGGAGCCTGAGAACCTGAGGAGCAGACTTTTGTCAAGGATGTTGTCCTCAGGTTCCCAGGATCTCTCTTCAGGACCACAACCCTCCCAGTCTACTAAAAAAAAATTTTTCCCTCTGACCTTTTTGGCAGCCAAAATTTCCTTGACCGAGAAGACGTCCGAGGAGCCGGAAACAGGAGTGGGAGGAACAGATTTGGGAGAAAAACGGTTGAGGATGAGTGGTTTGAGAAGAGAGACGTGAAAGGCATTAGGGATACGAAGAGAAGGAGGAAGAAGAAGTTTATAAGAGACAGGATTGATTTGACACAAAATTTTGAAAGGACCAAGATAGCGTGGTCCCAACTTGTAGCTAGGGACACGGAAGCGGACATATTTAGCGGAGAGCCATACCTTGTCTCCAGGGGAAAAAACGGGGGGAGCTCTTCTTTTCTTATCCGCGAACCTCTTCATGCGTGAAGAAGCCTGTAAGAGAGAATTTTGGGTCTCTCTCCATATAATGGAAAGGTCACGAGAAATTTCATCCACAGCGGGCAGACCAGAGGGCAAGGGGGTAGGGAGGGGGGGAAGAGGGTGACGGCCGTACACCACGAAAAATGGGGATTTGGAGGAAGATTCAGAGACCCTGAAGTTATACGAAAATTCGGCCCATGGAAGGAGATCTGCCCAGTCATCCTGGCGGGAGGAAACAAAATGTCGCAAATAATCACCCAGGATCTGGTTAATTCTTTCTACTTGTCCATTGGACTGGGGATGATATGCAGAGGAAAAATTTAATTTAATCTTGAGTTGTTTACAGAGAGCCCTCCAGAATTTAGACACGAATTGGACCCCTCTATCCGAGACAATCTGCGTAGGCAACCCGTGAAGACGAAAAATGTGTACAAAAAATTGTTTAGCCAACTGAGGCGCAGAAGGAAGACCAGGAAGAGGGATGAAATGTGCCATTTTGGAGAATCGATCAACGACCACCCAAATAACGGTGTTGCCACGGGAAGGGGGTAAATCAGTAATAAAATCCATACCAATCAGAGACCAAGGCTGTTCGGGGACAGGCAGAGGATGAAGAAAACCAGCGGGCTTCTGGCGAGGAGTCTTATCCCGGGCACAGATAGTGCAGGCTCGCACAAAGTCCCCAACATCCGTCTCCAGAGTCGGCCACCAATAGAAGCGGGAGATGAGTTGCACAGATTTCTTGATGCCCGCATGACCTGCGAGATGGGAGGAGTGACCCCATTTGAGGATTCCGAGGCGTTGGCGTGGAGAAACAAAGGTCTTTCCTGGAGGAGTCTGCCTGATGGAGGCAGGAGAAGTGGAGATCAGGCAGTCAGGTGGAATGATGTGTTGCGGAGGGAGATCAACTTCTGAGGCATCCGAGGAACGAGAGAGAGCATCGGCCCTAATGTTCTTATCGGCAGGACGAAAGTGAATCTCAAAATTAAATCGGGCAAAGAACAGAGACCACCGGGCCTGGCGAGGATTCAGCCGTTGGGCCGACTGGAGGTAGGAGAGGTTCTTGTGGTCGGTGTAGATAATAACAGGAAATCTTGATCCCTCCAGCAGATGCCTCCATTCCTCAAGCGCTAATTTAATGGCTAGAAGCTCTCGATCCCCGATGGAGTAGTTCCTCTCCGCTGGAGAGAAGGTCCTAGAGAAAAAACCACAAGTGACAGCATGCCCGGAAGGATTTTTTTGTAGAAGAACAGCTCCAGCTCCTACTGAGGAGGCATCAACCTCCAATAGGAAGGGTTTGGAAGGGTCAGGTCTGGAGAGCACGGGAGCCGAAGAAAAGGCAGACTTGAGTCGTTTAAAGGAGTCTTCTGCTTGAGGAGGCCAGGACTTGGGATCAGCATTTTTCTTGGTTAAAGCCACGATAGGAGCCACAATGGTAGAAAAATGTGGAATAAATTGCCTGTAATAATTGGCGAACCCCAAAAAGCGTTGGATAGCACGGAGTCCGGAGGGGCGTGGCCAATTTAAGACGGCAGAGAGTTTGTCTGGATCCATCTGTAGTCCCTGGCCAGAGACCAAATATCCTAGAAAAGGAAGAGATTGGCATTCAAACAGACATTTCTCAATTTTGGCATAGAGTTGGTTGTCACGAAGTCTCTGAAGAACCATACGGACATGCTGGCGGTGTTCTTCTAGATTGGCAGAAAAAATTAGGATATCGTCCAGATATACCACAACACAGGAGTATAACAGATCACGAAAAATTTCATTGACAAAGTCTTGGAAGACGGCAGGGGCATTGCACAGTCCAAAGGGCATGACCAGATACTCAAAGTGTCCATCTCTGGTGTTAAATGCCGTTTTCCACTCGTCCCCCTCTCTGATGCGGATGAGGTTATAGGCGCCTCTTAAGTCCAATTTAGTGAAGATGTGGGCACCTTGGAGGCGATCAAAGAGTTCAGAGATGAGGGGTAAGGGGTAGCGGTTCTTAACCGTGATTTTATTAAGACCGCGGTAGTCAATGCAAGGACGTAGGGAGCCATCTTTTTTGGACACAAAGAAAAATCCGGCTCCGGCAGGAGAGGAGGATTTACGGATAAAGCCCTTTTTTAGATTCTCCTGGACGTATTCGGACATGGCAAGAGTCTCTGGGGCAGAGAGAGGATAAATTCTGCCCCGGGGTGGAGTAGTACCCGGGAGGAGGTCGATAGGGCAATCATAAGGCCTGTGAGGAGGTAGAGTCTCAGCTTGTTTTTTGCAGAAAACATCCGCGAAGTCCATATAGGCCTTAGGGAGACCGGTTACTGGAGGAACCACAGAGTTACGGCAAGGGTTACTGGGAACCGGTTTTAGACAGTTCTTGGAACAAGAGGACCCCCAACTCTTGATCTCCCCAGTGGACCAATCCAGGGTTGGGGAATGAAGTTGAAGCCAGGGAAGTCCAAGGAGAATCTCCGAGGTGCAATTGGGGAGGACCAAAAGTTCAATCCTCTCATGATGAGATCCGATGCTCATAAGAAGGGGCTCCGTGCGGAAACGTATGGTACAGTCCAATCTTTCATTATTTACACAATTGATGTAGAGGGGTCTGGCGAGACTGGTCACTGGGATGTTGAACCTGTTGACGAGAGAGGCCAAAATAAAATTTCCTGCAGATCCAGAGTCCAAGAAGGCCACTGTAGAGAAGGAGAAGGCAGAGGCAGACATCCGCACAGGCACAGTAAGACGTGGAGAAGCAGAGTAGACATCAAGGACTGTCTCACCTTTGTGCGGAGTCAGCGTACGTCTTTCCAGGCGGGGAGGACGGATAAGACAATCCCTCAGGAAGTGTTCGGTACTAGCACAGTACAGGCAGAGGTTCTCCATACGGCGTCGTGTCCTCTCTTGAGGTGTCAGGCGAGACCGGTCGACCTGCATAGCCTCCACGGCGGGAGGCACAGGAACAGATTGCAGGGGACCAGAGGAGAGAGGAGCCGAGGAGACGAAACGCCTCGTGCGAACAGAGTCCATATCTTGGCGGAGTTCCTGACGCCTTTCAGAAAAACGCATGTCAATGCGAGTGGCTAGGTGAATAAGTTCATGTAGATTAGCAGGAATTTCTCGTGCGGCCAGAACATCTTTAATGTTGCTGGATAGGCCTTTTTTGAAGGTCGCGCAGAGGGCCTCATTATTCCAGGACAATTCTGAAGCAAGTGTACGGAATTGTACGGCATACTCGCCAACGGAAGAATTACCCTGGACCAGGTTCAACAGGGCAGTCTCAGCAGAAGAGGCTCGGGGAGGTTCCTCAAAGACACTTCGGATTTCCGAGAAGAAGGAGTGTACAGAGGCAGTGACGGGGTCATTGCGGTCCCAGAGCGGTGTGGCCCATGACAGGGCTTTTCCGGACAGAAGACTGACTACGAAAGCCACCTTAGACCTTTCAGTGGGAAACAGGTCCGACATCATCTCCAGATGCAGGGAACATTGGGAAAGAAAGCCACGGCAAAACTTAGAGTCCCCATCAAATTTATCCGGCAAGGATAAGCGTATCCCAGGAGCGGCCACTCGCTGCGGAGGAGGTGCAGGAGCTGGCGGAGGAGATGACTGCTGAAGCTGTGGTAGCAACTGTTGTAGCATAACGGTCAGTTGAGACAGCTGTTGGCCTTGTTGCGCTATCTGTTGTGACTGCTGGGCGACCACCGTGGTGAGGTCAGCGACAACTGGCAGAGGAACTTCAGCGGGATCCATGGCCGGATCTACTGTCACGATGCCGGCTGGCAGGTAGTGGACCCTCTGTGCCAGAGAGGGATTGGCGTGGACCGTGCTAGTGGACCGGTTCTAAGCCACTACTGGTTTTCACCAGAGCCCGCCGCAAAGCGGGATGGTCTTGCTGCGGCGGTAGTGACCAGGTCGTATCCACTAGCAACGGCTCACCTCTCTGGCTGCTGAAGATAGGCGCGGTACAAGGGAGTAGGCAGAAGCAAGGTCGGACGTAGCAGAAGGTCGGGGCAGGCAGCAAGGATCGTAGTCAGGGGCAACGGCAGAAGGTCTGGAAACACAGGCAAGGAACACACAAGGAACGCTTTCACTGGCACTAAGGCAACAAGATCCGGCAAGGGAGTGCAAGGGAAGTGAGGTAATATAGGGAAGTGCACAGGTGAAAACCCTAATTGGAACCACTGCGCCAATCAGCGGCGCAGTGGCCCTTTAAATCGCAGAGACCCGGCGCGCGCGCGCCCTAGGGAGCGGGGCCGCGCGCGCCGGGACAGAACAGACGGGGAGCGAGTCAGGTAGGGGAGCCGGGGTGCGCATCGCGAGCGGGCGCTACCCGCATCGCGAATCGCATCCCGGCTGGCAGCAGGATCGCAGCGCCCCGGGTCAGAGGACGTGACCGGAGCGCTGCAGCGGAGGGAGTGAAGCGAGCGCTCCGGGGAGGAGCGGGGACCCGGAGCGCTCGGCGTAACACTAGTCAGACATTTGATATAGCTAGCAGTAATATACATAGAGGTCTTATACCATGCCTAACTAGTTGTCTTGGGGACAACAACCGGGTTGCTGTAATAACTCATGAACTAAGTGCATTAACCGTTTAGAAAAAGAAAAACCCCCCTTTCTCCATGTGAAAATGTGAAAAAATATTATACTAGACACCTATATTGCCTTTAATTTGGCCTCATGGTATCTTTAAAGCCCCTAGGGAGCCTGTCAATTCTTCTAGAGCGTACCATTGTGTACTAACAAACGGGCACATTATAGTTATCCTCTCAGTGCTAGAAAAGAAGTAGGTAAGAAACAGCTTCCATTTTATAAAAAACTTTTCTGCTAATTTTTCTTTACGCAATAATATTTTGCGATGCTCTATGTAGAAGAGCTGTTTCAGGGCCTCAATCAAGTGCAATAAGGTAGGGACCGATGGAGAAAGCCAGTCCTGTAAAAGGAGCAGCTTGGCTTGCATGAGAATTGTATGGACAATTGGCGAGAGATTTAGATAAGAGTAAGCCTCCTCTGAGCCCCTGACCAAAATATGTAATAGAGCTTCATTGTAGCCAATGTTCTGGAATGTACGACATCTATTCAGTAATGCTGAGACTCGCTCCCAAAAATCTAAAACAAGTGGTGATTGCCATATGCAGTGATAGAGATCAGCTTTGTAGGCGTTCCATTTCGGGCAATGATCTTTCCTGTCAGGTTTATGAATGGTTGGTGGCAGAGTGAAAGCGTAAATAGCGTTGTGTGAGAGTTTAAGCTGTGATTCCCTCCACTTCTCATTTTTGACATGTATCCTGAAATTTTCCCAACCTGCCAAGATATGTTTTGTAATATTGGGGGAATGCAATATAGATGTCCATTTGGCACCCAACGGCTTGCTAGAAGCCCGGGTAAACCACTTTCGTAAACATGAGTAGAGACTAGATAGGGATCTACTAGAGGTGGAAGTGAGAATTGAATCAAATTCATTGGAAGACTGTTCTTTAGTAACATCCACTAATCTAGAATTAAGGTAAGCTTTAATTTTACCATATGGAAGAAAATGTGTTTTCGGAATGCTGTATTTATCTTGTAATTCCTGGAAGGTTAACCATGTACCATTATCACCATGTATAAGATCTCCCACCTTGGTGATTCCGTTATGCTTCCATACTTGAAACAATACATTGTCCAAACCTGGTTCAAAATCAGGAGTATACCATGGGGACAGATGTTTGGAGCAAGTATAGGAGAGACCCATTTTGGTTCTAATTGCCTTCCAGGCAGCAATAGTGTCTTTGTAAAGTAGAGATCGTCTAATAACTAAGGGTAATTTTGAAAGTTTACAATGCAATAATGCCATTGGATGCCATGGTGCTGCGTATTGAGATTCAAGGAGTGTGTTAGAGTAATACGAAGTCCCATGATACCAATCCATCACATGTCTCATTATACATGACATGTTATATCCTCTGAAGTCGGGAAAGTTCACCCCTCCCTCCCAGGCTGATAGCTTAAGTGTATCCAGCGCGCGATTCTAATTTTTTTCCCCCGCCCAGATGAATTGTGTGAACGTAGATTGAAGAGTTTTAATATCATCATGCTTTAGGAGTAAGGGGATTGTTTGTAGTGGATAAAGAAGTTTTGGAAAACTACACATCTTGATAAGATGGCAGCGGCCCAAAAGTGAGAGAGGCAAATTATGCCAGTGATGTAGTTCAGTTTGTATCTTATTGATTATTGGTGAGCAATTCAGGGTATACAAGGAGCTCTGTGATTTACCTTTTTACCAAATATGTGATGGCTTGCGTGGCTATCGGTATACCCAACAATTTTACACCGCTGAGATATGGACTAGGCGGTCGCACAAGGGTGCATTAATGTGATAACAAGAGTATTGCCCAAAACTCTCCAATATAGCCAATATTTTAGGGATTGAGGCAATGGGATCTGCCAAGTATAAAAGAATATCATCAGCAAATAATGATAATTTGGATTCCCCCTCACCGACTTTTATGTCCTTGAATACCCCAGGAGAGGCTAAATATCTTGCCAAGGGTTCTAAAGCTATATTGAATAGTAAAGGGGAGAGTGGGCATCCCTGTCTTGTGCCATTAAAAACGGGAAAAGCCGGGGACAGGAAACCTAGTAAGTAAAGTCTAGATTTCGGAGAGGTAAATAAAGCCTGCAGGAGACCCCGAAACTGTCCCGTAACATTCATGCTGTCCAACACCGCTCCTAACCAGGGCCAGCTAACGTTATCAAACGCCTTCTCGGCATCAAGAGTTAGTAATGTGGGGCAGCCAGCCCGGTGAGAGCAGTGCTGAACAGTGCCCAGTACGGTTAATACTGTCCGAATATTAAGAACAGCGGAGCGGCCCCGGATGAAACCCACTTGGACTGGGGATATGAGGGCAAGGAGGAACACTGAAAGTCTGTCCGCCATAATCTTCGAGATTATCTTACAATCCACGTTTATTAAAGAGATGGGTCTGTAGGAACTTGGGTCCAGTAAGTCTTTGTTAGGTTTGGGCAGTAATCTAATATAAGAGCTCATTGCCGATTCCGGCATAGTGCCCTCCTCCAGTATTTTATTATAAAGGATTGAAAGAGTGAGTGAAACCTGATCTTGTAGTAGCTTATAAAATTCACCTGGTAATCCATCTGGGCCTGGTGCTTTGGAATTTTTAAGACCTCGCATGGCCTGTGTTACAATATCTGGGGTGATAGGTGCATTCAGGGATTCCAATTCTTCCCCCAATAAACGGGGCAGGTCAACCTTTTGAAGTAAGGAGTCAATTGGTATACTGAGTGGGGTAGTGTTTGCATAGAATTTGGCGTAGTAATGACCCATGTAGTTTACTATGGCCCAGGGATCTCTCAATATTCCTCCCGCTGAATCTCTGAGGGAAAGAATATGTGGAAGAGGACGCTGTCCTCTCGCCAGGTTCACCAGTAATCTAACAGACTTATTTCCAAACCTGTGTAATAGGGATGTGATAGAGGCGTTCTCTCTGCGTTAACCAGTTGTCAAATTCCTTCCTAGACTCAATCCAAGCTTGTTTATGTGTCTGCTTCGGAGAAGCCAGGAATGCGGTGTAGGCCTGCCTCAATTTTTCACTCGCTTTTGAGTATTTAATAGTCAGTTCCTTCTTTTTACCAGCTACATAAGAAATCATGCGTCCTCTCAATACGGCTTTTGCTGTGTCCCATAATAAAAATGGGTCATTGTAATGCTGACTATTGTCCGACATAAACTCCATCCACCATCCCTGTATGAGCTTTGCAAAATCATCATCTTTATATAGTGCAGCTGGGAACCGCCACACAAAGTCGCTACCCCTAGGATATGTCTCTGCAAGTACTATACAAACTGGTGAATGATCAGATATTATCATATCTTCTATGTGCGATTCTAATATGCAGGATGCCATGCCAGTGTGGGCAAATATGTAATCGATGCGTGACCATGAGGACTGTGCATGTGAGTAAAATGAATATTGTCGTTCAGTAGGGTGGTGAGTGTGCCATGTGTCAAACAGAGAGGTATTAGTCAGCAGAGTAGGTAAGACAGTGTCCTGTCTATTGCCCCTTGACATTGAAGAGGGAGTATTAACATTGGAACGTCTATCTTCCTCCCGACAAACCACCGAATTAAAAGTCCCCTGCCACTATTTTCTCGGGAATAGGGTCTGCCAAGATTTGAGTCTCCAATTTGGAGAAGAAATCCGAGTTGTTAATATTAGGGCCATATACATTATAAATTTTAGTGGCACCACTGGTTGTTGGGGAGGAGTTTATCTTTATGTGAAATCGAGTCTGAAGGCCGCACTGCGGGAGGATATTTGGGAGGGAGACGATAATGTGCAGTCATTATGGATAGAAATATATGGAGATAAAAATAAAAATATTCTGATAGGGGTTTTCTATAAGCCACCAAACATAATGGAAGAGGCAGAAGATCAATTACTGAGGCAAATAAACAAGGCAGCAAATCAGAATACACTCTTTAAAAGAATGTGATACTCCATGCAGGATTGGACCACTTGGTTTTTGTCCCATAAAATCAACTGATGCCAGAAAGTTAAACAGATTTGTAAATTACTTCTTTTTAAAAAATCCTAATCCTTCCTGTACTTATTAATGGCTGTATACTACAGAGGAAATTCTTTTCTTTTTGAATTTCTTTTCTGTCATGACCACAGTGCTCTCTGCTGACACCTCTGAGCATACAGCAGCTTATAAGTACTGGAAGGATTAAGATTTTTAAATAGAAGTAATTTACATATCTGTATATCTTTCTGGCACCAGTTGATTTAAAAAAAAATAAAATAAAATTCCCACCGGAGTAACCCTTTAAGGGGTTAACTAAATCAGTATGTCTAAAATTGCCCTTTTCTGACCCCTATAACTTGTTTTGTTTCTATATACAGTGCTGTAATAGGGCTCATTCTATGCAACTTGATCTGTTACTTTTATCAGTACTATTTTTGTTTTGATGGGACTTTTTGATTGCCTTTTGTTCATATTGTAAGTTTTGTACATTTATGCCTGAACATCAAGGAAGTAAATTTACGCCTGATGTCCTTAATAGTTTAAAAAAAGAATTGACCCCGACGTGATTTGAACACGCAACCTTCTGATCTGGAGTCAGACGCGCTACCGTTGCGCCACGAGGTCTTCTTGCATATTTGACACACAGTCGACTCACAGTTGTAGCCATGCCTCTTATGATGATGAGGAAGAAATTATAAATGTGGATGAGGAAAAAACAAATATGTTAAACAAATTCTTCTCCACTGTATTCACCGAGGAAATTGAAATGCCAGGTGAAATACAGCGAGATAAGGTAAGGTAAACTCCCCAGTACAGGTCACCTGTCTAACCCAGGAAGAAATACAGGTCACCTGTCTTACCCAGGAATAATTAGTGCCGCCTACAAAAAATCAAAATAGACAAATCGCCCGGTCCAGATAACATTCACCCCCGTGTTCTAAAGGAATTAAGTAATATAATAGACAGACCCTTATTTTTAATATTCAGGGACTCTATAGTAACAGGGGAAATTAAAAAGAAAACGGCAATTTTGCTAATTTTGGAAGGTTTCGCTTTCACGCCGTACAATTTATGGTAAAAATGACATGTGTTATTTATTCTTTGGGTCAATACGATTAAAATGATACCCATGATAACATACTTTTGTATTACTGTTGCGCTTAAAAAAATCAAAAACTTTTTAACCAAATTAGTGCGTTTAAATTCCCCCTATTTTGAAGACCTATAACTTTTTCATTTTTCCGTATAAGCGGCGGTATGAGACCTTTTTTTTTTTTACGCTCACACCGTTCACTGTACGGTATCATTAACATTTTATTTTAATAGTTCCGATATTCATGCAGGAGTCCTAAATCTCCAACTGCAGCCAGAACACAGACAAACTCAGCACTGCTCACTGCCAGGGAGCAGTGCTGTGCTTGTCTGTGTCCCGGCTGCAGTCTGAGATTTAGGACTCCAGCATGAGTCTGAAATCTATAAAAAAAGGACTGGTAGGGAGACCCCTAGTGGTCATTTTTTTAAAGTGGAAAATTGAATAGAAAGAAGCATATTTTTTAATAACATGCTATTGGAAAGTTATTCTGCATACATTAATCTATAATATATCAAAAGTTTTTTTGATGAAAGGTACCCTTTAATAGTAAATTTAGCTGTAGTGACCAGTGTCGGGCAGCTGCTGCCAAGGCTAATAAAATCATGGGGTGCATCAATAGGGGCATAGATGCCCACGACAAGGAAATAATTCTACCGCTGTACAAATCACTAGTCAGACCTCACATAGAATACTGTGTACAGTACTGGGCACCAGTGTACAAGAAAGATATAGTGGAGCTGGAGAGGGTTCAAAGACGGGCGACCAGGGTAATACGGGGAATGGGAGGACTACAGTACCCAGAAAGATTATCAGAATTAGGGTTATTTAGTTTATAAAAAGAAGGCATAGGGGCGACCTAATAACTATGTATAAATATATCAGGGGACAGTACAGAGATCTCTCCCATGATCTATTTATACCCAGGACTGTATCTATAACAAGGGGGCATCCACTAAGTCTAGAGGAAAAAAGGTTTCTACACCAGCACAGATGGGGGTTCTTTACTGTAAGAGCAGCGAGACTGTGGAATTCTCTGCCAGGAGGTGGTCATGGGGAACTCTGTAAAATATTTTAAAAGGGGTCTGGATGCATTTTTGGAGAATAATAACATTGCAGGTTATGGATTCTAGATCTATATCAACTCAGTGGGGACTCATTAGGGTTATAGGTTGAACTTGATGGACTCTGGCCTTTTTTCGACCTTATGAACTATGTTACCTGAAATAACTACAATTATAGTCCAAAAATATATACAATCTTTAACAAATATCAAAAAAGACATAGACAGTATCCCTAACCCACAAAAAACATACACCCCAAGATAAGAGCACAAGGTATACCCATATGACTAAGTCTTTAATGGAATAGTCATGACCTTAGTACTACTCCAGCAGTAGTTAAAATGTCCTCACAGTGGTATAAAGAGCATAGGAATACAATAGTATGATAAGAGCCCCGTACCTGGAGCTGACATCATTGCGGCGATCCTGAACAGCTCCCTGAGCTAACCGGCATTAGTTTACTTTCACTTTAGATGTGGCGTTCAACTTTGAATGCCACGTCTAAAGGGTTAATAGTGCACGGCACCGTGATCAGAGCCGCATGCTATTAGCTATGGGTTTCGGCCGTTGCTAGACGCGGGGCCACGGCGTCATAGAATGGGAGCCGAGCCATGACGTACACGTATGTCATGGGTCGGGAAAGGGTTAAAGGCTAGTGGTGGTTAATCATGATGCAACCAAAACAGTGCCAGTCGTATCGATAGGCATTCAGTTCTTCTGCACTGCATCCCTCATCTGCTAAGAGTGTGTAAACTGCCTATATATAGCTGGGTGAGGCTAGATTTACATCAAAGGGGTACTCTGGCCCTAAGACATCTTATCCCCTATCCAAAGAATAAGATGTCTGATCGCGGGGGTCGTCACGCCCCCTCCCATAGACTTGCATTGAGGGGACGGGGAGTGACGTCACATCTGGCCCTGTGGTCGTGGGACTTCAGACTCATAGCCTCAAGCACTGCATGCAGCTCACACAGCTGGGTGCAGCATGAGAGATTGGGGGGGTCCCGAGTAGCGGATAGGGGATAAGATGTCTTAGGGCCGGAGTACCCCTTTAAGTAGTGTCCATAGACACACATATTAGGAGAGTTCCAGACATGACTATCTGACATATGACGGCAAGACCACCATGAAACACAGTTACAGACACTATATTTTTATCTACACTAATTTTATAGCCTCTGTATCACAGTCAAATAAAAAATAATACCTGGAATACCCCTTTAGGGTACGTTCACACATACAGGATCCTGCGCAGATTTGGCGATTAGAAGCTGTGCTCAGTCATTTAATTTACATTGAAATCTGTAGCAGAAAATCCTGTGCATCAAATCTGCATACGTGTGAACGTACCCATAACCTGTTGGGGACAGAGGGTGTACCTATACGCCCTCCGCCCACTCCCTTTCTATAACGCAGGTCAACGCCGTGATCCCGTGTCATAGCGGGTTGGGCCCGGCTTCTAACAACGGCTGGGACCCGTGGTTAATAGCGCACGGCACTGATCGCGGTGCCGCACGCTATTAACCCTTTAGACCCTGCGTTCAAAGTTGAACGCCACGTCTAAAGTGAAAGTAAAACATTGCCGGTTAGCTAAGGGGGCTGTTCGGGATCGCCGCGATAAAATCGCAGCATCCTGAACAGCTTGCAGCACAGCAGGAAAGTCCTACTTTCCGCCTCGCTGTCCGATCGCCGAATGACTGCTCAGTGCTTGAGATCCAGGCATGAGCAGTCAAGCGGCAGAATCATTCATCAATGGTTTCCTATGAGAAACCATTGATCAATGTAAAAGATCAGTGTGTGCAGTGTTATAGCCCCCTATGGGAGCTATAACACTGCAAAAAAAAAGTGAATAAAGATCATTTAACCCCTTCCCTAATAAAAGTTTGAATCACCCCAATTTGTTTCCCAATTAAACAAAAAAACTGTATAAACAAAAATAAACATATGTGGTATTGGCACATGCGGAAATGTCTGAATTATAAAAATATATAGTTAATTAAACTGCACGGTAAATGGCGTACACGCAAAAAAACTCCAAAGTCCAAAATAGCGTATTTTTGGTCACTTTTTATATCATGAAAAAAATTTATAAAAAGTGATCAAAAAGTCCGATCAATACATAAATGGTACCGCTAAAAACTTCAGATCACGGTGGAAAGAATTAGCCATCATACCACCCTGTACGCGGAAAAATAAAAAAATTATAGGGGTCAGAAAATGACAATTTTAAACGTATACATTTCCTGCATGTAGTTATAATTTTTTCCAGAAGTACGACAAAATCAAACCTATATAAGTAGGGTATCATTTTAATCATATGGACCTACAGAATAAAGATAAGGTGTAATTTTTACCTAAAAATTTACTGCGTAGAAACGGAAGCCCCCAAAAATTACAAAATGGCGTTTTTCTTCAATTTTGACGCACAATGATTTTTTTTGCCATTTTGCCGTAGATTTCTGAGTAAAACGACTGACGGCTTTACAAAGTAGAATTGGTGGCGCAAAAAATAAGCCATCATATGGATTTTTAGGTGCAAAATTGAAAGGGTTATGATTTTTAAAAGGTAAGGAGGAAAAAACGAAAGTACAAAAACTGGAAAACCCTCCGTCCCCAAGGTGTTAAGAAGTATCATGAGGTATGAATTGTCAGCAGTTCAATTTGCTTGTTCTTATTAGCTGGGCCATGTGACTCCCTTCCCACCTAAAGAGATTATCCAGACTTCATTTTTTTTCTTTAAATGGTGTGTAGCTTGGCGGGTAAAAATAGCAGAGAGAGACTCATCTGATGACCCACAGCACAACCGATTCCGGCGATCTTCTGTTGCCTTCTGGCAAAATGTACGAGTAGATCACCGATATCACTGATTAGTGGTGTGCATATAAATAGCACTAAAAGCAATCAATAGATAAATAGACCCATTTTGGGGTCTCAAAAATTAAAAAAAGTAATTTAAAGATTTTTAAAATAAGAATAATCTCCTCTCCCAATAAATTTTTTTTATCACTACCATTTCCCATTATACAAGTACAAAAAAATGAACAAACAAACAAATTTGTATATACGTGTGTGGAAATGTATGAACTATTAAGATAAAATTTTCATAATAATGACATATAATAATCACATCTTAGTACAAATTTAAAAAAAAAGCTGATCAAAAAATCTCGTATACGCAAAAGTGGTACCTATAAAAACTTCATAACTTGGCGCAATAAAATTACCCTCATACATCCCTGTATATGGAAAAATGAGAAAGTAATAGGGGTCAATTTTAAACATACGTATTTGGTTAAAAAATAGAAAACCATGTATCCATGGTTAACGTTTTAAATGTATTGACCCACAATATAAAGAAAACATGTTATTTTTACAGTTAATTTCAATACATAAATTTCAATACATAAAAACAACCCCCCCCCCCTCAAAATTCTGGTTTTCCTTTCAAATTCCTGCCAGAAATAATATTTATTTTTGTTCCCCTGTACATTTATGGTAAAATGAAAGGTCTCATTATAAAGTCCAATTTGTTGCGTAAAAAAGAAGCCCTCATATAGTTCTGTTGATGGAAAAATAAAATATTTACGGCACTTAGAAGGTGAAGAGAAAAAAACAAAAATTTAAAAATGAAAATTTTCTGTGTCCTCAAGACCAAAAACGGTTTGTGTCCTTAAGGGGATAAATATGATATAAACAGTGAAATAACAAAATATGAGGCATGGCTAAAACTAGATGAAGTCCGAGACTGGACGGCAAAGTATAACAGGTAACCCAGAGGACCTTGTGGCGCAACGGTAGCGCGTCTGACTCCAGATCAGAAGGTTGCGTGTTCAAATCACGTCAGGGTCATAGATTTTAGTTTTATGTAATTTTAAATGTTGTTTCAAATATTTTTTTTACCATGTAAAACTAATTTCATTTATGACACATTTAAAACTTTAAGACTTTTTTTGTTAAGTCATATTCAAATGGAAATTCTGGTATTTCTCTAAGGGAATAAAAAGTGGGAATTCAAGGACATAACAGCTTCCATTGGGTTCTGTTTTGTCTGTAGATAAATAAGAAACTTATAGGGGTCAGAATATGGGGATTTAAAGCATTTTTTTAATTTAAGTTTTACCTTTTTTTTAAAGTATTAAAACATAACAAAAATTATATAACGGGTATCGTACTGATCTGCAGAATAAAGATAACATGCCAATTTTACTGTAACGTGAACGCAGCAAAAACTAAATATCTGAAACGTGCTTTAAAAAAAAACAAAAAAAAAAAACTTCTATTTAATTGTTTCTCAATGTATTCCATGATAAAATGAAGGGTGTCTTTAAAAAGTGCAATTGGTCCTTTGATGTGGCTCTGTATGTGGAAAAATAAGAAGAGGAGTTACAAACATGGCAAAGATAGTTGATGGGGAAGGGGTTAAGGTTGGGACCCCTCTTTATTAGCCAGAATGGAGGGTCCTGGTCTTTAATCTATTTTAATGGGTATAAGGTAATACTGTTTTCTTTCCTCTGTTGTGGTCTTAGCTTTGCTTCTCTAAATAAACCATAAATGTCTGATTGTGATGATTAAACTGGTAGCATCATAACAGTAAAAAATCAGAATGCCCCCGTAATAGTGACAAAACATGGGGCCCACAAAATAATTGTAGCCGGAGTGCAGAATACTAATATAACAGTGATGGCCACAGCACCCCCCATTATATTATCTTCTACAATGCCTTCATAAAAGACATCCAAATAATGGTACTGGAGGAGGTGCCTAAAACGTACCTTTTATACTTTTATTTATCTTTTAAGTTAAAATTAACATCACAACATATGTGTGCCTAATCCAACACAATATACCAAAATGGTGTAAAAAAATGAACTTCAAAAATATATCCAATAATCCTTGTGAGTCCAAATTAAACAAAAAATGCCAATAAAAATATGAGTTTGTTGAACTGAGCACATATAGTTATGCCCCCAAGTATCCTCTCTGTGTATAATCTAGAGGTGTCTCAGAGTAACCCTGTATGTAGCTGATTCAGCTCCAACCCCCCCATGCCGCTCTCAACGTGTTTGTGTCACCAGTATAGAGTGGGTATATTTCGGGTCAGAATTCAGAGTCTCATTGACAACAATGGGAATCCACCACAGAATTTCGCAAACTTTTCAGACAGGTTAAGTGTTTTAGCAGAATCTGAAATGCGGAATTTCCAAAGCCGGACAGTGGAAACCCCATTCAATGCAATGTGCAGTGAATTTCCAAGCAAACCATCCTCCAAACCTTACAGGACAGCGGGCAGGTAGCCCTGTTTATCTACACGTCGCAGAACTTTCAGCTTATTTTCTGAAGTGTGAAATACACTCCAGATGCGCTATGCGTGACCTTACCCTTACAATATATATATATATATATATATATATATATATATATATATGTTAAACGTATAAAAAAATTCTTAACCCTGCTTTTACAATTTTTCAGGTTATAGAATCTCAATTATGAAAAAACAAAACATATTTGGTATTGCCACCGGCAGAAATGTCTGGCACAAAAAATAAACCATCCTACAGCTCTGTAGACAAATAAGTGAAAACGTTTTAGGGGCCAGAATATGATGATTAAAATCTTTTTTATTTTAAGTTAAAAAATGTTTTAACTGTTACTATAAAATTTACAAAGTGTGAAAAGTATCACAATTATACAACCCAACAATAAGAGAACAATTACTGAACTCTCATAAATAACAGGCATATAAAACATTGACATATAGCTGTAGGACACATAATCCAAAGAGCTGATAGATATGTAACCGCTACAAAATGTTGCGGTTGTCTGTGGCTAAGTTGTGCACCCACTAGTTCAGTTTTGCCTTCCAGCCCTTGTGAATGGCCACTTCAAACTTCATGTGAAAATTCTTTAGAGCTTCCTCATTACTCAGCTGCACCCCCCTTCATGTACTGGATGACCAGAGAGAAATTCGGTTTTGACAGTCCAGATCCTTTCATCAGGCTGACCATATTGAGGAACACTGTTTTGTTCTCCCTCACAACACTATAAGCCTTTTCACACAAGCATCGAAACCTATCAAACTTGAATTCATTGTGCGGCCACTTGTGCTGTATAGACTTGCAAAAATCTGACGTCAGGATGAAGCCAAACATGGACAAGAATGTGTCTATAATCCACTTGGAAAAGCTGTCTTGTCTCTCAGATCATAATGTTATTGTGTCAATCTCCAATGCCAAGGACATAGGTTGCCACACAATACCCTATGCAAGAGAGGGTGAACTCCTCCACAGCATGCTGTACAGTCTATCCAGGGTGTTTGTTCCTTAACCAATTGAATATCATTAAACTGCTTCTTCATTAAAAGCTAAAGTGATTTCTCTGTTGCTGATGCCAAGATGGATGTTTGTGATGGTCTCCAATTGCAAGACAGCTTCAATAAGGCCCATCTGTGCCACTGTCGAAATGCAGCCATATGAAATCATCCTGAGGTCCTGGCCTTCTTATTTCCACAACTGGTCCATATATCCTCACACAAGTCATCACACTCTTAAAGATGAACCCATATTCTCTTCCGCTGTGTACATCGGCGTTGTAAACCAACACAAGTGGCTTCATTTAGAATTTATAAAACTGCAGTGCTCCACACACATGTTCTTCAGGGTGACCTTGGGGTCCACAGAGTTACACAGATATAATAGATTGCCAGAATGTCTTTTTGGCTTCAGCCGCTTTTATAGGGCCATTTCAAGTTCCTCATTTCTGATGTTGCTCCTGTAAACAAATTTATTGAGGGCCTTCATCCAATCTATGGCCTGGGCCTGTTTTACAAGATTAATGTGTTTTAACATGTTGATAAAGCCAGTAAGCCTCTAGGATTATGGAGAACTGTAGATTCACTGGGTCATTCATCTCTGACCATAAGAACCAGAACAGGTGGTGTCCAATTCTTTGTCTTATAAAGGCTCTGTCCAAGAGAAACACACTTTCCCTTACGTCCTAACCAGTAGCACAGATGGGGTATTCCACCCCCCGCGAACTGGTTAGGACAGATGGAAGTTTTATTGAACCTAATTAAACAATCAGTGAAGACACACCCACAACACCCTGTATAAGTAAGAGGGTCACCCTCTGTCCCATTGTGTTATTTTCTGTCCTCCCGGACAGTGGGACAGATGGTGACCCCCTTACTCCTGTTATATGAGTAGGGGGGTTCTTTCTTACTTGCAAATTTGGGCATGGTTTGCACCTATCTGCTTCTGTACCACGGAGCCGCGACTCCAATCGCGGCCCCGGCCGGAAGTGCGTCAGCGGCGTCTGACGTCACTTCCTGTTTCTCTCTTCGCTTCCCGGCTCGGTTTTTTGCGCCGTTTTTTGCTAATAATGCGGCGAAACCGAGCGGGAAGCCTCTTTCTATAACCCTCTAACTTAGGGTTCCTTTTTTTCCTGTTTTTTTAAGCAAGATTTCTTTATCTCTCCGTAACTCCGCCTTGTGGGCGGAGTCTTGTTTTGGCGCCAGCCAGGGGATATTTAAACTCCCCCTAGGCTGTCATTCAGCCTCCTAGAGCGCAGAGCTGTTGGTACTTCCACAGTCCTGTCTTTTTGAGTTTAGTAGTGCATCCTTGCGGATACTACTGTTTCCCTATCTCTATCTCTTACCTGGTCTCTTGCTGAGAACTTTGGGTATTTTAAATTATCTAATCCTCCTCTCATATTTATCTAGATATGTCGACCGAGGGCTCGGGATCGTGAAGGCTTGGCAAAAAGATCCGCCAAGCGCAAGCACCTCTCTTGCCATAACTGCAATACTCCCCTTGAGGATAATTATGAATTTTCCAGGTGCCCTCCTTGTAGGGCTAAGTCTCTACCTTCCCACCAGACTGAGCCTACAGTCCAAGATATGTATGTGTGGGTCTCCTCTAACATGTCGGCCATGCAAGCCTCTATTGAGGAGCTGAAACACGTTGTCTCTCAGAAACGCGCCAGACCTTCTTCACCTCCCAGAATGGAGAGAAGATTCCAAGTCCTCCTCTTCGGATGAGGAGGTCGCTGCCTCCTATTTCTTTCCGCTGGAAAAGACCCAGCGTCTTCTGAGATACATCCGGTCGGGGGACCAGGATGTTGATCCCGGGGAAGCCTCTACCTCCGCCTCTAAGGGACCTAGGGTCTTTAAAGCGGATGATACCCTTCTGTCCGTGCTTAGAACGGAATGGAAAAAAACAGAAAAGGGTCCGGTCTTAACCAAAAGATTTAAGACCATGTTTCCTATACAGGAATCTCAGCTTTCCTCCTGGGGCCCTGTCCCTAAGGTTGATATGGCAGTTGCCAAACTGTCCAAGAGGACAGTAGTCCCTGCTGAGGATGGGTCTTCCTTGCAGGATCCAATGGATCGGAAGGCTGACTGTGCCATGAGGCGCTCCTACTACACTGCTTCTGCGTCTGCATCAGTGGCGATAGCTTGCTCAGAGGTAGCAAACTTTTTAAAGACCCGCCTTTCTAACATCCAGTCGGATTTGGACCAGGGGGTTCCTAGGGATGAAATTCTTTCATCCTTCAAGACGACCAATCTGACCGATGATTTTTTGTGCGATGCTTCCACCCAGCATCTTAAATTGGCCTCCAAGTCTATGGCCCTGGCTTCCGCTGGACGACGTCCTCTGTGGTTAAAACCATGGAAGGTCGACAACTCTTCCAAGAACACCTTATGTGCTATGCCTTACGAACCCGGCATTCTTTTCGGAGCTGAGTTGGACCGCATTATGGAGGGACTTTCTGACAAGAAAGGCAAGTTCCTATCTTATTCCTCCTTTCGTGGTCGAGGGCGGCGTTCTGGGGGAGGATCAGCCCCCCCAGCCTAAGCCTCAGAGAGACTGGAGTAATCAACGCCGGGGCGGAAAATGCTCCCGTGGCCCCAAAGACAACAGAAAGCTCTGACTGCCGGCTTCTACGAAGCTCTGGGTTCCTTGCCGAGGTGACCTTTCCAGTTTCCCATCCTGCCCCCCAGATTCCAGTTGGTGGTCGTCTTCACCATTTTTTAAGCGCCTGGTCCCTCCACATTCAAGACCCTTGGGTCCTGAGATTAAACTCGGATGGTTATTCGATAGACCTCGAATCAATTCCCCCATCCAATTATGTGGAGACAAGAGTTCTTTCACCAATCAAACAGGGGGCGCTAGAAACTTGCATTCTGGAATACATCCAGAAGAATGCCTTAGAGGAAGTTCCTCTTGCAGAGCGGGGGTCAGGAATTTATTCTCCAGTCTTCCTAGTTCCCAAGGTAACAGGAGACTGGCGGATGATTATAGATCTGAGATATCTCAATCAGTATGTAAAGCACAAACGCTTTCGTATGGAAACTATTCAATCTGTGGTCAACCTCATCTCGCCAGGGGATTACCTGGCTACTCTGGATCTAAAGGATGCTTACCTTCATATTCCTATTCATCCGGTATCCAGAAAGTATCTAAGGATCGCAGTTCAGGTAGGGGGAGTTCTAAAACACCTCCAGTTTGTAGCCCTCCCGTTTGGAATTTCTTCGGCCCCACACACATTTACCAAAGTGGTGGTAGCGGTAGTTGCTGCTCTAAGGCTCCAGGGGCTCAGCATCGTTCCCTACCTAGACGTTTGGCTCCTCAGAGCTCCTTCTTCTGCGATCCTGTCCCAACATCTGCAACTAGCAGTATCCTTCCTTCACCAGTTAGGGTAGATAGTCAATTGGGCCAAATCCAATTTCCTCCCAACGACCTCAGTGAGGTTCCTCGGCTTCATAGTCGACTCAATCTCCATGACACTTTACCTCTCTCCCGAGAGGAAATCTCGGGTTCAAGAATCGGCCCTTTTTCTCTCTGTACCCCGGAGAGTATCCATTCGCACTCTCATGCGGATGTGGATGCGGTTCCTTCGGCTCTTTGGCATCTACGCCCTCTTCAATCAGAGGTGCTCGCCACATGGAATCTCAGGCCCTCGGGCCTAAACAAGTGCCACTCCCTGTCTTATCGAGTCCGGTCCTCTCTCAGATGGTGGTCTCACCTCGAGGACGGCAAGTCAATGATCCAACCCTCTTGGATCATACTTACTACCGACGTGTCCCTTGTAGGTTGGGGAGCGCATCTCTTGGATCTGTCAGTGCGGGGATCTTGGTCTCCACAGGAGAGAGGGTTAACCTCCAATCTCCTCGAGATTCGAGCCATCAGATTAGCACTCCTCCACTTGGCTTCTCTTCTTCAAGGGAAAGCAGTAAAGATCCAATCCGACAGCATGACGGCTGTATTGTACATCAACAAGCAGGGAGGCACTCGATCACAAAGCCTCCTCAGAGAGGTGGGTCTGATCTTGGATTGGGCAGAGAGGAACCTAACCCATCTGTCGGCAGTTCACATTCGGGGATCTCTCAATGTGATCGCCGACCGCCTGAGCAGAGGACTTTCAACTGGAGAATGGTCTCTCCATCCAGAGATATTCAAACAAATAACACTTAGGTGGGGTGTGCCGGAAATAGATCTTATGGCAACAAGGTTCAACACCAAAGTGGTGAGATTTTGCTCCCTGTACAGGGAAGACAACCCAGTAGCAATCGATGCTCTCTCAATCCCATGGAGGTTCAGGCTGGCCTACATCTTCCCTCCAATTTCCTTGATCCCAAGGGTATTGATGAAAATCAGGCAGGACCAAGCCTCTGTCATAGCCATAATTCCATTTTGGCCCAAGAGAGCTTGGTTTACCCAACTCTTGTAAATGAGGCTTCCCCCAGAGCAAGCACTAGTGTCGGGGGACACTCACAGCTGCTCAAATCTTCAAATGTTCAACCTGACAGCCTGGAGGTTGACCAGTCCCTTCCACATCTAGAAGGGCTTTCTAGTGCGGTCTTGAATACCCTCTCGCATTCCAGAGCGGAGTCCACTAACAGAGCCTATAAAAGAATTTGGACAACTTTTCAGTCTTGGTGCTCCAAGAAACAACTACCTGGACAGAATCCAGCTGTTGCCACAATCCTCAACTTTCTCCAGGAGGGATTAGACAAGAATCTATCTCCTTCCACACTCAGAGTTCAGGTATCAGCCATCTCTGCCTTTCTCAATAAACCATTGTCTCAAGACCCACTAGTCAAAACATTCTTGAGGGGATCCTCAAGGTTAAAACCTACAATTATACAACCTGTCCCAGCATGGGACTTATCGGTGGTGCTCAAGGGGTTAGCATCTCCCCCCTTTGAGCCCTTGGAGGAGGTGGACATGAAATTTGTTACCATTAAAATAACTTTTTTACTGGCAATCACATCAGCCAAAAGGATTGGGGAACTTCAAGCGCTCTCGGCATTTGAACCATATACTAAATTTTTGCCAGATCGAGTGTTACTCAGATTTATGCCATCCTTTATACCTAAAGTTCCATCATTCCAAAATATTAATCAAGTTATATCCCTGCCAGTATTTTCTCCTCCTCCATCCTCCAATGAAGATAGTGCTCTTCATTGCCTAGATATCTCGAGATGTCTCCAGATCTATATAAGAAGATCTTTGGAGTTTAGGAAGGATGAAAATCTGCTAATTCTCTTTTCAGGACCCAAGAGAGGTCTTAAAGCTTCAAAGCCCTCCATCAGTAGATGGGTAAAGGATGCCATTCGTATTTCCATGGTATCCCAAGGTAAGGAGCCTCCTGAGTTTGTAAAAGCTCATTCCACCAGGTCTGTATCTACCTCCTTTGCGGAAAGGAGTCTTGTTCCCTTGGAACATATATGCAAAGCTGCTTCCTGGAGTTCACTCTCCACATTTATCACCCACTACAGACTTGACAGTAGATTGGCCGATTTCTCCTCATTTGGACGGACAGTATTATCTGCCGTCAGGCATGAGAGCCCTCCCTCATAGGGTTTCTGCTTGCCATTTCCCCATCTGTGCTACTGGTTAGGACGTAAGGGAATCGTTAATTTCTAACGATAATTTGTTTTCCCTTAGTCCTAACAGTAGCACAACTTTCCCTCCCTAGTTAAGTTATTTTCTTCTATTGTTTGCCTTTAGTTCTTCTTGTTACTACACAATGGGACAGAGGGTGACCCTCTTACTTATACAGGGTGTTGTGGGTGTGTCTTCACTGATTGTTTAATTAGGTTCAATAAAACTTCCATCTGTCCTAACCAGTTCGCGGGGGTTGGAATACCCCATCTGTGCTACTGTTAGGACTAAGGGAAAACAAATTATCATTAGAAATTAACGATACTTCATTATATAGATAAGGCTTGGTTTTTAGCATACATTGTAAGAGTAAACTGGAAGATTCTTCATTCAGCAACTTCCTTAAACATCTCATTTCTACATTTCTGCAGAAAGGTTAAGGAAAGCTACCACCTAGCATATCCAGGGTGGATGGAAAAAAAAAATCTCTGATTAAGACTATAATTTGTATTGAAAGAGCTTTATTGATCAATAAGTCTTCAATACAATACATACAATAAATTACAATCATACAAAAAATGACGGCACAATATACAGCACAGGTTTCCTAAGCTATACACTTTATCACATACTACTCTAACACTCTGCTCCATCAATCGTTATTAAAAAAAATCTGGAACAACAATAAATTACAGTGTGTACGTGTCAAAGAAGGGGAATCGGGTGGCACCACTAAAACCTCACTCGAGCCGATACAGCTCAGTGGATCCACAATTCCACGGAGGTGCTAGGAAGAACCAAGTATACACCTTAGCAAATGGCATACAAAGAGATACAAACGTTATCCTGCACTTGAAGCTATCCTGCAGGAATGTGATACTCCATGTCAGGAACTGTCCAGAGGAGGAGAAAATCCCCATAGAAAACATATGCTGCTCTTGACAGTTCCTAAAATGGATAAAACTCGTTACTGCATTATGGGAGATGCAAACCCGTGCATATAAAAAATTCCTTTTAGTCAATTCCTTTATCTTACATGGAATAATAGCAACCCCATTACAGATTTTGATTTGTCATCACAAAAAGAAAGAGTTACCCTCACCAAATTGTCCATCAAGCTTATCTAAAAGCGAATGAGAAAAATAGAGACAATGTCAAGTCTGGGCAAGGAAAGAGCCTTTGTCCCTGCCTACTTACGAACCCGCCCTGGGCAGCGGGTCCATAACCACGGTGCCAGTCCCTTCCTATATAAGTGATAGCCGTAACAGTCAACACAAATCACTACAATGAGTCAGGAGGCACACAAACTAACAGAAATAATACTAATCAAACATACAATAAAGTCAAAGTCAACTAGCCGAGTCTGCGACAGGAAATGTCGAGATACCAAGACGCAAATACAGTAGACAAGGCAGAATTTCAGGAATCACAGGGAACACAATGCTAGTTACTGGTGACAAACTCTGTCATAGGCAAGGCCTGAATATGAAAGGCTTCTTTAAATACACCTGTGAATCTGCAGGAGAACTCTGATATGCAGCAACTGATCACACCCAGAAGCACAGATGTGTAGCAATAAAAAAAATGAAAATAAACAAAAACTCTCAGGGATGTTTAACCCCTCAGGTTTTTCCGTTTTTTCAGTTTTTCAGTGTTTTTTAAGAGGGGCAACTGGACCCTTAACCTGGGAGTACAGATGGACCATCAATATTCTCATCTGTATCCTCGTCCTCAATGTCACACCATTCATTGGTGTCCTCACAATCATCCACCAAAATCCCATTACTCTCTTCTGACTCCAAGTCCATCTGAGCCCTCTCAAAACAGCATGTGATGAAGTGTGTGTCTTCTCCACAATAATAACACAAACCGTTTAGTTGACGAAATTTCTTGCGCTCTTCCAGGGTACGGATGGACCCTGTATGCATGGGTTCATCCTCAGGCACAGGTTGATTATTAGAGACCTAAGAGAAGTCAAGCAGGAAGGAGAGTTAGAAGAACACTCCCGTTTGCGTTCTCGCAGTTGTCTATCCAACGCACAGCTAACGTCATTGCTTGGTCAGGGGTATCAGGAGAGGGATAAGTTACTAACATATCCTTTAAAGTGTCAGATAACCCCAGTCTGAACAGACAAATTAAAGCTGGTGTGTTCCATTTGGAGGCCACACGCCACTTTCTGAATTCTGCACAGTATTCTTCCACTGGTCTGCATCCCTGTTTTAACGTGTGCAGCTGAGACTCTGCATACACAGCTCTATCAGGTTCTGCATACAAAAGTCCCAAACCAGTGACAGTGAATCCACAGAGGTGAAGTCAGGGGCATCGGGATCAAGGGAAAATACCCATTCCTGGGGACCCCCGTGCAGAAGGAACATAAAAATTTCCACTCTCTGGGCCTTAGTGCCAGAAAAGTAAGAACTCAGACGAAAGTATAACTTACAACTTTCACAGAAAGTTTTGAACGTTTTCCCGTTACCTGAAAAACGATCCGAGAGACTAACTTGCGGCTCCACGGGAGCTGAGACAGGAATAGATGACACCTGGGTACGGGCAGACTCTATCTCCTGGAATTCCTGAATTAGCTGTTCCTCAGAGCCTGAATTGCAGCCTCTGAGTCAAGGACTGGACTGAACCTGATTGAGACTACAAAGACTCATATTGCTGAAGTCTCTCAGCTAAGTCTTGGGCCAGCTGCCCATTTACTCCACCAGAGCAGACATAGCTTTCATGTTATAGGAGAAAAGCAATTGCAGGTATTTTGGGCCTTTAAAAAAGGCATGCTTGGGCAAGGAAAGAGTGCAGCCCTGAAATCACCCACAGCCTCTGTCCCTGCCTACTTTCGTACTCGCCCTAGGCAGCAGGTTGGTAACCACAGTGACGGCCCCTTCCTATATAAGTGATGTCCATAGCAGTCAACACAAAAAACTACAAAAAACACACAGATCAGGAAGAGTCAGAAGGCTCAAAAACTAACGGAAATAATACTAGCCAAAGATCATATAAATATTAGGAATCACAATGCTAGTTACTGGAGACAAACTATTTCACAGGCAAAAGCTGGATGTGAAAGGCTTCATTAAATTCACCTGTGAATCTGCAGTATGTTTAACCCTTGGGGTCCTTACAGACGACCTCCTGTCTGACAGTCGTACCTCTAATGCTTTAGAGAATAAAAGATTTGTGTTTGCCTTTAAAAACAGTCCAATGAATTACTGAGTTAGTTCTATTATGAACAAAAACTGGCATCTGTTAGAGAGTTATCCGGATCTAGCTGATGCAGCGTCTAAGAGACCTATTGTGAATTATCATAAGAACAAATCACTAGGAGAACTTTTAAACCATAAACGATTTAAACATAAGAAGCAACAGGTTAACTGGCTTACTAAAACTACCCCTATAGGCAATAAAGATGTGGCAGCTGTCTGCAATGTAAATTCAATAATTATAATATATAAAGAACTTATCACTTGTCACACCTCAGTATATTTTGGCCCAGCAAACACATGGGGAGATGGGGAAGTAGAGGGTCGTTAATCCTCTTCTTCATCAAAGTCCATACTGTCCAAGATGGAATAATCTCTAAAATGGCTGTGGTCAGCCTTCTTCAGTACTTGACGGACATGTCCTACCTGTTGTAAATGAGGTGATTCCTGGATGGCGCTTAAAACAGTTCACAAGGTGCCAGGATTCCTGGATGTTCTCCATGTCATGAAACCCAGGAAATAGTCAATAAAGCACCAAATGGTGCACACTTTTGTCCTTCATTGGGTCGCTTATGCTTCAATGCAGTGTGAAATGAGCCTAGCACTGTCAGTGGTCATCATAGTATTATCCCACACACAAGTCTGTGGCCTTAAAAATAAACAAAATTCTTCCGACGAGGATGGGATTCGAACCCACGCGTGCAGAGCACAATGGATTAGCAGTCCATCGCCTTAACCACTCGGCCACCTCGTCCTTATTTATGGTGGAAGGAGGTGACATAAAGTTAGCTGTTGGGTGCTATTTTGGTTATGGCCTCTTCAGGGTCAAAGGATGGCCCTCTTCAAAGTTGGGCATATAGGCACTGGGGGTATGTTTATTTGGATGAACAGTTATCTGATAAGCCAGTCAAATTTATCTTCTATACTAATTAGTCTGGACGCAGACCGCTAATAATCTGCCTTGTAAACCATTAATATAATATGTATACTAGTGTATGGCGGCTCTCCCTAAGCTAATTCAGATGAGACCTTGGTGTGGTTGCTGGTGCCAACTATACCCTCTATTGTCAGTGAGGTTAATCCTTACCTGTTTCTCCATATGGAGAACTAGACATGATGAATGGAGGAGACTGAGTTTGTGATTACATCAATCTCCCACACTGCCTTGACTGACAACTCAGGGTTTGTGACATTCTTACACTTAATCTGCTGACAATATTGAAGTTGTTAACCCCTTAAGGACCAAGGATGTACCAATACATCCTGAGTCCTTTCCCTTTTTATAAAACATGACGTGGCCCTGTGTCATAGCGGGTTGGGCCTGGCCTCTAACAATGGCCGGGACTTGTGGCTAATAGTGCGTGGCAGTGATTGCGGTGCCACGCTCTATTAACCCTTTAGACGCGGCGTTTAAAGCTGAATGCTGCGTCTATAGTGAAAGTGAAACCGTGCCGGTTAGCTCAGGGAGCTTTTCGGGATCGCCGTGGCATCCCGAGTAGCTGCAGGACACAAGGAGGGTCTCCTACCTGCCTCCTAGTGTCCAATCGCCGAATGACTGCTCAGTGCCTGAGATCCAGGCATGAGCAGTCAAGCGGCAGAATCATCGATCACTAGTTTCCTATGAGGAACCAGTGATCAATGTAAAAGATCAGTGTGTGCAGTGTTATAGGTCCCTATGGGAGCTCTAACACAAAAACAAAGTGAATAAAGATCATTTAACACCTCCCCAATTAAAAGTTTGAATCAACCCGCTTTTCCCATTAAAAAAAAAAACTGTGTAAATAAAAATAAACATATGTGGTATTGCCGCGTGCGGAAATGTCGGAATTATAAAAATTTATCGTTAATTAAACCGCACGGTCAATGGCGTACGCGCCAAAAAATTCCAAAGTCCAAAATAGTGTATTTTTGGTCACTTTTTATATCATGAAAAAATGATCAACAAGTCCTGTCAATACAAAAAGGGTACCGCTAAAAACTTCAGATCACGGCGCATCTTCTGATCCCTATAAAAAAGTTATAGGGATCAGAAGATGACAATTTTAAATGTATACATTTTCCTGCATGTAGTTATGATTTTTTTCATAAGTACGACAATATCAAACCGATATAAGTAGAGTATCATTTTAATCATATGGACCTACAGAATAAAGATAATGTGTAATTTTTACCGAAAAATTTACTGCGTAGAAACAGAAGCCCCCAAAAGTTACAAAATGGCGGGTTTTTTTTCAATTTTGTTTCACAATGATTTTTTTTTCCCGTTTCTCTGTAGATTTTTGGGTAAAATGACTGATGTCACTGCAAAGTAGAATTGGTGGCGCAAAAAATAAGCCATAATATGGATTTTTAGGTGCAAAATTTAAAGGGTTATGAGTTTTTAAAGATAAGGAGGAAAAAGTGAAAGTGCAAAAACGGAAAACCCCCATGTCCTTAAAGGGTTAAAATATTAGAAAAACTCTTGATGCTTAGTGTTTGAGGCATATCATGAGGTATGAACCATCATCAGTAAAGTTTTCACCTTTGTCTTATGAAGCCCATTTAAACAATTAGAGTTTCAGTACCCCCCCCCACCCTTTTTTAAGAGGGGCAACTAGACCCTTAACCTGGGAGTACAGATGGACTATCAATATTCTCATCTGTATCCACCTTTTTCAAGTAAAAAAATCTAAACTTGAAATTGCCGCCTACAGAAATGTCTGGCGGGGGGGTGTTCCTGTTTGATGCCAAACTTGGTTTAGAATTTTCCAAGAATGTGTCCATAATCTACATGGAAAAGCTGTCCCATCTCCCATATCATAGGGGGAGATTTATACAGCTGTTCTCGTCATTTTTTTTGGCTGTAAAAAGGCACAAATTTTGTGATCTTCTAAAAATAGACGTTTTTAGAAAAACTGTCTGTGGGTTGCAGGGCTGTGCAGTTGCCTATGCAGTGGACAGTTTTTATTAACTGAGCCTTTGTTAAAAACACCGCAAATGTAGACCATGACCAACTTGGCTTAATAAAATGTCAGACCCCGGTGAAATTACTTTCAAGCATGGGGGAACCAGTTATTTAGTAAGGAGTCATCTGTTCTAATAGAGTAAGCAAAATCAAAGAAGAACTAAATTTGAGATATATTTAAACCTGTCCAGAGGAAATGTTGATGAGTTGCCCATAGCAACCAATCAGATTGCTTCTTTTATTTTTCAGAGGCCTTGTAAAAAATGATAGAAGCGATCTGATTGGCAGAAAAGAACCTGCAACATACAAAAAGTTAAAAAAATAAGAGGTAGAAACACTTTTTAACATTAAACACTTTCAAGTAGGGCGACCTGCTATGACAGCACCTTCTGTACGGAGCCCAGGCAACTCAGTCTGAGGGAAATCAAAAGGAAACTTCCAATTTGGCAGCTCACAGCTGTTTGTGAGGGGAATTTAAATTTGTGTCATATTTATTAAAGTCCTTGCGCCTTTTTAATAAATTCGGAGCACGACAGCAAAAAACAGCACAAACTAAAACCACACTTAAAAGGACTTTGATAAACCCCCCCCATAATGATGTCACCATGTCGATCTCCAATGCCAAGGATGTAGGCTGCCACGCAATAACCTGCCCAGGAGAGGGTGAACTCCTCCAAGGCATGCTGTAAAGATTCCCCAAGGTGTTTGTTTCTTAACCAGGTAAATATGGCTTCTTCATCAAATGCTGCCGTCATTGCTCCTCTGCCGCTGCTGAGACGTAATGCAACCATATGAAATCATCCTTAGGTCCAGGCCTTCTTCTTTCCACAAATGGCCCATCATCTTCATGATGGGAAGTCATCACCGCTCGTAAAGATTATCCCAAATTTGCTTCCACTGTGTACATCTGTGTTGTAAACCAACAGAAGGGGCTTTATTTTGGAATTCATAAAACGAAAGCACCCCACACACATGTCCTTCAGGTCGACTTTAGGGTCCAGGGGACAACACAGATAGGATAGATTGTCAGAATGCCTTTCCCGCCGCTTCTGTAGGGCCATTTTAAGTTCTTTGTTTCTGATGTATCTTGTGTAAATACATTTATTCAGGGCCATCATCCTGTTTACGACTTGGACAGATGTGTTGTAACACATTGATAGAGTCAGTAAGCCTCTAGGATTATGGAGAATTGTAGAATCACTGGGTCATTCATCTCTGACAATAAGAGCCAAAATAGCTGGTCTCCAATTCTGTGTCTCATTAAAGTGGTACTCCCCTGGAAAAAATTTTAAATTTTTTTTTTTTAAATCAACTGGTGCCAGAACTGGTGCCAGAAATTTACAGATTTGCAAATTACTTCTATTTAAAAATCTTAATCCTTCCATTACTTATCAGCTGCTGTATGTTCCAAAAGGAAGTTCTTTTCTTTCTGTCTGACCACAGTGCTCTCTGCTGACATCCTCTGTCCATTTTAGGAATTGTCCAGAGCAGGATAGGTTTGCTATGGGGATTTGCTTCTACTCTGGTCAGACTGAAAGAAAATTCAAAAAGAAAAGAAGTATTTTACAAATCTGTACAACTTTGTGGCACCAATTGATTTAAAAATAAATAAACTGTTTTCCACCGGAGTACCCCTTTAAGGGGTTTACTAAATCAGTATGTCTAAAATTGCCCTTTTCTGACCCCTATAACTTTTTTATGTTTCTATATACAGTGCTGTAATAGGGCTCATTCTTTGCAACGTGATCTGTTACTTTTATCAGTACTATTTTTGTTTTGATGGTACTTTTTAATTGCCTTTTGTTCATGTTGTACATTTTGTTCATTTATGCCTGAACATCAAGGAAGTAAATTTATGCCTGATGTTCTTAATAGATAAAAAAAATATTTACTGACCCCGACGTGATTTGAACATGCAACCTTCTGATCTGGAGTCAGACGCGCTACCGTTGCGCCACAAGGTCCTCTGGCTAGTCCACCTACAGTTGCAGCCATACCTCTTATTGTTTCATATCATATTTAAAGTATGCTGAGACTGTCCAGGCATACTGGGATTTGTAGTTGGGCAACATCTGGCCTTTCAGATGTTGCCGAACTCTAACTCCCAGCATGCCTGGGCAGTCTGGCCATGCTTTGAGTTGAAATTTTGCAACATCTGGAGGGCTACAGCTTGGACACCTCTGTCCATGTGGACTGTCCATTTGGAACTGTCCAGAGGAGGAGCAAATCCCCATAGCAAACATATCCTGCTCTGGACAGTTCCTGATATGGACAGAGGTGTCAGCAGAGAGCATTGTGGTCAGACAGCAAAGAAATTAAAAGAAAAAAAATGAACTTTCTGTGGAGCATACAGCAGCTGGAAGGATTAAAAAATGTTTTTCCAACATACATAAGGTATGATAATTGTGATATACTGGTTGTCTGGGAGGGTGAAGAAACAGTTTTTAATAACTTTGTTACTTACCTGAATACAAATAAGCAAATGAACATGACATTCACAACCCAATTTGGTAAGAAAAGTCTTAAATTTTTATATCTGGTGCTTTATGTGGAGGATGACCATTTGTTGACTAAAGGTTACAAGAAGAGCATTGCAAAAAACTCGTTACTGCATTATGGGAGTTGCAATCCTGTGCATATCAAAAATTCCTTTTAGTCAATTCCTTTATCTTAAAAGGAATAATAGCGACCCCATGACATACTTTGAGCAATCTGCAGATTTGTCATCTCGACTGAGAAGAAGAGGTTACCCTCCCCAAATTGTCCATGAAGCTTATCTAAAAATGAATGAGAAAAATAGAGACAATGTCACGTCAGCCCTGAACTCACCCACATCCTCTGTCCCTGCCTACTTACGTATCCGTCCTAGGCAGCGGGTCTGTAACCATGATGCCGGTCCCTTCCTACAAAAAACATAAACAAAAATAAACAAAAAACTCTCAGGGATGTTTAACCCCTAGGGTTTTAAAGTATCCTCCCCCCTTTTAAGAGGGGGCACTGGACCCTTAACAACCTGGGAGTACAGAGGTACCAACTGGGATACAGATGGACCATAAATGTCCTCAACTGTATCCTCTTCGTCAATGTCACACCATTTATTGGTGTTCTCACAATTATCCACCAAAATCTCATTACTTTCTTCTGACTCCAAGTCCATCTGAGCCCTCTCAAAACACTTATTACCCATGCCATCGCTACACACTGACTCAGCCAGAGGCTGCTGAAAAACTGGCATAAGAACACTCTTAGATGTTAATACAGTTTGAACAGAAGATGAACTCTACCAGTAGTAGTTTTCTGTGGGGCACAACATACCTGTGCGTCCAAGTGGCCAGCACAATTACCACTTGGCCGCAGACACTTGAAACAGGATGTGATGAAGTATGTGTCTTCTCCACAATAATAACACAAACCGCTTAGTTGACAAAATTTCTTGCGCTCCTCCGGGGTATGGATGGACCCTATCTGCATGGGTTCATCCTCAGGCACAGGTTGATTATTAGAGACAGGAGACGAGTCAAGCAGGAAAGGAGAGGTAGAAGAATACTCCCCTTTGCGTTCTCGCAGTTGTCTATCCAAAGCACGGCTAACGTCATTGCTTGTTCAAGGGTTTCAGGAGATAGATAAGTTACTAACATATCCTTTATAGTGTCAGATAACCCCAGTCTGAGCTGGCAAATTAAGGCTGGTGTGTTCCATTTTGGGGGCCACATACCACTTTCTGAATTCAAGGGTATCAGGAAATGGATAAGTTGCTAACATATCCTTTAAAGTGTCAGGTAACCCCAGTCTGAACCGACAAATTAAAGCTGGTGTGTTCCATTTGGAAGCCACATACCACTTTCTGAATTCTGCACAGTATTCTTCCACTGGTCTGTATCCTTGTTTTAATGTGCGCAGCTGAGAGGAGGGTTTAAAATTCAGTTAGATAACACAGGAAAAAAAATGGGAGGGTTTAAGATTCAGTTAGGTAACACAGAAAAATGGGAAGGTTTAAAATTCAGTTAGATAACATAGAAAAAAAAATGGGATGGTGTGGAAAACATGGAAAAGGTGTCACTGTTGTCTACCTCTATTATTGAGTAGACAAATAGTCAGATTTTGTGTGATAAATATAGAATATAAAGGTGTAATTTATCGGAACAAGGGTAATACTGTTGATGTACCATAATAAAATAGTGATAGTATAGAATAGTGATGGTAAAAAATAAAAGAATGGCATTTAGTAGTAGAAGAGTATAATTATAATATGTGTAATGCTGATTACTTACAGTGCTAAAAAGGATAAATATGTAAATATACACATAAGTATAAATAATGAGGTTTTAGTGAATCTTGCGGTGTGGTGACATGAATGTGTGAAAAAATAATAATTGAATATAAGGATTATGTGAGTGATAGTACATGGACTAGTGGTGATGTGTGATTGGAAGATGTATGGATGTATAAAACAAAGCTGGGATCACCGAACAGACATATGTTTGGTTGTCGGAGTATGACTGTAAATGTATGAGGAAAGATAAGCATAAAATATATTACGCTTAAAGTATGTTGTGCATATGCATTTAAAAACTAAAAAATGGTATATTGAGTAGGGCCTAGTTGAATAATACAACTGGGATCGCAGGACCAATGAATTTGCGAAGGATGAATGCGTGTCTTGAAGTTATGATTATGTGGTCTGTATAGCATTCATTGAATTGAAGTTTTTTATACATTGAAACACTATACAAAAAACTAATAATCTAAAATTTAATATTTTTAATATTTTAAAATTTTGTAATAATTTTTATAAAAAAATGTTTTAATAAAAAATTCCATAAAAAACATTCTAAAAATGTTTCCAGAAAATTCTATTTGGTAATGGATATGATGGACAAGGCTCTAATCTAAAAACCCAAATATTTCCAATTCATTATTGAGTCCCTTAGGTGCTATGGAGTGAAATATTTTCCTTGACTCTGCCCTAGACATTTTGCTTATGTAATTGCCTCCTCTCCAATCTGGTTGTATGGATTGTAGGGCTATATATCTAAGATTGTTGAGATTACCCTGATGAAATTGTTTAAAATGGGCAGATAATGGGAGTTTGTCATTTTGTTTTTTAATATTGTACCTGTGTTCCAGTATGCGTGTTTTTAAAGCACGAGATGTACGACCTATGTAATGCTTATGGCATGGGCATTCTATTAATTAAATGACCCCTTTGTTAGCACAATTCAGAAATTCTTTAATTTTATGTGTATATTGGTTAACTGTAGATTGAATTTCCATGGTCCTTTTGTCAAACTGGGTTGCTTTACAGTATGGGCATTGTCCACATCTGAAAAACCCTTTTAGATCTATTATAGTAGATGATGGTTTGGGATTGGAGTTGGAAATTCGGACAGTTGGTGCTACTTTAATGCCTAAATTGGGGGCTCTCGTATAAATGATGGGTGGTTTATCTGGAAGAAATGCATTATCTTGTGCTTTATCTAGTGCCTTATTTTCACAGAGAATGGGCCAATATTTTTTGATTATGCTCTCTATTCTATGATGTTGTGTATTAAACGGAATAATAAATTTCGTGAAATCTTCAGTTTTTGATGGAACAGAAGGTCTGGGACTGAAAAAAGTTGTTCTGTCTAACGTTCTTACTGTATCAAGGGATTTTTGCAGATCTGCCAGTGGGTATTGCTTAGTAACAAATTGGTTGGTGAGAGAGATGGCTTCAAGTTCGAATTGATCATTATGCGTACAGTTCCAATCACACATCGCCACTAGTTCATGTACTATCACTCACATAATCCTAATATTAAAAAAAAAAAATTCACACATTCATGTCACCACACCGCAAGATTCACTAAAACCACATTATTTATACTTATGTGTATATTTACATATTTATCCTTTTTAGCACTGTAAGTAATCAGCATTACACATATTATAATTATACCCTTCTACTACTAAATGCCATTCTTTTATTTTTTACCATCACTATTCTATACTATCACTATTTTATTACTGTACATCAACAGTATTACCCTTGTTCCGATAAATTACACCTTTATATTCTATATTTATCACACAAAATCTTACTACAGTGGTCCCTCAACATACGATGGTAATCCGTTCCAAATGAATCATCATATGTTAAGGGATCCGTGCAATGTAAAGAATAGGAAGTTGTACTCACCTGTCCCCGCCGCTCCGGACCGTCACCGCTGCCCTGGATGTTGCGTTCCATCGCTGTCGCCGCGTCCCCGCCGCTCCGGAACGTCTCTGCTCGCTCTCACGTCGCTGTCATCATGTCACTAGGCACACGCCGCTCCTATTGCATGACATGATGATGACGAAGGAGAGCACCGGCGATGGAGGGGATCCCGAGGACAGGTAGTAGACCATCACCGGAGCACACGGTGCACTGTAAACAGCTATCCAGCGGCAGCTGAAGCAGTCAGCCATTTATGCGATGGCCCGACATACAAAAGCATCGTATGTTGATACTGCCTTCAACATGCAATGGCCTCTGAGAGGCCATCGCATGTTGAAATTATCGTATGTCGGGGCCATCGTAGGTCGGGGGGTCACTGTATTTGGTTACTCAATAATAGAGGTAGACAACAGTGACACCTTTTCCATGTTTTCCACACCATCCCATTATTTTTTCTATGTTATCTAACTGAATCTTAAACCCTCCCATTTTTCTGTGTTACCTAACTGAATTTTAAACCCTCCCATTAAAGGAGGAGCTACGTATATATATACCTCACAGTACACACCTTGTAACACATCTTATAGCTGCCAAAAAAAAGTCCTATGGAGGACTTGAAACGCGTCCAGCTCCGCTACTATCGCCACATATATCCAGCCTCTATATTGGAATACAGCTATTGCGCTTATACGGCATCCGCCAAGCCCCAGGTACTTATGCGCATTGTCACGGCCACGAGGAACCACATACCCTCTGACTGCATCGGGAATTACCTGTACAGCCTCAAAAAAAATGGATCTTTCATTATTGCTGTAACTTCTGAGAAGGCTGAGTCTCTATCAGCATATGCCACACATAATAGGCCTGTGAATTTGAACATTCTCTCCAGGCATTTTACGCGATTTGGAGAAATTCAAGGCTCATTGAAGCGCTGCAGTCCCCATCATTGAACCCCACTATCACCGCTATCCATATGAGACGGCCGAGTCTCTAAGTGGTGATCTATCCTTCAGCTCTTCAGTACTTCAAGTATACCTAACATTGCTACTGTTTGCTCATAAACACTGCTAGTATACCAGACATTGCTACATTGTTACCAACGGATACCACTCATTCTACAAACAGCGCATTAAACAGTACAAATTTTGCACTTTACATATTCGTTTCTATTCAAAAGACACGTGCACCACTATTTCATTCTTACAGGCTGGAATATCCACAGACGTGTGGCTTTTATATTGTATTTTATTACATATTTTTATATTATAATGTATTCTATGCTATCTTTGTAATTTTATAATTTATTAAATTGTATTTTGTGTCCCCGCTGACCCACAAGGGTCCTGAGCGTCACGGAACACATTACATATTTGAAACAATTCATTAATAAATGTCTATCCAGTATTCAAGATCCGGAGCCTCAATTTTCCTTTTAACCACTTTACTTTCCGACACCGTGGGTATATGTGCCATTTGAGTTGCTCGGATCAAGGTAACTAGCAGATAGGAGCCTCTCCTATTTTCTATATATTGTAATTTACAAATCTGTTTAACTTTCTGGCACCAGTTGATTTATAAAAAATAAAAAATCAACCGGAGTACCCCTTTAAAACAGTTCACAAGGTGCCAGGCTTCTTGGAGTGCCTCCACGTCATGAACCCCAGGAAATAGTCCATGAAGTGCCATATGGTGCATACTTTTCTCCTTCATTGCCAATTATGTGTAGAGGAGCCTGTTATACACGGCTTCAATACAGTGTGAAATGAGCCTAGCACTGTACAGTCGGTGGTTTTATCATAGTGTTATCCCACACACAAGTCTGTGGCCTTAAAAATAAACAAAACTCTCTCAACAAGGCTGGGATTCAAACCCACGCACACAGAGCACAATGGATTAGCAATCAATCGCCTTAACCACGCCACCTTGTCCTTAACAGAACACTTATGTTGGTGTCAGGACTATTCCAATGACATAACGTTAGCTGTTGGGTGCCATTTTGGTTAGGGCTTATACAGGGTCAAAGGATGGCCCTCTTCAAAGTTGGGCATATAGGCACTGGGGGGTATGTTTATTTGGATGAACAGTTATCCGATAAATCAGTCAAATTTATCTTCTATACTAATACGTAGATGGAAGGTTGGGACACAGACCGCTAATAATCTGCCTTGTAAACCATTAGTATAATATGTATACTAGTGTATGGCGGCTCTCCCTAAGCTAGTTCGGATGAGCTCTTGGTGTGGTTGCCGGTGCTGATTATCCCCTCTATTGTCAGTGAGGTTAATCCTTACCTGTTCCTCCGTATGGAGAAACAGACATGATGAATGGAGGAGACTGAGTTTGTGATTACATCAATCTCCTGCACCGCCCTGATTGACAGCTAAGGGTGTGTGACATTCTGACACCTAATCTGCTGACAATATTGAAATTGTTAAAATACTAGAAAAACTCTTGGTGCTTTGTATACTTAGTTTTTGATGCATATGAAGGGGTATGAACCTTCATCAATAAAATGTTCATTGTCTTATAAGCAGATCCATGTGACTATTTCTCCACCTCTGTCTTATGAACCCCATTTAAACATTTAGGGTACATTCACACGTATGTAGATTTCAATGTAAACGAAATGACTGAGCACAGCTTTGAATCTGCAGTTACAAATCTTGCACAGGATCCTGTATGTGGGAATGTACCCTTAAAGAGACTATCCAGACTTTTTTTTTTTAAATAGTATGCAGCTGGGCTAGTGAAAATAGCAGTGAGAGACTTATCGGACCACCCACAACACATTTGCGGTGGAGGAGGGTGCGGTGAGTCAAGATGGCTCCAGCGGTCTTCTGTTTTCTGCCTTCTTGCAGATTGTACAAGTAGATCACTGATACCACTGATTAGTGCTATGCATATGAATAATACTGGACAGTAATAGCAATAAATAAATCAATTTAAATTGTCCCCTAAAAGTAATTCAAAGTATTTTTTAAAATGTGAATCCTCCTCCCCAATAAAAAAAATCAATAGATCACCCACCTTTCTTCATTTTACAGTAAAAATAAATGAATCAATGAACATATTTGGTATCAACGTGTGCCAGAATGTCTGGACTATTAAAATATAATGTTTATGATCCTGTAGTGTTGTAATGTTTACGTCCAAAATTGCAGATTTTTTTTTATCACATCACAACATTTTTTTTTTGAAGTACAATAATAAAAAAGCATGTTACCATAAATATTATTTTAAACATATTGACCTACAGAATAAAGAGAACATGTCAGTTTTACCGTAAAGTGTACTGCATAAAGAAATATTAGAAAAATTGCAGTTTTTATTACCCGCCACAAAAAATATCTTTTTGCTTTCGCCATACATATATGGTAAAATAAAAGGTGTCATTACAAAGTACAATTGGACGTTAAAAAAAAATCAAGCCCTCACTTAATGAATAAAATTTTGTCTTACCTGAAAATTTCAATTCCTGGAGTCCGTAGGCAGCACAGTATGGGTTAAAGTCTGTCCCCCTGAACTTGCCAGAAGAGATAATTAGCATAATAAAAACATTTGCATAATTAATTAGTGCAATTAACCGGAACCTCCCAGTGTATAAGTAACCCCCACAGACAACAGACCACAGAGTAGTTTATAGCATGCTTATTTATTAGGGTGGGAACCTTGTGCTGCCTACGGACTCCAGGAATTGAAATTTTCAGGTAAGACAAAATTTTATTCATTCCTGGACGTCCTACGGCAGCACAGTATGGGATTTAGGTAGCAAGAAAATAACAAAGGGTGGGCATTATTTCTTAAATGCTTCTTCAAGCACTGTTTTGCCTAAGGCCGAACTACCTGAGATGTCAAGACGGTAATGGCGTATGAAAGTTGAAGGTGTTGCCCAAGTAGCGGCTCTGCATATTTCCTGAAGTGGCACATAGGAAGCTTCTGCCCAAGAGGTTGCGGTTCCTCTAGTAGAATGAGCCTTGAGGTCTTTAGGTGGATCTAAACCAACCTTTTGGAAACAAAAATTGATCGTGTTCTTGATCCAATTGGAAATTGTCGATTTTGCTGCTTTAGAGCCTTTAGATGTCCCTCCAAATTGGATAAATAAATGCTCAGAACATCTAAAGGATGCAGTCCTTGAGATATATTGTAGAACAGATCTTCTTACATCAATTTTTGATACCTCCGTGTCTTCCGACAGAGCTGGAAGAATAATTTCTTGCTGTAAATTAAGCGTAGACCGAACTTTAGGTATGAAGCCTGGTAACGTTCGAAGAATTAACGCATCCCCCATATCACGTAAATATGGCTCTCGGCAGGACAATGCTTGGATCTCACTGACCCGTCTAGCTGACGCAATAGCGACTAAAAAACATGTTTTCCATGTGAGAAACTTTAAGCTTACAGAATCTAAGGGTTCAAAAGGATCTTCAGCTAGGCTTCTAAGCACAACCGACAGGTCCCAAGAAGGAATAGGGGTACTGACCTTAGGGTACATATTATTGACCCCTTTAAAAAACCTCCTTATTAATGGGTCCTTAGAAAATTTGCCAGAAAGAAAAAAATTTATGGCTGCAAACTGGACCTTTAAAGTAGATAACTTCAATCCTTTGTCCAAACCTTGTTGAAGAAAATTCAGAATAACAGATACAGGAACTTCTGGATTTGAATAATGAGACTTGAATAGTTTCCATATTCTAGCATAGCACCTTCTGGTGCCGGGTTTACTTGAATTTCCTAATGTTGTGATGACTTCATCTGTAAGACCCTCTGCTTTCAGGATAGAGAGGTCACCTTCCATGCCGAAAGATTGAGCATCTCTAGATTCTGATGCAACATACCCTTCTGACTTAGAAGGTTCTTTCTTTTTGGAAGCTGCCAAAACTGGTTCTGAGATAGACTCATGACCAGAGAGAACCACGCTCTCCTTGGCCAAAATGGAAGAATCAAGATTGCCTGAGGAGATTCTCTTTTGACTTTCCACAACGTCCTCTGGATCAGAGCTGGAGGAGGAAATGCATATAAAACTTGTTTTTCCATGATATCGAGAGACCGTCCAATTGGTAAGGATGATCTGTCCTGGACAGGGAGCAAAACACTTTGAGCTTGGTGTTCTGTTTCGTCGCAAAGACATCTATCTCCGGGCACCCGAACTTCCGTCTCACTTGTTCGAAGATCTTTTGATTCAGTTCCCATTCTCCTGGGAGTAGTGCTTCTCGGCTGAGAAGGTCTGCTCTTACATTGAGAGATCCTTTCAGGTAGACTGCTGTAAGGTCTCTGACTTTGCCTTCTGCCCAAAGAAAAATTTTTGCACAAAGCTGAATCAGTGAAGGACACCTGGTCCCCCCTTGCTTGTTCATGTAGAACACTGCAGGTAGATTGTCCGACCTTATGAGGACTTCTTTGTTTGTCAAGTAAGGGGAGAAGTGAAGTAGTGCTAGGTACACTGCTTTTAACTCCTTCATATTTGAAGACAGCCTCTGATCCAAGTCTGACCATTGACCTTGAATCCACCGGTGACCAAGATAGGCTCCCCAACCATGAGCAGACGCATCCGTAGTTAATGTTACTTGAGGGGCTGGAAGCAAAGATTTTCCCCTTGCAAACCTGGTCGGGTCCAACCACCACCGTAGGTCTTGGCAAAGCTCTGTTGAAATCCAAATCGATTCCTCTAGCGATGTCTGTGACCGGTCCCATGCAGACAGAATCTTCGACTGTAGACCTCGAATATGTGCCTTCTCCCATTGGACTGCATCTATGGAGGATGTGAGACTGCCTAAAATCTTCATGGCTTGTCGAATTGTCACCTTCCTGTTCTTCAACAGAACTTTCAATTGGCCCCTTATCTTTAATTCCCTTGCCCGGGAAATGGAAATTTTCATGAGTACTGAATCTATCACGAAACCTAGAAATATAATTTTTTGAGTCGGAGCAAGGTGGGACTTTTTCTCGTTTAGAATGAAACCGTGGATCTTCAAGAACTCTATTGTCCTGGTGACTTGACATTTCAGCGCCTGCTCTGTCGCCGCCTTCAGCCACCAGTCGTCCAGGTATGGTATTACCATGATTCCCTGTAGACGTAGTGCCGCTGAGAGAACCACCACCATCTTCGTGAAGACTCTTGGGGCGGAGCTGAGACCGAATGGTAGACATGTAAATTGGAAGTGCCAAATTTCTTCTCCCATTTGCAACGCAAATCTCAGATATTTCCTGAAGAGGTGATGAATCGGTATGTGCAGGTAGGCGTCCGATAGATCCAATGTTGACATGAAGTCCCCTTGATCCAAGATGGGCATTACGGATCTTATGTTTTCCATCTTGAAATGTTTCTTCATTAGAAACTTGTTCAGATAAGTCAAGTCGATTACTAGGCGCCATCCGCCGCTTGACTTGGGTACTGAAAAAATTCTGGAATAGACTCCTGCAAAGTGCTCCTGAGAAGGTACCCACTCTATGGCTTCTTTTGCAAAAAATTGAAGAACCAGAGGGAGAACATGTGGGTCTTGACTGTTGTTGAGGAAGAATTTTACAGGCGGGGTTTCTAGGAGCTCTAGTTTGTAGCCGGATCTTATAACTGAAAGGACCCATCTGTCCTTTGTTGTTACTGCCCATGCCGGAAAATAATGCCTTAATCTTCCTCCAACTTTCAGGGATGTTAACGTGGCGTCATAATTCTTTCTTTTTAGGTGGCGCCTTGTACTTAGCGGCTTGTTGATAAGTTGGATTCCTCTTTTGTCTTGAGAATCTTGACTTATTGTAACCGCCAGCCTGGTAGTTTCTCCTGAAACTCTTTGGAGATCGTCTCCAATTCTGCCGACCCTTCGCCGGTTCCTTTTTTTGAGTCCCCGGAAAGGCATCATTGTCATCATTCATGTCTTTCAATATACCTTTAAGGTTGGGACCAAAGAGAGATTCAGGAGAGAATGGCAAAGAGCATAGATGACATTTAGCTGCAACGTCCCCTTTGGACCACTGTTTTATCCATAAGGATCTCCTTATGGAATTACATTCAGCCATATTTAATGATGCAAGCCGTAGGGTGTCCAATGGCGCATCGCACAAAAATTCTGTGGCAGTTTTCATAATTGGTATTTTCTGGAGAATATCCTGTCTGGAAACTCCCTCTTGCAGATCCTTGGTAAGTTGACTTAACCAGACCCTAAGTGCCCTCGCCACTGGTAGAGATGCCATTGCTATCTTGGATACCGCTGCAGACGTGGAATATGCTTTTTTTGCAAGGGCGTCTGCCTTTTTATCCATAGGATTGGATAACAATGAAGATTCTTCAGAGGGAAAATATGATTTTTTAACTAGTTTTGCCACAGGCAAATCCAATTTTGGTGGATAAAACCATGAGGAAGTAGCTTCTGAAAATAATCTGTAGACCGATTTAAAACGGGAACCCACGTCTACGCGTTTCTCGGGTTTTTCCCAGTTTGATTTGAACCATTTAGACACAGCTGGGTGAGAAGGTAACACCCTGTCATTGGAAACTGGGAAGTAGTATAAACCTTCACGCGGAGGTTTACCTTCCACAGAGCGGTCAGACTCTAGGACATGTTTGACTGATTTAATTAAATCGTGCATATTGTCCTTGTGAAAAATATAAAAATCCTCTGGTGATTCCTGAGAATCCACAGAAGAAGAGGATGCTGCATTCTCTGAATCAGAAGGGGAGACTGCCCTGCGCTGAATCCTCCGTTTTTTAGAAGGTGGCGCGTCATCAGGGATTAAGGAAGATATACGATTTTTGAACCAAGAGAAAAAAGCACTTGCCTCATTGCCAAATCTTTGATCCTCCTCCTCCTCCGGCTGAGACTGCAGGGAACAATGAGAGCATAAATCTCCTTCGATTTCCTCCGGCAACGGCTGTGAACATGAGCCACATACTCTGTGCCTCGCCTTTCTAGACCGTTTGCCTCGAGGAGTTACGTCTGACACTAGATAATGAACATAGGTACCATAAGTCATTAACATAAGTATAGGTCAATAATTATTGTAAAAGATTTGGAATCAACCAAAAAAACGAACTAACATAGAGTACTTCACAGATACCCTATGTACTTTAAAAATAGAGACTGAGTGCTTCACAGTAACTCTCTCTTTTATATCAAAATAGACACTTCACAGAGTCTACATAGAGCTGACTAATTTACCTACTTTTAGCTCTCAGGTAGTCCTGCTGCCCTGGTCCGTGCCTCAGCACCGGAATGCACCGGAGACACTCAAGATATAGATGTTATTGCCGGGCAATCTTAGCACCGCCCCCCTGCGTGACGCACTTCCGGAACGCCGTACGCACGAGGGAGCAGTGTTTACCCGATACTTCCGGGAGTCCTAAGATGGCTGCGCGCATGCTGCCCCTGCCGCATGAGGACTGCTTCACTTACCTGATAGTTACGGCAGCCTCCAGATTACCGCGCTTCGCCATCCAGACCAGGTAAAATAATACATAACACACACGGGACTTCACAGCGCCGGTAGTGTACAGCAGACCCCAAGATACTTCACAGTAGTCCACAGAGGGGTCGCTGATAAGGGGAACTTCACAGTCTCCCCTCAGATGTCCTGGAATCCTTGAATATACTAAAATCCTTCTGGAAGCAGAAGAAAAAAACTCTGTGGTCTGTTGTCTGTGGGGGTTACTTATACACTGGGAGGTTCCGGTTAATTGCACTAATTAATTATGCAAATGTTTTTATTATGCTAATTATCTCTTCTGGCAAGTTCAGGGGGACAGACTTTAACCCATACTGTGCTGCCGTAGGACGTCCAGGAATGAGTTATTACTCTTAGAAGGCGAGGAGGGAAAAAATGAAAATGCAAAAAAAAAATTCCTGTGTCCTCAAGGCCAAAATGGTCTGTATCCTTAAGGAGATAAACATGACATAAACAGTTATATAACAAAATATGAGACAAGGCTACAAGTAGATGGAGTCCAAGACTGAACTGTACAGTAAAAATTTTAAGAAAAAGGCCTTGTGGCGCAATGGTTGTGCGTCTGACACCAGACCAGAAGGTTGTGTGTTGAAATCGTGTTGGGGTTATAGAATTGTTTTTTTTAATGTAAATTTATAAAGTGGTTTTAAAGAGGCACTGTCATTATGAAAAACTTTTTATATTTTGAAGTACTATTGATAAGATGACTTTTTCGTGTTCCAGGGCATCCAACAGACCCTGCAAAAAGGGGCACTGCCAAAACACGTGCAAAGATGTTTCCTCCATGAAGGGGCACCAGGGGCAGTTTCGGGTTCTGCACAGGTCATGGGCATGCTTGAAAGACCTGAGAGACAATCCTCCCTTGATGGCCATCCATGACAAGTCCTTATGTCCATTGGTGAGCCGCTTTGAAGCCACATTAGTCCAAACAGTCTCTGCCGTTAGCTCGGATGAGCTTGTAGATGGTATTTGGCTTCCACAAGGCAGGTTTCAGTCCTTCCCGCTGGTGCTCCCTCACAAACCGGACAACATCCCCATAGAACCAGGGAGTGTTCCAGTTGTAAGGGATGGAGCTGCCCCTAGAGGGGCATGAGAAACAAGCGAGACATGGACCTGCCTGCTGAGCCAGTCTTTTCAACAAGAGTTCGCTGTATGCTGACACATGCAAAAGAGGCCCGGAGTAAAGTGGGGATATCAGGGATTCCTTTCCCACCCTTGCAGGGCTCCTTATACATCACAGTCCTCTTGACTCTGTCCATTTTGCCCCAGATGAAGCGAAACACTGTCCAGGTGATGGCCTTGCAAACGGTGGCATGGGGAGGCCAGGCCTGTGCGGTGTACTGGAGCACAGGCAAAACTTCACTCCGCAGGACCAGTGCTTTGCCCTCCATTGAGAGCTTTCTGGAGCTCCATAGTCCAACTTTAGAGTTCATCTTTCCTGGACGGTCTTGCCAAGACTTAACCCTTTAAGGACGCAGGGTTTTTCCGTTTTTGCATTTTCATTTTTTCCTCATCACCTTATAAAAATCATAACGCTTTCTATTTTGCACTTAAAATTCCATATGATGGCTTATTTTTAGTCATTTTACCCCAAAATCCACGGCGAAATGGAAAGAAAATTAATTGTGCAACAATATTGAAGAAAAAATGTAATTTTTCAACTTTTGGGGGCTTCCGTTTCTACGCAGTGCATTTTTCGGTAAAAATAACACCTTATCTTTATTCTGTAGGTCCATACATTTAAAATCATACCCTACTTATATAGGTTGGACATTGTCATACTTCGGAAAAAAATCATAACTACATTCAATAAAATGTATATGTAAAAAATTTTCATCTTCTAACCCCTATAACTTTTTTATTTTTTCGTTTATGGGCCGGTATGAGGACTCATTTTTTGCGCCATGTTCTGAAGTTTTTATTGGTACCATTTTTGTATTGATCGGACTTTTTGATCGCTTTTTATTCATTTTTTCATGATATAAAAAGTGACCATAAAAATGCTATTTTGGACTTTGGAATTTGTTTTGCACGTGCGTCATTGACTGTGCGATTTAATTAATGATATATTTTTATAGTTTGGACATTTCCGCACATGGCGATACCACATATGTAAATTTTTATTTACACAGTTTTTTTTTATGGGAAATGGGGGGGGTGATTCAAACTTTTATTAGGGAATGGGTTAAATGACCTTTGTTAACTTTTTTTTTCCACTTTTTTTTTGCAGTGCTATAGCTCCCATAGGAACCTATAACACTGCACACACTGATCTCTTATGCTGATCCTTGCAAAGCCATAGCTTTGCATGGATCAGCGAGATAGGAGCTCGATTGCTCAAGCCTGTAGCTCAGGCTTGGAGCAATCAAACCCAAATCGGACGCGATGGAGCAAGGTAAGGGGGTCTCTGCTCCCGTCCTAGCTGATCGGACATCGCGATTTTATTGCGATTTCCCGATCAGCCCGACTGAGCTGCCGGGAAGCATTTACTTTCACTTTCAGACGTGGCGGTCAACTTTGATCGCCCCGTCTGAAGGGTTAATAGTGCGCGGCACAACGATCTGTTAGCCCAGGGTCCCGCCTATGAATAGCAGCCGGGACAACCCTGTGTGATGCGGGGTCACACCGTTTTAAACACCGGGACCAGGCGTAGGGCATACAGGTACTTCCTACGTCCTTAACAGGTTAAGGGCCGCTCCTTCCTTCCCGAACCAGACTCCCAAGATTTGTATGAAGTCTGGTTTAACAGTAAAGGGGAAGGGGGTGGAAGAAGCTAGGTGCCACTCTCCGAAGAGCATAGCTTCCGACTTCCCGCAGTTGACTTTTGCCCCCCAAGCTTTACGGAAGTCTTCGCAGGTCTGGACGAGTGCAGTCACCGAACGCTGGTCAGCGCAGAAGACGGTCACATCGTCCATGTAGTGCGAGCACTTGACCTCGTAGCGATCTGGTCCCGGTGCGGTGATCCCTCTGATCTCTCCATTCTGCCGGATAGTCTCAGTGAAGAGCTCTAAAACACAAACAAAAAGAAGAGGTGAAAGAGAGCAACCTTGTCTTACCCCTGAAAGAATAGGAAAGTGGTTAGTCTTCCTGCCGTTCGCCAACACCGTGCTGCAAATATCAAAGTACATAATGTGAACAAAAGAGCAAAACATCTTCCCCAGACCCAGGCTGCGCATAGCCCTGCCCATAAACGCGTGGGAGACACGGTCAAACGTCTTCTCCTGATCCAGACTGACCAGGGCGCCGCGGGCATGACGGTCCTGGATGTAACAGAGCGTGTCTCTCACTAGGGCAAGGCTGTCGGCGATCTTGCGACCAGGAATACCACAGGTCTGGTCCGGATGGACGATCTGCCCGCTGACAGATTTCAGCCTGTTGGCTAGCATCTTGTAGTCCACGTTCAGGAGAGAGATGGGATGCCAAGTTTTCAAGTCACATCTCACCTCTTGCCTGAAACAATGAAACTCGACTTTAACATATTCCAACCAATCGCTGATGCAGTTAAACAGACATTTATCATTACGCCATACAAGGTGCAGATCCCTGAGTTCCTCCATGACCTCCCTCCTTGCCAACAGGGCGCAATTCAACTTCCAGGAGACTAGGCCAGGTGGAAATCCATGGCCCAGAGTTCCCCGAAATGGAATGGCCCTGTGGTCAGAGAAAAAGCAGGGGACCATAGGGTACGACACCTTTCTAACTGCTCTCGAAGTGAAGATGAAGTCTATCCAAGAACGGAGCGAGCCATCAGGGTGGCTCCATGTATAGTTTACGTTCACAAGGTGCCAGGCTTCCTGGAGTGCCTCCACATTATGAACCCCAGGAAATAGTCCATAAAGTGCCAAATGGTGCACACTTTTCTCCTTTATTGGGTGAATTGTGCCGATTATGTGTAGAGGAGCCTGTTGAACACGGCTTCAATACAGTGTGAAATGAGCCTAGCACTGTACAGTCAGTGGTTTTATCATAGTGTTATCCCACACACAAGTATGTGGCCTTAAAAATAAACAGGATTCTCTCAACAAGGCTGGGATTCAAACCCACGCATGCAGAGCACAATGGATTAGCAATCAATCGCCTTAACCACCTTGACCTTAACAGAACACTTATGTTGGTGTCAGGACTATGCCAATGACATAACGTTAGCTGTTGGGTGCTATTTTGGTTAGGGCCTATACAGGGTCAAAGGATGGCCCTCTTCAAAGTTGGGCATATAGGCACTGAGGGTATGTTTATTTGGATGAACAGTTATCCAATAAACCAGTCAAATTTATCTTCTATACTAATTAGTAGATGGAAGGTCGGGACACAGACCGCTAATAATCTGCCTTGTAAACCATTAGTATAATATGTATACTAGTGTTTGGCGGCTCTCCCTAAGCTAGTTCGGATGAGATCTCGGTGTGGTTGCCGCTGCTGACTATTCCCTCTATTGTCAGTGAGGTTAATCCTTACCTGTTCCTCCATAATGGAGAAATAGACATGATGAATGGAGGAGACTGAGTTTGTGATTACATCAATCTCCCACACTGCCCTGACTGACAACTCAGGGTGTGTGACATTCTGACACCTAATCTGCTGACAATATTGAAATTGTTAAAATACTAGAAAAACTATTGGTACTTTGTATACTTGGTGTTTGATGCATATCATGGGGTATGAACCTTCATCAATAAAATTGTCTTTACCTTATAAGCAGGTCCGTGTGACTATCTCTCCACCTCTGTCTTATGAGCCCCATTTAAACATTGAGGGTACATTCACACGTATGAAGATTGCAATGTAAACTATATGACTGAGCACAGCTTTGAATCTGCAGTTACAAATCCTGCGCAGGATCCTGTATGTGGGAACGTACCCTTAGGCTCCTTTCACACTATGAATTTTTCCGTTTACAAACTTCCGTCACATGTTCCATCACTACAGCTGCAAAACCCGGCAGTTACAAAACCCCTGACGGCCGTGACTAAAATGCATTGCAGCCTATGGGGTTTTGTAACTGCCCGCTTGCACCCGTACATGCCCGTAATTCATTACGGGCGTTATACAGTGACGGGACATCGTGGTGGAAAAATTACTGCATGCAGTAATTTTTCCGCCAGTGTGTGCAGTGCAGTCCCTATGGGAGCTATAACACTGCAAAAAAAAAAGTGAATAAAGATCATTTAACCCCTCCCCTATTAAAAGTTTGAATCACAGTGTAAATAAAAATAAACATATATGGTATCGCCGCGTGTGGAAATGTCCAAATTATAAAAATATATCATTAATTAAACCGTCAATGGCGTACGCACAAAAAAATTCCAAAATAGTTCATTTTTGGTCACTTTTTATATAATAAAAAAATGACTAAAAAGCGATCAATAAGTTATATCAATGCAAAAATGGTACTGTTAAAAACTTCAGATCACGGCGCAAAAAATGAGCCCTCATACCGCCCCATACGCGGAAAAATAAAAAAGTTATAGGGGTCAGAAGATGACAATTTTAAACGTATTAATCTTCCTGCATGTAGTTAGGATTTTTTCCAGAAGTACGACAAAATCAAACCTATATAAGTAGGGTATCATTTTAATCGTATGAACCTACAGAATAAAGATAAGGTGTCATTTTTACCGAAAAATTTACTATGTAGAAACGAAGCCCCCAAAAGTTACAAAACAGCGTTTTTTTTTTTAATTTTGTCTCACAATGATTTTTTTTTCCGTTTCGCTGTAGATTTTTAGGCAACATGACTGACGTCATTACAAAGTAGAATTGGTGGCGCAAAAAATAAGCAATCATATGGATTTTTAGGTGCAAAATTGAAAGAGATGATTTTTTAAAGGCAAGGAGCAAAAATTGAAAATGCAAAAACGGAAAAAACCCCGGTCCTTAAGGGGTTAAATGTAATTTCTGGTATTTCTCTAATGGAGTGGGGATTCAAGGACGTACTGTAACAGAAGTAAAAAAGGCCATACTTACCTACCTCATGTCACCAACAGTTCCCTTTTGGCTCCGTCTTGTTCATAGACGAATAAGAAAGTTATAGGAGTCACAATATGATGATTTAAAGTATTTTTTTAAATTTAATTTAAGTTTTATGTATTTTTATTAAAGTAGTAGAACGTGACAATAATGATATAAATTGGGTATTGCTGATATTGTACTGATCTGCAGAATAAAGACAACATCAGCTTTACTGTAAAGTGAACATTGCAAATTCTAAATCCCTCAAAGCTGCTAAAAAAGTTTGCTGTATTGCAGTATATTTTATAATAAAATGAAGGGTGTCCCACATAAAAACAACCTAATTTTACAAAACAGCAGGTCCTGGTCATTTATTTATTGTAATGTGTTTAAAGTAATACAATTTTTTCCTTTCTTGTGGCCACAGCTTTGCTTCTCTGGATAAACCATAACTGTCTAATCGTGATGATTCAACTAGTAGCATGATAACAGTGAAAAGAGTGCCCCCATAATAGTGACCAAACATGGGGCCCCCATAATAATCACAGCCAGAGTGCTAAAAACAGTACCCCCATTACATTGACATCTAAAATGTTTGCATTGTAGAATGAAAACATTGAAAGTTTTCATGCACAGCATACAGCGCGGTAGCACGCACAGTCAATTTTAATAGGTTTCAATGCTTGTGTGAAAATGCTTATAGTGTTATGAGGGATAACAGAACATTCTACTGGCCTAGGTGTTGAAAACGCTTGGTATTTATTAAAGTCCTTGTGTCTTTTTAATAAATTCGGAGCACACCAGCGAAAAATGGCACAAAATAAAACCACATAAAAAAAGGGTTTTGCACAGAAAAACAATGATAAATCACCCCCACAGTCACCGTGTCGATCTCCAATGCCAAGGAGGTAGGTTGCAACGTAATAACCTGCCCAGGAGAGAGTGAACTCCTCCAAGGCATGCTGTGAAGATTCCCCAAGGTGTTTGTTTCTTAACCAGTTAAATATGGCTTCTTCATCAAATGCTGCCATCATTGCTCCTCTGCCATTGCTGAGACGTAACACAACCATATGAAATCCTCCTTAGGTCCAGGCCTTCTTCTTTCCACAAATGGCCCATCATCTTAATGACGTTCAGGACCTACATATCCTGACGCAAGTCATAACCGCTCTTAAACATGATCCCAAATTCGCTTCCACTGTGTACATCTGTGTTGTAAACCAACAGACGGGGCTTCATTTTGGAATTCATAAAACTACAGCGCCCCACACAAATGTCCTTCAGGATGACTTCATGGTCCAGGGGACAAGACATATAGGATAGATTGTCAGAATGCCTTTCCCGCTGCTTCTGTAGGGCCATTTTAAGTTCTTCATTACTGATGTTGCTCATGTAAATACATTTATTCAGGGCCTTCATACTGTTTATGGCTTGGACATGTTTTAGAAGATGGATGTGTTGTAACACATTGATAGAGCCAGTAAGCCTCTAGGATTATGGAGAATTGTAGAATCACTAGGTCATTCATCTCTGACAATAAGAGACAAAATAGCTGGTGTCCAATTCTGTGTCACATTAAATAGAAAACATTTAATTTTTTTTAATCAACTGGTGCCAGAAAGTTAAACAGATTTGTAAATTAATTCTATTTAAAAATCTTAATCCTTCTATTACTTATCAGCTGCTGTATGTTCCAGAGGAAGTTTTTTTCTTTTTGAATTTTCTTTCTGTCTGACCACAGTGCTCTCTGCTGACACCTCTGTCCATTTTAGGAATTGTCCAGAGCAGAAGAGGTTTGCTATAGGGATCTGCTTCTACTCTGGACAGCTCATAAAATGGACAGAGGTGTCAGCAGAGAGCATTGTGGTCATGCAGAAAGAAAATTCAAAAAGAAAAGAACTTCCTCTGGAACATACAGCAGCTGGAAGGGTTAAGATTATGAAATAGTGTCCTCGAGTAGGTTTAAAAAATCATCATATTTAACCTTTGAACCCTGCAGAAATAGTCAGTTTTTGCTGTTTAGAATCCACATAGGAATTCTCATTGGAATTTATTTCAAAATGTAGGGAAACATGTTTTTATTTTTATATTTTAATATACAACAAAGCCTTCTTATACGATCATCCAAAAAAACGGATCATTTTCCATGTTAAAATACCTTCACAAATTCCTTTTATCAGGAAAACAAACATAATAATTCATGTTTTGAGATGATGGGACCTGGGGGACCACTCGCTTCTTGGTTTTCTCTAGCGGGACCTAAAAACATGATAATATTGTTTATATAAATCACAAGAAGAAAAGAACAGAGTCGCGACTCACCGCACTGTACTGTAAAACTTCAGGCTTTAATGCAACATGCCACAGGGTCCATGAACAAAGACGTCCGACTTCGGGAGAAAACGGGGAGGGTGCAGGGGAAAAAACAGAGTAGACAACAGACTGTTTCACATCTAGTGATGCTTCATCCGGTCTCAAAAACTCAGGTGATCCTGTGTGCTTAAATCACCTGAAGTCACGTGATACAGGTAAAACCAATACACAACACATACCTCCAAAAACACCTAAATAGTGAAAATAAGGTAAAAAATAGGATCTAACCTAGCGTACATGCTATTATATGAACGATGAAAGGTCATTCCTTTCATTGAGTCCCATTGGACCTATCGCGTTCAGTCTACTTATCCAGTAGATTTCTCGCTGTGCGAGCCGTAGCTCCTTATTCACATCGCTCATATTATCATACATGCGTTCTATGCCCGCAAAGTGAAGTGCTCTCGGGTCATTATTGTGTACAGTACGCATGTGTGCAATAAAACGGGATGCTCCTACTCCTGTTTTTAAAGAGTACAAGTGTTCTCTAATACGTTTAAACAAATGTCTTTTTGTTTTACCCACGTAGTATAATCCGCAGTTGCATATTATGCAGTATACCACGTGGGTGCTGCGGCAAGTTATAAACTGTTTTACATATATATTATAACCACCTAGATTGAAAGTATTTTTAGCTAAATTAAGGTTACATTGGGAACAATTTCTGCATGGGTAGTTACCGTTTGGGGCTATATTGCTCAACCAATTCTTTTTTTTCCATTCATTATTTCTTTGTCTTCTTTTGATAAATCCTCCTATAGTGTTGTTTCTTTTATAGGTAACAATAGGTAAAAAATAAAAAATTTATCTTCTCTTTTCAAAACACTAACATGAACAATGCGATACGTAATGCTATACATAAAAACTGGTTTTTGTTAGAACATGATGTAGATTTACAAGAAGTAGCTGAGCGTAAACCTATTGTTACCTATAAAAGAAACAACACTATAGGAGGATTTATCAAAAGAAGACAAAGAAATAATGAATGGAAAAAAAAGAATTGGTTGAGCAATATAGCCCCAAACGGTAACTACCCATGCAGAAATTGTTCCCAATGTAACCTTAATTTAGCTAAAAATACTTTCAATCTAGGTGGTTATAATATATATGTAAAACAGTTTATAACTTGCCGCAGCACCCACGTGGTATACTGCATAATATGCAACTGCGGATTATACTACGTGGGTAAAACAAAAAGACATTTGTTTAAACGTATTAGAGAACACTTGTACTCTTTAAAAACAGGAGTAGGAGCATCCCGTTTTATTGCACACATGCGTACTGTACACAATAATGACCCGAGAGCACTTCACTTTGCGGGCATAGAACGCATGTATGATAATATGAGCGATGTGAATAAGGAGCTACGGCTCGCACAGCGAGAAATCTACTGGATAAGTAGACTGAACGCGATAGGTCCAATGGGACTCAATGAAAGGAATGACCTTTCATCGTTCATATAATAGCATGTACGCTAGGTTAGATCCTATTTTTTACCTTATTTTCACTATTTAGGTGTTTTTGGAGGTATGTGTTGTGTATTGGTTTTACCTGTATCACGTGACTTCAGGTGATTTAAGCACACAGGATCACCTGAGTTTTTGAGACCGGATGAAGCATCACTAGATGTGAAACAGTCTGTTGTCTACTCTGTTTTTTCCCCTGCACCCTCCCCGTTTTCTCCCGAAGTCGGACGTCTTTGTTCATGGACCCTGTGGCATGTTGCATTAAAGCCTGAAGTTTTACAGTACAGTGCGGTGAGTCGCGACTCTGTTCTTTTCTTCTTGTGATTTATATTTTCTAGTACTACATGGTTTTCACATAGAGTCAGCACCCCGCCACCCACAGACGCCGACCCTGAGGCTATCTCCCGAGTAACTCATTACACCTGCTGTGCCATAGCTTATCTTGGTTTGAACTATTTATGATAATATTGTTGCTATTACCCTATTATCTTATTGCCATTTCACCCCGCCTATTTAACCCAAGGTGGGAGCAAATAATATTAAAAATAAAATTAAGAAGAAAAACAAAAAAAATTATAAATAAAATAATAATCAAAAAAAAGAAAACACACCAAGTTTTTTTGAAATTCTTTATTCAAAGTCTTTTCATCTTAAGGTCCATACATCAAGAACTAAGTCCCTTAAATTTGGACTTTACATTAACCTCTTAAGAACGAAGGGCGCACAGGTACGCCATTGCGTCCTGGGACTTCGGGGTATATCTGTATGCCATTCGGTTTTCCGGTCATGGCACGCACTGAGTGGTGATCAGAATGGGATGCCTGCTGAAATCGTTCAGCAGTCATCACGTGGCAATGCCTACAGGGGTCCTGAGACCCTCTCATGTCGACGATCGCCACGATTCGAAGTCAATTCTGACCGGCAATTTCGGGTCATCTGGGTCTCTGGTGACCCGGAATGTAAGAGTGATTGGTGCTGTCCGAGACAGCACCAATCACCCTTGCCCAGCAGAAGGGAGGTAGCACTGTGCCACCGCACAATCACCTTGAGTTGTCGGCCGGGAACAGCCGACCAATGTGGGCTCCTGCTGGGCAGAGTCACTAACTGATTACTAAAAAAAGAAGAATAAGAGGAGGCACTCACGATTTCAAGGTGCAGTAGTTTTCTTTTATTCATGGTGCATGCTTGGAGCGATACAGCATCCGCAGGACGCCAAGGTGGAAGCACAGGTGCAGTGACAATTGTTTCACGCCCCTTCTGGGCGTTTCATCAGAGGGCGTGGTGTTACGTCCTTCATGAACGCCGCAGCTCTGGCCTGGGGATCGCGGGGGTTCCATCGGTCGGATCCCCACGATTAGACATGTTATCCCCTATCCTTTGGATAGGGGATAACATGTCTAGGGGGGAGTACCCCTTTAATGCACTGTAATCCAACCTCAGGGAGTGAAGAAAGTGACTCATTATTCTCCTTACCGGACAGAGCTAACCACCATTCCAAAAATTTTCAATTTTAGAACTTGATAACATAATATACTTATTGTGCAGCCAAAAGGTAAATAAAAAATTTGGGATTTCCAACCCGCCACCTTTACATAATTTTGTAAGTACTTACAATTTCATTTGTGGGGATTTCTCTCTCCATATCAGATTGTTGCACATACTTTTTATCTCGGAGAATAACTTTTTTCCTGACCAAGTTGGGCAATTTGCCAAGAAAGACAACAGTTGTGGTAGAATTAGCATTTTTAATATACTAATTATTCCTAGGCAGGTAACTATGACAAGGTGGCATCCTCTACGTAGGAAAGTAGGTTTCACCATCTTCACAGACAGAGATTCTTTACTGTAAGCAGCAATGATGTTGTGATGTCTGACTCGTAAACAAGTTCAATTTTTTTGGAAAATTATATTACATGTTATGGATACAAGATTTATGTGGATAGGACATTGATCCAGGGATTTATTCTGATTGCCATATTGGAGTTGGAAAGGAATTTTTCCTCTGTCATGGGGCAATTGGCCTCAGCCTCATGGTTTCTTTTTTGCCTTCCTCTGGATCAACACAGTAGGGTTCTAGGTTGAATATAAATTAAAAGGAATCAGACCTCAAAGTACAGATGGCTTGATTTGTATTAGATATAATAATAAATAAATTGGATAAAAACTAGATTGAGGGTGGTGTGATGGAATAAGGACTAGAGATGTAGCTGGTATATTGCACGTTTTGTTAAGAGTAGATGATACAATGTAAAATATTTTGTGGTGAAGTGTAACCAAGCTGCTGAGCAGGGTGGCCCTTGCTACAGAAACGGTACACTAGATAATGTTAAAATTACAAAAAGGTTCACATTAATAAAATCATATTTGGAAAATAGATTAAAAGGTAAGTAAATAAAAATGATAATTTAGGAAAATGCAATACAATGGTCTGTATTAAGAACTGCTAGCGCTGGTGTTGCCCGGGATAGGAAGTGCATAATTTTAAATCGGCACCAATAGTGTAAGATGTGCCAGTCAATGATGTATTTCCATAGTTAATATAGTATATCCAAATGAAGAAAGAAATGTAGAGGTGTTGTAGAGTTGCTTACCCTCCTGGTGTTGAGGCTGGCAGATGGTGACAAGTTTGTGTGTAAGGTAAATGGCGAGACTGCCCGGTGGTCACACTCTCTGATGTTGGTGGCTGAATGGCTGAGGGGGCGGATCACAGGGCTAAAACTATTGGGCTATAACTTCAGGGGGACATCGGGAAGGAGAGGGGTCTTCACTCCTCTTCATCATTGACAGCCGTGCTGTCCAAGATGGAATAGTCTTTCAGCAAGCTCCGAATGAACCTGCAGCAGATCCGGACGTCCATGTTCTCCCTGTGGATCACAAGGCGGTTCCTGACAAACCACACAGCGTCCTTAACCCCGAGGACGTATGAGTACATCCTGTCCATTCCCGGCCCCCCGCCGCTAGCTGGAGGTGAGCCGGTGCCCGAAACCTGCTGATATCGATCAGCAGGCATCGCGACATATCGCCCAGGGGGGTCATGATGACCCGTCATGTCGGTGATCGCAGTGCATCGCTCGTCAATTCAGACGAGCGATGTGCTGTGATTCCGTTCCCCGCCGCTCGCCGGGCGGGGATCGGAGCCGGATGTCTGCTGATTTCATTCAGCAGACATCCCGGCAGTGTGCCGGAGGACCTCCTATACCGGTGATCGTTGCAGGGCGCCGGTAACTACTTACCGGCATTCCGCAGCGGTTCCGCATCATCAAGGTCACGTGTGACCCTGTGACCCGGATATAGATGATGATTGGTGGTGTAATATACACCACCAATCACCATCCGTGCTGTACTGGGGGCTGGCATTGTGGCCACCCCCCTCAGTACAGTTGTGATTGGGTGGCCAAAGTGGCCACACCAATCACAGTGTAATGGGAGGGGATGGTGGGGGCTAGGAGCATGTTGCTCCGTTCTGCCCGCCATTCCACAGAGATCTGGCGAGCAGGACGGAGCCCCGTGCTGCCCATTATCCCCTCAGTTAAAAAAGTGCCCCTTGCCCCTTTTCTGTGGCCCCTTGGCACAGAAATCCCCCAGGGTTAGTTTTAGATTACGTAGGGACAGGTTAGGGTTAAAATATTTTTTTTTTCAGCATACATCAGTGGGTGTCCGGGGGTCCGTAGCAGCTTTAGCTGCATGACCCCGGCCCTGCTAAGTCGCTGCGGTCTGCCGCCAGCGTTTTTTATTTGGCGCAGATCTTTTTTTTTCACCTAAGCGTGTGGAAAAAAGAGCAGTCCGCCACCGCTTGTTAAAGCCCACCCACCGCTGATCAGTCCCGTAGTACTGATAAGCGTTTTTTTGTGGTGCCGGCACTTTTTTCGCGTTTTCTAGTGTTTTTTTGAACCCATAGGCGGTCCGTGTCACCAGTAGCAGGCATGTGCTGTGTGGCCGGACCGTACCTGTGTGTGTGCGGCGTGCCTCACCGCTGTCAGTGATTTATCACTGATCAGCGTTTTTCTTTTTTGTGGTAAAGGCACTTTTTTCGGTTAACGCGTTTTTTTTTGCACATATAGGCGGTCCGTGCCACCAGTAGCAGGCGTGTACTGTGTGGACGGACCGTACTTGTGTGTGCAGCCTGTCCCACCGCTGTCAGCGTTTTTTTGGGGGTTCAGGTGGGTGCATTTTTTTCGGGGTAAAGCGTTTTTTTTATTTTATTTTTTGTTTTTTTTTGTGTGGGGGTCCGTGTACAAGCCACCAGCCACTGTTCTGGGCTGAGTGGCCGGACCCCCCACTGACTTCTGCACCCACTGCCGCCACAAGCGCTAATCAGTGCGCACACCACTGATTAGATAAACGCTTTTTTTTGGCGCAGGGCTTTTTTGCGCTAGAAGTCCCCTTTTTATTTTATATTTTTTTCTGTTAGGGCGGGTTAGTTTAGTTAGGTTAGGGCGGGTTAGGGAGATAGACTCGCACCACTCCACACACAGCACATACACAAATAAAGCCAGAAGAAATGCAGTGTGTGTCACAGGAAGGGGAGATGGAAGGACACCACGTACCAATGTGACACTTGCCCCTCATCATCTGGGCCTCTGCATAGGCTGCTTCAGGGAGTATCACACTTCCATGGAGTACTACATTTTCCATCCTTTGCCCTAATTTTCATTCCCCAGAATTCGGATCCAATGTACTAGTCCAGGGTACATTGACTTCCAAATTTTAAACCAAACACCCCCCCCCCCCAAAAAAAAAAAAAAAAAACAACCCTTTTTCCCAATATCTTCTTTTTCTTCCCCCTAAAAAATGGGTCATGGGACACAGAGTCAACAGCATTGGAGGTTTGCAGTTGCCTCAAATGCGCAACGCTCTCTCTCTCCACCTGAGCGGGTTGCGCATTTGAGGTAACATAATAGGGACGGCCCCACACATCCCCTTCCCAGAATGATGATTCAGAGTATAGGGTTTGGGGCTGGCATCATTTTTACTTTTGGCTGTACTCTGGGTCATCATTCTGGGAAAATAATTGGAATATCAGTACTAAAATTGCAATTTTCTTCCCCCCATAGTACACTTCATCCATTCCTGGAAAATAAATGAAGGGAACACCCGTCTTTTCCAAATCTCCACTTCACCCTATACACCTTCCCTAGGGGGTGTACTGTTTGTAATAGGCTCACATGTGGGTGTTCCTTTCTTGTATTTTCCTCTGAATGTATGTAACTGTTAGGTCCATAACAAACATCCGCCTCAAATACGAAGAGTTCTCGCGGAGCTCTGTCGCATTTCCAGGCGACAATTCGGAGTCACATGTTAGTTGTTCCCAGAAAAATGAAGCAGAGCATAGGTTGAAAATTGCAATTTTCAAAAAGCTACCCTTCATCCATTCCTGGAAAATAAATTTAGGAAACACCTGTGCATTCAAAATGTCCTCTTTACCCCTATACCTATTCCTCAGGGTGGGTACTTTCTGTAATGGTGTCACATGTGGGTGTTTCATTTTTGTATTTTCCTCGGAATGTATGTAACCGTCAGCTACTGATATGCCATAGGCCACAAATACAAAGTGACCTCAATGACTTCTGAGCCTTGTTGTGCGCCCGCCCGGCACGTTACCCCATATGTGGATGTATTTTTATAGTCAGGGGAAAAAGCCCTCCAAAATTTGTAACTCAATTCCTCATATTACCCCATGTGAAAATGTTAAAAATTGGGTAACCCCAGCATTTTAGTGTAAAAAAATCAAAATTTTCAATTTATGGCCCACTTTTCAAAAAACCTGTGAGGTGTTATTTCCCACTGTACCCCTTGTTATGTTCATTGAGGGGTGTAGTTTCTAAAATGGTGTCACATGTGTTTTTTTTTTTTTTTTGCTGTTGGGGGCTTTATAAATGCACATGACCCCCGACTTCAACTTCAACAAAATTTTCACTCCTTCCATTCTGAGCATTGCAGTGCGTCCACATAGCAATTTTCATCCACATATGGGGTATTTTTTTTTCTCAGACAAAATTGTTCTACAAATTTTGGGGGCCTTTTGCCCTATTACCCAATGTGAAAATGTAACATTTGGGGTAACACTATCAATATAGTGCAAAAAAATCAAATTTTTCACTTTTACGTCCCACTGTTCAAAAAATCTGTGAGGTGTAAGTAAACACTGTTACGTTCCCGGAGGGGTCTAGATTCCAAAATGTAATGCCATGTTGGTTTTTCTTTGCTGTCCTGGCACCATAGGGCTTCCTAAATGCGGCATGCCCCCAGAGCAAAATTTGCTTCCAAACAGCCAAAATGTGACTTCTTCTCTTCTGAGACCTGTAGTGCGCCAGCAGAGCACTTTTCACCCCACATATGGGGTGTTTTCTGAATCGGGAGAAATTGAGCTTCAAATTTTGGGGGGGGTATTTTCTGCTTTATCCCTTTGTAAAAATGTAAAATTTTTGGGAAACCAAGCATTTTAGGTAAACATTTTTTTTTTTTTTTACATATGCCAAAGTCATGAAACCCCTGTGGGGTATTAAGGTTCACTTTACCCCTTGTTACGTTCCCCAAGGGGTCTAGTTTCCAAAATGGTATGCCATTTGGTTTTTTTTTTTGCTGTCCTGGCACCATAGGGGCTTCCTAAATGCGGCATGCCCCCAGAGCAAAATTTGTTTCAAAAAAGCCAAATGTGACTCCTTCTCTTCTGAGACCTGTAGTGCGCCAGTAGAGCACTTTTCACCCCCATATGGGGTGTTTTCTGAATCAGGAGAAATTGGTCTTCACATTTTGGGGGATATTTTCTGCTTTAACCCTTTGTAAAAATGTAAATTTTTTGGGAAACCAAACATTTTAGGTTAAAAATTATAATTTTTTTTTTACATATGCAAAAGTCGTGAAACCCCTGTGGGGTATTAAAGTTCACTTTACCCCTTGTTACGTTCCCCAAGGGGTCTAGTTTCCAAAATGTGTTGCCATGTGTTTTTTTTTTTGTTGTCCTGGCACCATAGGGGCTTCCTAAATGCGGCATGCCCCCAGAGCAAAATTTGCTTCAAAAAAGCCAAATGTGACTCCTTCTCTTCTAAGACCTGTAGTGCGCCAACAGAGCACTTTTCACCCCCATATGGGGTGTTTTCTGAATCGGGAGAAATTGGGCTTCAAATTATGGGGGGTATTTTCTGCTATTACCCTTTTTAAAAATGTAACATTTTTGGGAAAACAAGCATTTTAGATAAAATTTTTTTTGTTTTTTACATTTGCAAAAGTCATGAAACACCTGTGGGGTATTAAGTCTCACTTAATTCCTTGTTACGTTCCTCAAGGGGTCTAGTTTCCAAAATGGTATGCCATGTGTTTTTTTTTTTGCTGTTTTGGCGCCCTAGGGGCTTCCTTAAGGAGACATGCCCCCCAAAAACCATTTCAGAAAAATGTTCTCTCCAAAATCCCCTTGTCGCTCCTTCGCTTCTGAGCCCTCTACTGCGCCCGCCGAACACTTTACATAGACTTGCAAAATGCAAAAATTGGGTCTACAAGAACATGCAAGTGTAAAGTGTAAAAAATTAAGATTTTGAATTTTCTCCTTCACTTTGCTGCTATTCCTGTGAAACACCTAAAGGGTTAACACACTTACTGAATGTCATTTTGAATACTTTGGGGGGTGTAGTTTTTATAATGAGGTAATTTATGGGGTATTTCTAATATGAAGACCCTTCAAATCCACTTCAAAACAACTGGTCCCTGAAAAATATCGAGTTTGAAAATTTTGTGAAAATTTGGAAAATTGCTTCTGAACTTTGAAGCTCTCTGGTGTCTTCCAAAAGTAAAAACATGTCCATTTTATGATGCAAACATAAATTAGACATATTGTATATGTGAACCAAAAAATAATAATTTTGAATATCCATTTTCCTTACAAGCAGAGAGCTTCAAAGTTTCGAAAAATGCTAAATTTTCTATTTTTTCATCAAATTTTGGTATTTTTTTTACCAAGAAAGGATGCAAGTTACCATAAAATTTTACCACTGTGTTAAAGAAGAATATGTCACGAAAAAACAATCTCGGAATCAGAATGATAACTAAAAGCATCCCAGAGTTATTAATGTTTAAAGTGACAGTGGTCAGATGTTCAAAAAATGGTCTGGTCCTTAAGGGGTTCAAACAATTCATAGGGCGCCAAGCCTCCTGGATGGCCTCCACATCGTGGGTCCCAGGGAACAGACCGTAAAGCACCGAATGGTACGAAAGGCAGTTCCGGGGTACAGAGTCTCTAAGTTCATGTTTCAGGTCATCCAACCAACCCTGTGCAAAGACATTTTCTCCACAAAGGGGCACTGTGGGCAGTACCAGGTTCTGCAAAGGTCGCGGGCATGCATGAACGACCTAAGATACAGTCCTCCCTTAATGGCTATCTCTTTAACCACTCGGCCACCTTGTCCCTACAGAGTATTTATGTTGGTGTCAGGACACTTCCAGTAACATAAAGTTAGCTGTTGGGTGCCATGTTGGTTAGGGTGTATACAGGGTCAAAAGATGGCCCTCTTCAAAGTTGGGCATATAGGCACTGGGGGTGTGTTTATCTCGATGAACAGGTAGTCATCCAATCAGTTGTCTGATAAACCAGCCAAATTTATCTTCTATCTAAGAGCCAAGGAACATGCTCTCGAATCACCCAAAGTGCAAGGAAAAAGTGCACAAAGGATGTGGTCTATCACAAGCCCTTCTCCGACAAGAGAGAGGCCCCCCAACAAACCTTACCCTTCAAGGTTCCAGGTTCAATGTCCCTTTTCGACAAAGCTACTAAGGGACCACAAATGCTCCTGGCATCCCCCTTGGCGTTAGCCAAGGTATCTGCCTGCAGAGCCGATAACGGTCGGTACCCTGCCCATGCAGGAGTACCTGGGGTTTTTGCAGGGAGGTGAGGAATAGTGTTGCTCGCGAATATTCGCAATTCGAATATTATTCGCGAATATCGCATATTCGCGAATTCGCGAATTTCGCGAATATAGCGCTATATATTCGTAATTACGAATATTCGTATTTTTTTTTTTTTTTTTCTTCACAGTACACATCACAGTGATCATCCCTCTCTGCTTCCAGCTTGTGTGGTGTAAAGAAGGCTCTAATACTACTGTGTGAGACTGGCGTGCGAAAATTCGCATATGCGAAAATTCGCATATGCTAATTTTCGCATATGCGAATTTACGCGCGTGTTAATTTTGTATATGCCAATATTCACGTATGTTAATTTTCGCATACGCGAATATTCGCATATGCGAAAATAAAACGAGACTATGACGAATATGCGAATATTCGCGAATATATGACGAATATTCGTCCATATATTCGCGAATTCGAATATGGCCTATGCCGCTCAACACTAGTGAGGAACCTAATGGCCACACACACCTTTCGCCAAACCACTAGGATGGACACCCAGAAGGGCTACTGCATCCTAACAATCCTGTGAACACACAACAAGGAAATAAATAAATTAATGTGTGCAGATATACTGCCCTGATCTATAAAAAAAAAAATATTCTCTTATCCTAGCCAACAATCAAGAGGTGAGTGCCAGAAGGTGAACAGTTCATGGTGCCCGTGCTTCCACTCTTTGTATCTAAAAGCCAAGGAACGTGCTCTCAAATCACCCAAAGTGCCAATAAAGGGGAAACATGTTCCACAAAAAAAAAAAAAAAAATGTGCACAGAGGATGCAGTCTATTGCAAGTCTTTCTCCAATAGGAGAGAGGCCCCCCCCACCACAAACCTTATCCTTCCCCTTCCCCTCTGGCCCAAAATGTACCTTTGAGGTTCAATATCCCTTTTCACCGAAGCTACTAAGTGACCCAATACTCCCAGTGAGTTTTGGCACCTCAAAGTCATCACTCCTCGAGGCACTAAAGTACCTCGGCTCTAGACCCTCTCAGCCTCATGGCGAGACCTGGAGGAAAACAGGTCACATCGGGGCAGCTGTCGAGATGATTCCTCAGAACCAGCCCCAAACATCCTGGTACAGCTGCCCCCTACCATGCAGCACTCATCCCCACCAGCTCTGCACCGGGGCTGTTGACCACCAGCATGAAACTGATAAGAACAGATACTACACTTGATCTTAGCCAAAAGGCTGAGAAGCTTGAAATGTTTGAACACAGACCGCTAATAATCTGACTTGTTAACATTAATAACATGTATACTAGTAAATGGTAAATGTTGGCTCTCCCCAAGTTAGTTCAGGTGAGATCTTGGTGTGGTTGCCAGTGCTGACTATACCTTTTGTTGTCAGTGGGGTTAATCATTATCTGTTTCTCTATGGAGCAACAGCTATGATGAATCGCTTCTTCACCTTTTGGCTAAGATCAAGTGTAGTATCTGTTCTTATCAGTTTTTCATACCAGTGGACTGTAACGCCGGTGTGGGGATGGGTGCTGCATGGAGGGTGCAGGTGTACTGGGGCTGGTTCTGAGGAATCAGCTTGATGGCTGCCCTGATGTGACCTGATCCCTCCGGGTCTAGAGCCGAGGTACTTTTGTGTCTCGGGGAGTGGTGATCCCCTGAGGTGCCGAAACTCACTGGGAATACTGGCTCACTGAGTTGAAGCACAGGCACCATAATCTCTTCACCTTGTGGCACTCACCTCTTGATTCCTGGCCTTCTGGCTAGGATCAGAGACATTTTTATAGATCCGGGCAGTATATCTGCACACATTCACTTATTTATTTATTTTTGTCTCACTGTGTCACTTTTTGCGTGTTGTGTGTTCACAGGATTTGTCAGGATGCGGTAGCCCTTCTGGGTGTCCCTCCTGGCGGTCTAGGGGAGGTGTGTGTGGCCATTAGGTTCCGCACCTCCCTGCAAACACCCCGGGTACTCCTGCTTTGGCAGGGTACCTACCGTTATCGGCTCTGCGGGCAGATACCTTGGCTAACGCCAAGGGGGATGCTGGGAGCATTTGTGGTCCCCTAGTAGCTTCGGCGAAAAGGGACATCGAACCTGGAACCTCGCAGGTACCTTTTGGTCCGGAGGCGAAGGGTAAGGTTTGTTGGGGGGCCTCTCTCCTATTGGAGAAGGGCTTGCGATAGACCGCATCCTTTGTGCACGTTTTTTTTTAGTGTAACACGTTTGCACTTTGGGTGAATCGAGAGCACGTTCCTCGGCTTTAGATAAAAAAAAAAAAACAGCTATGATGAATTGAGTGTGTGATTACATCAATGTCCTGCACTGCCTTGAATGGTGACTGTATGTGATATTCTGACACCTAATCTGCTGACAATACTCAAGTTGTTAAAGGGGTACTCCATTCCTAGACATCTTATCTCCTATCCAATGGATAGGGGATAAGATGTCTGATTGTGGTGGTCCTGCTGCTGGGGACTCCTGCAATATAGTATGCAGCACCCACCTGTTACTGCTCTGGAAGCGCTGGAGGGTCTGGCTCCTGACCACAGGTACGGAAGATTGTGATGTCACGCCCTGCCCCCTCAATGCAAGTCTATGGGAGGGGCGTGACTTCACGATCTTCCATCCCCGTGGTCGGGAGCCAGACCCTCCAGCGCTTCCGGCAGTACTTACAGGTGGGTGCTGCATGCTATATTGTGGGGGTCCCCAGTGGTGGGACCACTGCGATCAGACATCTTATGTCTTAAGATGTCTAGGGGTGGAGCACCCCTTTAAAAAGTCTAGAAAAAGTTATACTTTCTGTTTGAGGCATATCATGAGGTATGTCCTCAGTTTGCTTTTCCTTATAAATTGTTCTGTTTGACTCTCTCCCCACCTTCATCTCATGACCTTCCTTTAAAAAGAAAATCCTATTTTTTTAAATGGTGTGCAGCTGGGTGGGTAAAATAAGCAGAGAGACTTGTATAAAGTGGGGGTACACTTTTCTCAAGTCTGGGCTTGATTATCACCAATAAATGGGTGTATATAAAATATATGTATAAAATGATGTAGATCAAGTGAATTAATTTAAAACAATTTATTATTATAATGATAGTGCTTGTGGTGTCCTTTGTAGGGCCCTTACATCGGACTCACCACAATAAGCAAGGTAGTGAATGTATAAAATATTCATACAATGAAATAAAATAAAATAGACATATAATATTCAGGGTAAAAAAAGGAGATTTAAGGAGATCCCGCAGTCCTTTTTGCACTCTTTAATCACTCTGATACCTTAAGCTGGGAAAGACCCTCACCATTGCTCTAGTTATAGACCCATCGCCCTTCTCGATTCTGATTTTAAACTCTTTTCTAGGTTTTAGCTGTTCGGCTCTGCTCCTTCCTCCCTTTCCTTATCCACAAGGATCAGGTTGAGTTTATCATATCGTCTGGTCCTGTCCTCTCATTGTGGACTACTGGAAAATGGTGCAGCGCTTGTTGTCTTATGTCTTGGGTGTATCTGTCCCTCTGGACCCCCTTGTCTATCTTCTACACTTATCTCACCGTGCTTTATCTAAGAAGCCCTTGAAAGGGGTTATCCAGGAAAAAACTTTATTTTATATATCAACTGGCTCCTAAGTGCTCTCTGATGAGACGTGTCTCGGGAAACGCCCAGTTTAGAAGAGGTTTGCTATGGGGATTTGGTTCTAAACTGGGCGTTTCCCCAAACACGTGTCATCAGAGATCACTTAGACAGAAAAGAACAACCTTAACTTCAGAAGCTCATAACTACTGAAAGGATTAAGATTTTTTAATAGAAGTAATTTACAAATCTGTTTAACTTTCTGGAGCCAGTTGATATATATATATATATATATATTTTTTTTTCCTGGATAACCCCTTTAAGCATATTGTTTTAGCTCATAAGACTCTTATTACCAAGTGCTGTAAGAGGACTTTCCTTCTCTCTGAGACAGATTTGTTAACTTGTATTCATGATCCGTTCTTTGGAATCTCTCACAGCTTCCTTGAACAACTCTATTCCCTTATTCCTTTCTGTCTGGGAACCATGGGGCTGCTTTTCTGATCAACAGCCTCCTGCCCCTCTTTCTCTTCCTTTTTCTTTTTCCTACCTGTCTTGTGGTTGTCTTGTGTGTTGGTCTTTGTGGTCCCCTTTTGTCCCCCCCGCCCTTTGTTTTTCCCATTGTTTGTAGCCCTCTGGGCTTGACTGCCTATATTTGCTGGCAGAAAGTCTCACGTCTACATGAGCCTTCTTCATGGTCAGAATCCTAGCTTTTGTGTGCTTGTACCTCGGTGTTCGGACTTCTGTTTTATTTTGTTTGCTCTCGTAGGCCTTACCTGGCTTCCTTTGTGTTTTTCTTTTTATTGGTTTACCGGCTGTAACTGGGTCTTTGGCCCTTTGTGATGTTATTTGCATGTCCTTCGTTCCTTTTGGATTTGTTACCATAAAAATTTTTCAATAAAAATGTACAGTTAAAAAAAAAAGGTAATTCAGTTTTTTTAAACTGTGCATAACCCCCCCCCCCCCCCCCCGAAAAAAAATAAAAAAAATTAAATAGATCACCTCTCCATTATAAGTAAAAAGAAACAAATAAATGAAAGATCTGAAAGATATAGGGGTCAGATTAGGACAATTTTTAGCATACTGATTTTGATTAAGAAGTTTGATTTTTTCTTTTTAAGTATAATAATAGTAAAGCATGTGACCTTGGTTATCTACACGATTTGACCCACAGTATGAAGAGAACATTTCATTGTTACCATAAAGTTCCCTGCATAAAAAGAAAACCTACAAAAATTTCTCAAAATTCTGGTTTTCTTTTCAAATTCCTGCCACAAATAATATTTTTTTATCGTTGCCCCTTATATTTTATGGTAAAATAGAAGGTATTATTACAAAGTCTTTTGGTTGCGCAATATGCAAGCCTTATATGGGTCTGTGGATGGAAAAATATAATAGTTAGGGATTTTAGAAAGCAAAGAGGGAAAACACGAAAATGCTAAAATGAAAATTTCCTGTTTCCTCAAGGCCAAAAAGGTTTGTGTCCTAGAGGGGATAAACATGATATAAAAAGTGATATAACAAAATATGTGACATGGCTACAACTAGATGAAGTCTGAGGCTTAAAGGGGTACTCAGGTGCTTAGACATCTTATCCCCTATCCAAAGGATAGGGGATAAGATGCCTGACTGCGGGAGTCCCGCCGCTGGGGACCCCCGTGATCTTGCACGGTGGCATATGATGTCATGCCTGTGCCCCTCAATGCAAGCCTACGGGAGGGGGCGTGACAGCTGTCACGCCCCCTACCATAGGCTTGCATTGAGGGGTGGAGCGTGACGTCACACGGGGCGCAGGCGTGACGTTACATGCCGCCCGCCCTGTGATCGCCCGTAATCAGACCCGGAGCGAACACGCTCCGGGGACTGATTACAAACAGGGTGCCACGTGCAAGATCACGGGGGTCCCCAGCGGCTGGACTCCCGCAGTCAGGCATCTTATCCCCTATCCTTTGAATAGGGGATAAGATGTCTAAGCACCGGAGTACCCCTTTAAAGGAGTAGTCCAGCCCTGAAAAATGTATCCCCTATCCTAAGGACAGGGGATAAGCTGGGGCCCCCCGCGATCTCCTGTATGGGGCCCCAGCAGCCCGTGGGGAGGGGGCGTGTTGACCCCCCACGAAGCGGCGGCTGCCATGCCCCCTCAATTCAACTCTATGGCAGAGCCGTAGCACTATATTAAGGGGGCATGTCGGCCGCTGCTTCGTGCGGTGGTCAACACGCCCTCTTCCTGTGGGCTGCCGGGGCCCCATACAGGAGATCGCAGGGGGGGCCCTAGAGGTCGGACCCCCAGCAATGTGAAACTTATTCCCTATCCTTAGGATAGGGGATAAGTTTTTTAGGACTGAACTACTCCTTGAACTATACAGTAAAAGAGTAAACTCTAAGGAACTCATGGAGCAATGGTAGTGTGTCTGACTCCAGATCAGAAGGTTGCATGTTAAAATCACGTCGGGGTCATATATTTTGTTTTTTTAATGTAATTTTCAAAGATGTTTCAATAATTTTTTCCTATATACATTTTTTTTTTATTTCTGACACAAATTTAAAGGTAAACTGTCACATGTTTTTTGCCACACTATCCACAGGTACTGATGGATAGTACGGGAGACGCTAATTCCAATGAGCCCTACCTTGCCCGGTGTTACGCCGAGCGCTCCGGGTCCCCGCTCCTCCCCGGAGCGCTCACAGCGTTCTCCTGTTCGCAGCGCTCCGGTCAGACCCGCTGACCGGGTGCGCTGCGATAATGTCCCTAGCCGGGATGCGATGGATGGCCTTAGGGACCGGACACTTATAGGTGGATTTCTTTAAGATGTTGTAAAAGCCTGGAAGCGGACTTAGAAAATATGTGGGATACTTTGTAGTTTACCATTCACACAATGTGGAATAATGTAAACCTAACAGAATTTGAGAAAATATGGCAACAAGGTTTCTAAATTTCATGAGGGACCACTTTAATACAACATTTCTTCTAGGACACGTTATTGAGAAATTTTGATGAATTATGGGTTTTATTTAGTATAGGAGAAACACGGATTTTGGAATATGCAATTGAAAGAACCAGACAGACAAACAAGTGGTAGTCAATATCTACAGATAAAGGAAAATCATGCTATTGAGCATATTTGTAGGCAGTATAGAGGAAAAAGAAATATGGTTAAAATATATAAAATACTTAGTCAGGAAAGGAACCCCTGGAAATTAAAGCAAAATGGGATATGAATGGTACTTTTTTTTTTTTTAAACGCTAAATAATTTAAATGATCTTTCTAAATTGTAATTTTCTCTCAATCAATGCAAATTTTATATCAACTCAATTTAGGCTATTACATAATCTGTACTATTCCCGAAGACCTTGGCTAGATTTAAATATAGAGCTGATGCAAAATGTCTTCGGTGTAGAATAGATGAAGCAGACCTTTGCCATATCATATGGGACTGTGTCATCATACAGGTTTTTGGGTTAAATTCTTCTGGAATCTATAAGATAAAAGGATCCTGAAGGATATGGGTTCACTGACATTTTTTCCAAGTCATTTTAGAAGATTGGTGGGGTAGAGAAATATATAGTGAGTAAGTTCCAAAGCTTTTTATCTGTGAAAAAATCCTTAAAGGGGATAAGATGTCTGATCACAGGGGACCCCCGCGATCTCCCTGCTGCACCCATCATTTGTTTAAAACGTCGGGTGCAGTGCCAGATGCTCGTGACGTCACAGCCATGCCCCCCCAATGCAAGTCTATGGGAGAGGGCCCCCCTCCCTTAGACATGCATTGAGGGGGTGTAGCTTTGACGTCACGAGCCTCCACATCGCCAGTCATCCAGCACAGAGTGAAGTTCGCTCCGTCACCAGATGTCTGGGGTGCCGCAGCCGAGACCCCCGTGATCAGACATCTTATCCCCTATCCTTTGGATAGGGGATAAGATGTCTAGGGGCGGAGTACTTCTTTAAGGGTCTGGTTATCAGATAAAGTTCCCGAATTTAACATGGACAAAGTGAGGAGGTATGAATTTCATAGGGTACAAGATTCCAAGAAAGGGATGGCTATGTATTTGAATCTCATGTGGTGACATAATAACAGAAAAGTATGTACCTTTTGTTTCTCGTTTTTTTAATTTTTATTTATCAAATCCTTCTCCTTGGGGCGTTGAGGGTGGCATAGGTGGGGGTCTGGGGTGGTTAGGGCCTGAGTTCAGCTATATTTGGTGAATCTAAAAAAATTAAATTAAAATAAAGTTAATATTAAAATTTTGAACATTTCCACGTATGTTCCTAGAAAATTTTAAAGTGTGAAAAGTATAACTATTAAAAACAACACTAAGACAACAAGGAATGAACTCCTGTAAATATCAGGCATATAAAAACATTGACATGTGGCTGTACAGTATAGCACGCGTAATCCAAACAGCAGATAGATATGAAGCTGCTATAAACATTGGCGGTTGTCTGTGTATAAGTTGTGCGGCCACCAGTTCAGGATGACTTTAGGGTCCAGGGGGCAACACAGATAGGATAGATTGTCAGAATGCCTTCCCTGCCTTAGCCGCTTCTGTAGGGCCATTTTAAGTTCCTCATTTTTCATTGCTGTATTCATTCCTGGTGGGTCTGAAAGGGATAGTTAATGTTTTGTTCTTTAGTGCTAGATATGCCTTTTTAAGGAAATGGATAATGCCAAAGTCCCCCATGGTCAAAGGATGTAACACATATGCTCAAAAAAAATACTAACCTTATTGTGAATCTGTAGCGAGTTGAATTTTTATTTTTAGAATCCTCTTATATTTTACATGTCATTTATGCCCCTTGATGGCTTTATTATTTGCTTATATGCACATGTTTTTCTCAAACTTATTTTGTTGTACACCTTAAAACATTTTCAATAAACATTTTTTAAAACCTTAAAAAGTATAGCCAAGAAGAGGGGTAAAATTTAACTTTTAATAAAGAAATGCTCTAAATAGTCGGGTAATATCAGATAAACCACGGCTCAATACCTGCGTGCACGATTTCTGAACTCTCCTTTGTTTTACCAGTGTGCTGCTCTTCTTGGAGTTATCAGGATTTAATGAAGTTATGAATATGATATAAATGTATAGACTACAATTTACGACTTGTGGCCTACAATATGAGAAACAAATAGTCCCAAGAATGAGTTTCACATTTGGGCACTTATCAGTTTTATTAGAGTCCATCCTACACATGTGTACACATATGTCATAAAAAACTGTTCACAATTAATTATAAAAAATTATGAAATAAAGTCACTAAATCTCGGATTGCACTTAACAGCATTTCTATCAGTCTCCTCCCAGTGAATATCCACAGTGTCTCCAAATTCTAATTGATTTATCTATAACCAATTTTTTCCAGTGTGCCGTTAATCCCTCGTCTGGGAGCATAAATGACGGTGATGGGTTTACCCATGGGCACTGCAGAAGAAATACGTAGTAATAGCCGGAGGGTAGAGAAGTAAGACACATAGCTCTTGTTTGATCACGACGGGGACTGCTCTTTGTTGTTGGTTTTCCACTATTGCTAGTAAAGGTGGCGAACTAAGCCACCCCTTCCCCCTCTATCATGTCTAAGTTGCTTAACTAAGGCTGGCTTTAGGGGGTAGCATACTGGGTAATTACCTAGGGTCTCAATCTGAATTTACCATTCACCTCTTCACTGTAGACGACTAGCCCTCACCCAACACTTTTTTATTTTCTGTACTTTCTGCTAATGCTGGCCGTATTAAAGGGGTACTCCCGTGGAAATCTTTTTTTTTTAATCAACTGGTGCCAGAAAGTTAAATAGATTTGTAAACCACTTCTATTAAAAAATCTTAATCTTTCCAGTACTTTTTTGGGGCTGTATACTAAAGAGAAATCCAAAAAAGAAATGCATTTCCTCTGATGTCATGACCACAGTGCTCTGCTTACCTCTGCTGTCCATTTTAGGAACTGTCAACTGTCATAGTATGTTTGCTATGGGTATTTTCTCCTGCTCTGGACAGTTCCTAAAATGGACAGCAGAGGTCAGCAGAGAGCTGAGAGGTCAGCAGAGAGCACTGTGGTCATGACATCAGAGGAAATGCATTTCTTTTTTGGATTTCTCTTTAGTATACAGCCCCTAAAAAGTACTGGAAGGATTAAGATTTTTTAATAGAAGTAATTTTGCAAATCTGTTTAACTTTCTGGCACTAGTTGAAAAAAAAAAGTTTTCCACGGGAGTACCCCTTTATAGCGAAGCTACGCTATTAGCGTAGACCTAACGTACGCTACGCTGTTAGTGTAGCACTTACATACTCACGCATGCGCAGACAGTTTGTTAATTAGACAAAAAAAACTTTATTGGTAAAAAAAAACTACCTGCGCATGCGCCGGAAGAGGCCGCAGATTCGTCGCTGAGCCACGGAAGAAACAGGAAGAAAAGATTCGCCTCGGACGTCAGAAGATAGGAAGGACAGAAGCAAGAACACACCCCCCGACATCCCACTTACCGAACACAACATGGCGGAGGCCGAGGTTACACAGCAAGCCGCTGGAAGAAAAAGTTGCCAGCTTCCGGATCTTCACAAAAGGTAAGAAAATACATATATACATAATCACAACACACATAAAACCCACATACTTATACACACATAACACACAAACATAATAACAAAAAACAGTATAAACAAGGGAAAACCCCTTTAAGCTGTGTCTGTGGATGCATGTCAGGGAAAGTTCCAACCGTGAATGCCTGACATATACATATGATGAATGCCACTTACTGTAGGGTCTAGTAATAGGACATATATGTCCTTTTGCTCAATTCAGCTCAATGGAATAGCACAGAGGTCTGCTCTTTTCCATTAAGGAAAGTTTGCCCGCTTGGCAGATGAGGGGGATGCCATTACAGAGCTAGCAGAACTGCAGCAGGATACCGCCTCTGACCGCCAGGGGGGTGTCTGCTCCAGTAAGGAGGGAGGGAGGAGTACAGGGCAGGCCAGACAGGTACTAGTGGTGGGGGACTCAATTATTAGGGGGACAGACAGGGCAATCTGTCACAAAGACCGGGATCGCCGAACAGTGTGTTGTCTGCCTGGCGCACGAGTTCGGCACATCGCGGATCGGGTTGACAGGTTGCTGGGCGGGGCTGGAGAGGACCCAGCAGTCATGGTACATATTGGCACCAACGACAAAGTAAGAGGTAGGTGGAGTGTCCTTAAAAATGATTTCAGGGACTTAAGCCACAAGCTTAAGGCAAGGACCTCCAAGGTAGTATTTTCTGAAATACTACCAGTACCACGAGCCACACCAGAGAGGCAGCGGGAGATCAGGGAGGTAAACAAGTGGCTCAGAAGCTGGTGTAGGAAGGAAGGGTTTGGGTTCGCTGTTGGTTACCGGCTCTACCGTAGGGACGGGCTGCACCTCAATGGGGAGGGTGCAGCTTTGCTTGGGGAGAAGATGGCTAGAAGGGTGGAGGAGTGTTTAAACTAGGGACTTGGGGGGAGGGAACCTACAGCAAAGAGGGGGAAGATAGTGTAGATAGAGAGGTGGGAATTATAAATGTACCTGGGGGTGGAGCGGAGGGAGGGGTTAGAATAGTTAATAGGAATAGGCCTCATAGGAAAATAAAACTTACACCCTTGAATCCCATTAACCCCAATAACATAAAGGATGGAAATGTAAAGTGTATGTTCACAAATGCCAGAAGCCTAGCAAATAAAATGGGGGAGCTTGAGGCCTTTATACTGGAGGAACATATTGATATAGTTGAGGTCACTGAGACATGGCTGGACTCCTCACATGACTGGGCCGTCAATCTGCAGGGGTTTACATTGTTTCGCAAGGATAGAATGAACAGAAAAGGTGGTGGAGTCTGTCTGTATGTAAGAAGTGGTATGAAAGTCAGTGTGAACGATGCCATAGTGTGTGATGATTCTGAGGAGGTGGAATCACTGTGGGTAGAATTACAAAAGGAGGGAAATACTGAAAAAATAATATTTGGGGTAATCTACAGACCCCCTAATATCACTGAAGAGATAGAAGTTCGGCTTCATAAACAAATAGAGAGGGCCGCCCGGGCATGTACAGTGGTAATAATGGGAGATTTTAACTATCCAGATATGGATTGGGGTCCGGGGTTGGCTAAAACTACAAAGGGGCGACAATTCCTAAATTTATTGCAGGATAATTTTATGGGCCAGTTTGTGGAGGACCCAACAAGAAGTGATGCCTTGTTGGATCTGATCATTTCCAACAACGCAGAGCTGGTTGGTAATGTAACTGTGCGGGAAAACCTTGGGAATAGCGACCACAATATAGTTACTTTTGACTTAAAATGTAGAAAACAAAGACAGGCGGGGAAGGCAAAAACATATAACTTTAAAAAGGCAAACTTCCCTGGGCTGAGGGCTGCACTACAGGACATAGACTGAGGGGAGGTGTTGTCAAATACCGATACAGAAGGTAAATGGGACATCTTTAAATCAACTCTAAATAACTACATCTAAATATGTACCAAAGGGGAACACATATAAACGATTAAAACTAAATCCTACATGGCTGACAAATGAGGTTAAAAGAGCAATAAACAACAAAAAAATAGCCTTCAAAAAATACAAATCTGATGGGTCAGCGATAACATTTAAACAATACAAAGAGCTTAATAAAATCTGTAAAAATGTAATAAAAACAGCAAAAATTCAAAACGAGAGACAGGTGGCCAAAGAAAGCAAAACTAATCCTAAATATTTTTTTAGATATATAAATGCAAAAAAACCAAGGACAGAGCATGTAGGACCCCTTAATAATGATAATGGGGAGGTTGTCACGGGCGATCAAGAGAAGGCGGAGCTACTGAATGGGTTCTTTAGTTCTGTATATACTAGGGAAAAAGGAGCTGACATTGGCCAGGTCAGTGCTGGTAACACATCATGTAATGTACTGAACTGGCTTAATGTAGAGATGGTACAAGGTAAGTTAAGTGATATAAATGTAAGCAAATCCCCAGGGCCGGATGGACTACACCCAAGAGTTCTTAGAGAGGTAAGTTCAGTAATATCTGTACCCCTGTTCATGATATTTAGAGATTCTCTGGTGTCTGGTATTGTGCCAAGGGACTGGCGCAAGGCGAATGTGGTGCCAATCTTCAAAAAGGGCTCTAGGTCTTCCCCAGGAAACTATAGACCGGTAAGTTTAACGTGCATTGTGGGTAAATTGTTTGAAGGACTTATAAGGGATTACTTACAGGAATACATAGGGGATAATTGAATTATAAGTGATAGCCAGCATGGGTTTACTAAGGATAGAAGTTGTCAAACCAATCTAATTTGCTTTTATGAAGAGGTGAGTAGAAGCCTTGACAGAGGAATGGCTGTGGATATAGAGGGGGGCTGTGTATATAGAGGGGGCTGTGTATATAGAGGAATGGCTGTGGATATAGAGGGCGGCTGTGTATATAGAGGGGGGGCTGTGTATACAGAGGAATGGCTGTGGATATAGTGTTTCTGGATTTTGCTAAAGCGTTTGATACTGTCCCTCATAGACGTCTGACAGGTAAGTTAAGGTCTTTGGGTTTGGAAACTTTAGTTTGTAACTGGATTGAACACTGGCTCATGGATTGTACCCAGAGAGTGGTGGTCAATGATTCGTACTCTGATTGGTCCCCGGTAATTAGTGGTGTACCCCAAGGTTCAGTACTGGGCCCGCTGTTGTTTAATTTATTTATCAATGATATAGAGGATGGTATTAACAGCTCTGTTTCTATCTTTGCAGATGACACCAAGCTTTGTAGCACGGTACAGTCTATAGAGGATGTGCATAAGTTACAAGATGACTTGGATAGACTAAGTGTCTGGGCATCCACTTGGCAAATGAGGTTCAATGTGGATAAATGTAAAGTTATGCATCTGGGTACTAATAACCTGCATGCATCGTATGTCTTAGGGGGGATTAAACTGTCAGAGTCACTGGTAGAGAAGGATCTGGGTGTACTTGTAGATCACAGACTACAGAATAGCATGCAATGTCAGGCTGCTGCTTCCAAAGCCGGCAGGATATTGTCATGTATCAAAAGAGGCATGGACTCAAGGGACAGGGACATAATACTCCCCCTTTATAAAGCATTGGTACGGCCTCACCTGGAATATGCTGTTCAGTTTTGGGCACCTGTCCATAAAAGGGACACTGCGGAGTTGGAAAGGGTGCAGAGACACACGACTAAACTAATATGGGGCATGGAACATCTTAGCTATGAGGAGCGATTAAAGGAGTTACAATTGTTTAGTCCTGAGAAGAGACGTTTAAGGGGGGATATGATAAACGTATATAAGTATATTATTGGCCCATACAAAAAATATGGAGAAAAACTGTTCCAGGTTAAACCCCCCCAAAGGATGAGGGGGCACTCCCTCCGTCTGGAGAAGAAAAAGTTTAGTCTCAAGGGGCGACACGGCTTCTTTACCGTGAGGACTGTGAATTTATGGAACGGTCTACCTCAGGAACTGGTCACAGCAGGAACAATTAACAGCTTTAAAACAGGATTAGATACATTTATGGAACAAAATAACATTAATGCTTATGAAGAAATATAAAATCCCATCCCTTCCCCAATATCGCGCCACACCCCTACCCCTTAATTCCCTGGTTAAACTTGATGGACATATGTCTTTTTTCGACCGTACTAACTATGTAAGGAGGCCTCACTCCACGACCTAAAAGAAGAATAAAATGGTAAACTGGCACACTTTTGTCCTTCTTTGGGAGAATTGTGCCACGACATCGCTGTGCTTATGCTGAGAGGAGCCTGTTGTACAGTGCTTCAACGTAGTGTGAAATAATCCTAGGACTGTACAGTGAGTGGTTATATCATAGTATTATCTGTGGCCTTAAAAATAAACAAATGTATTACGACGAGGATGGGATTCGAACCCACGCGTGCAGAGCACAATGGATTAGCAGTCCATCGCCTTAACCACTCGGCCACCTCGTCCTTGTTGGAGGCTTCTTGTTGGAGGCTTCTTGTTGGAGGCTTCTTGTTGGAGGCTTCTTGTTGGAGGCTTCTTGTTGGAGGCTTCTTGTTGGAGGCTTCCTGTTGGAGGCTTCCTGTTGGAGGCTTCCTGTTGGAGGCTTCCTGTTGGGGGACATTTTGGACACTGCGGAGTTGGAAAGGGTGCAGAGACGCGCGACTAAACTAATATGGGGCATGGAACATCTTAGCTAGGAGGAGCGATTAAAGGAGTTACAATTGTTTAGTCCTGAGAAGAGACGTTTAAGGGGGGATATGATAAACGTATATAAGTATATTATTGGCCCATACAAAAAATATGGAGAAAAACTGTTCCAGGTTAAACCCCCCCAAAGGACGAGGGGGCACTCCCTCCGTCTGGAGAAGAAAAAGTTTAGTCTCAAGGGGCGACACGCCTTCTTTACCGTGAGGACTGTGAATTTATGGAACGGTCTACCTCAGGAACTGGTCACAGCAGGAACAATTAACAGCTTTAAAACAGGATTAGATACATTTATGGAACAAAATAACATTAATGCTTATGAAGAAATATAAAATCCCATCCCTTCCCCAATATCGCGCCACATCCCTACCCCTTAATTCCCTGGTTGAACTTGATGGACATATGTCTTTTTTCGACCGTACTAACTATGTAAGGAGGCCTCACTCCACGACCTAAAAGAAGAATAAAATGGTAAACTGGCACACTTTTGTCCTTCTTTGGGAGAATTGTGCCACGACATCGCTGTGCTTATGCTGAGAGGAGCCTGTTGTACAGTGCTTCAACGTAGTGTGAAATAATCCTAGGACTGTACAGTGAGTGGTTATATCATAGTATTATCTGTGGCCTTAAAAATAAACAAATGTATTACGACGAGGATGGGATTCGAACCCACGCATGCAGAGCACAATGGATTAGCAGTCCATCGCCTTAACCACTCGGCCACCTCGTCCTTGTTGGAGGCTTCTTGTTGGAGGCTTCTTGTTGGAGGCTTCTTGTTGGAGGCTTCCTGTTGGAGGCTTCCTGTTGGAGGCTTCCTGTTGGAGGCTTCCTGTTGGAGGCTTCCTGTTGGAGGCTTCCTGTTGGGGGACATTTTGGTTAGGGCCTATACAGAGTCAAAGCATGTCCTTCTTCAAAGTTGGGCATCTAGGCACTGGGGATGTGTTTATCTTGATGAACAGGTATTCACCCAATCAGTTGTCTGAAAAAACAGCAAAATGTATCTTCTATGCTAGTGAGTAGATGGAAGGTACGGACACAGACCGCTAATAATCCACCTTGTAAAACATTCGTATGAGGCTTCTTTCACACTACTGTCATGTTCCTGCATTTTGACAGCCGTTTTTCTCCTGAAAGAGGTCATGAAAAAATAGACAAAATAACTGAACATAACGGATGCTAACAGATGACCAATGTCCGTTATTTTAATGGGCGTTCTGTCAAAATAATGGACATGTTCCATCCGTTATCACCCGTTATTTCATCCGTCATGCACCGTTATTGTCCATTATTTCATGTCCGTTTTAACCCCTTCAGGTTGTTGTTGCTGTACTGGGCATACTCAGTAGTAATAACGGATAATAACGGAAGGTGAAAATAACGGGCACTAACGGATGTTCTTTGTGAACATCCGTCAGCCATGGACAATGTTAAAATTTTAACGTCTATTTTTCCACTGTTATTTTTGACGGGACCAAAAATGGTGCATGGACCGTTATTTGCATCATCAAAAATTATGGACATTAGTCATAATGGGACATAACTGATGCTAAAGGATAGTTGACATGAATGGGATTTTATGACAGACGGACTGAAGTTAATGACGGGAGTTTTTGCAGGAGCATAATGGTAGTGTGAAAGGGGCCTCATATGTATGGCGGTGTATGGTGCTGTATGGCAGCTCTCCCTAAGCTAGTTTGGATGAGATCTCAGTGTGGTTGCCGATACTGACTATACTCTCTATTGTTAGTGAGGTTATTTCTAATCTGTTCCTCCTTATGGGGGAAAGAGACATGATGAATGGAGGGGGCTGAGTGTGTGATTACATCAATCTCCTGCAAATCCCTGAATGACAACTCAGGGTGTGTGACATTCTGACACCAAATCTTCTAGCAATATTAAAGTTGTTAAAATAGTAGAAAAGATTTTGATGTTTTGCATGGTGTATGAATTGTCGCTAGTTCATTTTTTTTTTAAACTACTGGGCAAACATATGGGGAGGTAGGGGAAGCAGAGGGGCGTTAATCCTCTTCTTCATCGACGTCCGGACAGTCGAAGATGGAATAGTCTCTAAGCTGGCTATGGACCAGCCTGCTGCAGTCCTGGATGGACATGTTCTCCCTGTTGTAGATGAGGCGATTTCTGGCCACACATATAACATCCTTAAAACAGTTCATAAGGCGCCAGGCCTCCTGGATGGCCTCCATGTCGTGAACCCCAGGAAAAAGTCCATAAAGCAACAAATGGTATGATAGGTTGTTCCTGGGTACAGAGTCTCTAAGTTTCAGTTCCAAGGCGTTCAACAGACCCTGCACAAAGGGGCACTGCCAAAAGATGTGCATAGATGTTTCCTCCACATAGTGGCACCTGGGGCAGTACCTGGTTTTGCACAGGCCACGGACATGCATAAATGACCTCAGAGATAGTCCCCCCTGAATGGCCATCCATGACAAGCCCTTGTGTCCATTGGTTAGCCTGGCAGAGGCTACATTGTCCCAAACAGTCTCTGCAGTGGCCTTAGGGGGCCCTGGAATGAGCTCCAGCAACCTCTGATGAGCTTGTAAACAGTCTTAGGCTTTCACAAGTCGGGCTTGAGTTCCTCCAGTTTGTGTTCCCCTATGAACCAGACGACATCCCCATAGAACCAGGGAGTGCACCAGTTGTAAGGGATTGAGCTGTCCCACATGTCCCAGCCGATCCTCTTCCAGTGGTGCAGGAGAAACAGGCGGGACATGGACCTGCCCATGGAGCCTTTCTTTTCGACCAAAGTCCTCTGCACGCTGACACATGCAAAAGAAGACCGCAGCAGAGTGGGGATATCGGGTACTCCCTTTCCACCGTTGCTGGGCTCCTTGTACATAACAGTCCTTTTAACTCTGTCCATTTTTCCCCAGATGAAGTGAAACACGGTCCGGGTGATGGCCCTGCAAATGGTGGCAAGGGGGGGCCATGCCTGTGTGGTGTACTGTAGCACAGGCAAAACTTCACTCCACAGTACAAGTGTTTTGCCCTCAATCGAGAGCTGCCTGGTACTCCAAAGTGCGATCTTTGAGTTCATTTTAGCAATTCGGTCTTGCCAGGACTTGAGGGCCGCGCCTTCCTTCCCGAACCAGACTCCGAGGATTTGGATGAAGTCTGGTTTAACAGTAAAAGGGAAGGGGGCGGAAGATGCCAGGTGCCATTGCCTGAAGAGCATAGCTTCTGACTTCCCACAGTTGACTTTTGATGGCTTTATTATTTGCTTATATGCACATGTTTTTCTCAAACTTATTTTGTTGTACACCTTAAAGAAATTTCAATAAACATTTTTTAAAACCTTAAAAAGTATAGCCAAGAAGAGGGGTAAAGTTGAAATTTTAATTAAAAAAATGCTCTAAATAGTCAGGTAAGCTCAGATAAACCACAGCTCAATACCACGGCTCAATACCACGGCTCAATACCTGCGTGCACGATTTCTGAACCCTCCTTTGTTTTACCAGTGTGCTGCTCTTCTTGGAGTTATCAGGATTTAATGAAGTTATGAATATGATATAAATGTATGGACTACAATTTACGACTTGTGGCCTACAACATGAGAAACAAATAGTCCCAAGAGTGAATTTCACATTTTGGGCACTTATCAGTTTTATTAGAGTCCATCCTACACATGTGTACACATATGTCATAAAAAAACTGTTCACAATTAATTATAAAAAATTATGAAATAAAGTCACTAAATCTCGGATTGCACTTAACAGCATTTCTATCAGTCTCCTCCCAGTGAATATCCACAGTGTCTCCAAATTCTAATTGATTTATCTATAACCAATTTTTTCCAGTGTGCCGTTAATCCCTCGTCTGGGAGCATAAATGACTGTGATGGGTTTACCCATGGGCACTGCAGAAGAAATGCGTAGTAATAGCCGGAGGGTAGAGAAGTAAGACACATAGCTCTTGTTTGATCATGACGGGGACTGCTCTTTGTTGTTGGTTTTCCACTATTGCTAGTAAAGGTGGTGAACTAAGCCACCCCTTCCCCCTCTATCATGTCTAAGTTGCTTAACTAAGGCTGGCTTTAGGGGGTAGCATACTGGGTAATTACCTAGGGTCTCAATCTGAATTTACCATTCACCTCTTCACCGTAGACGACTAGCCCTCACCCAACACTTTTTATTTTCTGTACTTTCTGCTAATGCTGGACATATTAAAGGGGTACTCCCGTGGAAAGCTTTTTTTTTTTAATCAACTGGTGCCAGAAAGTTAAATAGATTTGTAAACCACTTCTATTAAAAAATCTTAATCCTTCCAGTACTTTTTTTGGGCTGTATACTAAAGAGAAATCCAAAAAAGAAATGCATTTCCTCTGATGTCATGACCACAGTGCTCTGCTGACCTCTGCTGTCCATTTTAGGAACTGTCAAGAACAGCATATGTTTGCTATGGGGATTTTCTCCTGCTCTGGACAGTTCCTAAAATGGACAGCAGAGGTGAGTAGAGAGCTGAGAGGTCAGCAGAGAGCACTGTGGTCATGACATCAGAGGAAATGCATTTATTTTTGGGATTTCTCTTTAGTATACAGCCCCTAAAAAGTACTGGAAGGATTAAGATTTTTTAATAGAAGTAATTTTGCAAATCTGTTTAACTTTCTGGCACTAGCCACAGAAGAAACTGGAAGAAAAGATTCGCCTCGGACGTCAGAAGATAGGAAGGACAGAAGCAAGAACACACCCCCCGACATCCCACTTACCGAACACAACATGGCGGAGGCCGAGGTTACACAGCAAGCCGCTGGAAGAAAAAGGGGCCAGCTTCCGGATCTTCACAAAAGGTAAGAAAATACATATATACATAATCACAACACACATAAAAAAAAACACATACTTATACACACATAACACACAAACATAATAACAAAAAACAGTATAAACAATGCATGTCAGGGAAAGTTCCAACTGTGAATGCCTGACATATACATATGATGAATGCCACTTACTGTAGGGTCTAGTAACAGGACATATATGTCCTTTTGCTCAATTCAGCTCAATGGAATAGCACAGAGGTCTGCTCTTTTCCATTAAGGAGGCCTCTCTCCACGTCCTAAAAGAAGAATAAAATGGTAAACTGGCACACTTTTGTCCTTCTTTGGGAGAATTGTGCTGCGACAATGCTGTGCTTATGCTGAGAGGAGCCTGTTGTACAGTGCTTCAACGTAGTGTGAAATAATCCTAGGACTGTACAGTGAGTGGTTATATCATAGTATATGTTGCCTTAAAAATAAACAAAAGTAATACGACGAGGATGGGATTCGAACCCACGCGTGAAGAGCACAATGGATTAGCAGTCCATCGCCTTAACCACTCGGCCACCTCGTCCCTGTTGGAGGCTTCCTGTTGGAGGCTTCCTGTTGGAGGCTTCCTGTTGGAGGCTTCCTGTTGGAGGCTTCCTGTTTGTTTGTTGGAGGCTTCCTGTTGGAGGCTTCCTGTTGTTGGAGGCTTCCTGTTGTTGGAGGCTTCCTGTTTGTTTGTTGGAGGCTTCCTGTTGGGGGACATTTTGGTTAGGGCCTATACAGAGTCAAAGCATGTCCTTCTTCAAAGTTGGGCATCTAGGCACTGGGGTTGTGTTTATCTTGATGAACAGGTATTCACCCAATCAGTTGTCTGAAAAAGTATCATAGTATATGTGGCCTTAAAAATAAACAAAAGTAATACGACGAGGATGGGATTCGAACCCACGCGTGCAGAGCACAATGGATTAGCAGTCCATCGCCTTAACCACTCGGCCACCTCATCCCTGTTGAAGGCTGCCTGTTGGAGGCTGCCTGTTGGAGGCTGCCTGTTGGAGGCTTCCTGTTGGAGGCTTCCTGTTGTTGGAGGCTTCCTGTTGTTGGAGGCTTCCTGTTGTTGGAGGCTTCCTGTTGTTGGAGGCTTCCTGTTTGTTTGTTGGAGGCTTCCTGTTGGAGGCTTCCTGTTGTTGGAGGCTTCCTGTTTGTTTGTTGGAGGCTTCCTGTTGGGGGACATTTTGGTTAGGGCCTATACAGAGTCAAAGCATGTCCTTCTTCAAAGTTGGGCATCTAGGCACTGGGGTTGTGTTTATCTTGATGAACAGGTATTCACCCAATCAGTTGTCTGAAAAAACAGCAAAATGTATCTTCTATGCTAGTGAGTAGATGGAAGGTAGGGACTCAGACCGCTAATAATCCACCTTGTAAAACATTTGTATGAGGCACTACTGTCATGTTCCTGCATTTTGACAGCCGGTTTTCTCCTGAAAGAGGTCATGAAAAAATAGACAAAATAACTGAACATAATGGATGCTAACAGATGACCAATGTCCGTTATTTTAATGGGCATTCTGTCAAAATAATGGACATGTTCCATCTGTTATCACCCGTTATTTCATCCGTCATGCACCATTATTGTCCATTATTTTATGTCCGTTTTAACCCCTTCAGGTTGTTGTTGCTGTACTGGGCATGCTCAGTAGTAATAACGGATAATAACGGAAGGTGAAAATAACGGGCACTAACGGATGTTCTTTGTGAACATCCGTCAGCCATGGACAATGTTAAAATTTTAATGTCTATTATTCCACTTTTATTTTTGACGGGACCAAAAATGGTGCATGGACCGTTATTTGCATCATCAAAAATTATGGACTTTAGTCATAACGGGACATAACTGATGCTAAAGGATAGTTGACATGAATGGGATTTTATGACAGACGGACTGAAGTTCATGACGGGAGTTTTTGCAGGAGCATAACGGTAGTGTGAAAGGGGCCTCATATGTATGGCGGTGTATGGTGCTGTATGGCGGCTCTCCCTAAGCTAGTTTAGATGAGATCTCAGTGTGGTTGCCGATGCTGACTATACTCTCTATTGTTAGTGAGGTTATTTCTAATCTGTTCCTCCTTATGGAGGCATTATGAATGGAGGAGGCTGAGTGTGTGATTACATTAATCTCCTGCAAATCCCTGAATGGCAACTCAGGGTGTGTGACATTCTGACACCAAATCTTCTAGCAATATTAAAGTTGTTAAAATAGTAGAAAAGATTTTGATGTTTTGCATGGTGTATGAATTGTCGCTAGTTCATTTTTTTTAAACTACTGGGCAAACATATGGGGAGGTAGGGGAAGCAGAGGGGCGTTAATCCTCTTCTTCATCGACGTCCAGAAAGTCCAAGATGGAATAGTCTCTAAGCTGGCTGTGGATCAGCCTTCTGCAGTCCTGGACGGACATGTTCTCCCTGTTGTAGATGAGGCAATTCCTGGCCAGCCATATAGCATCCTTAAAACAGTTCATAAGGTGCCAGGCCTCCTGGATGGCCTCCATGTCGTGAACCCCAGGAAAAAGTCCATAAAGCAACGAATGGTATGATAGGTTGTTCCTGGGTACAGAGTCTCTAATTTCCAGTTCCAAGGCGTTCAACAGACCCTGCACAAAGGGGCACTGCCAAAAGATGTGCATAGATGTTTCCTCAACATAGTGGCACCTGGGACAGTACCTGATTTTGCACAGGCCATGCACATGCATAAATGACCTCAGAGATAGTCCCCCCTGAATGGCCATCCATGACAAGCCCTTGTGTCCATTGGTTAGCCAGGCAGAGGCTACATTGTCCCAAACAGTCTCTGCAGTGGCCTTAGGGGGCCCTGGAATGAGCTCCAGCAACCTCTGATGAGCTTGTAAACAGTCTTAGGCTTTCACAAGTTGGGCTTGAGTCCCTCCAGTTTGTGTTCCCCTATGAACCAGACGACATCCCCATAGAACCAGGGAGTGCACCAGTTGTAAGGGATTGAGCTGTCCCACTTGTCCCAGCCTTTCCTCTTCCAGTGGTGCAGGAGAAACAGGCGGGACATGGACCTGCCCATGGAGCCTTTCTTTTCGACCAAAGTCCTCTGCATGCTGACACATGCAAAAGAAGACCGCAGCAGAGTGGGGATATCGGGTACTCCCTTTCCACCGTTGCTGGGCTCCTTGTACATAACAGTCCTTTTAACTCTGTCCATTTTTCCCCAGATGAAGTGAAACACGGTCCGGGTGATGGCCCTGCAAATGGTGGCAACCCCCTTGCCACCATTTGCAGGGCCATCACCCGGACCGTGTTTCACTTCATCTGGGGAAAAATGGACAGAGTTAAACGGACTGTTATGTACAAGGAGCCCAGCAACGGCCGTGCCTGTGTGGTGTACTGTAGCACAGGCAAAACTTCACTCCACAGTACAAGTGTTTTGTCCTCAATCGAGAGCTGCCTGGTACTCCAAAGTGCGATCTTTGAGTTCATTTTAGCAATTCGGTCTTGCCAGGACTTGAGGGCCGCGCCTTCCTTCCCGAACCAGACTCCGAGGATTTGGATGAAGTCTGGTTTAACAGTAAAAGGGAAGGGGGCGGAAGATGCCAGGTGCCATTCCCTAAAGAGCATATCTTCTGACTTCCCACAGTAGACTTTTGCCCCCGAAGCTCTGCCGAAGTCCTCGCAGGTCTGGACAAATGCAGTCACCTAACGCCGATCAGCGCAGAAGACAGTCATGTCGTCCATTTAGAGCGAGCACCTGACCTCGTAGTGATCTGGTCCCTCAGATCTCACCATTCTGTCGGATAGACTCAGCAAAGAGCTTTATAACACAAACAAAAAGAAGAGGTCAGTCTTCCAGCCGTTCACCAGCACCATGCTGCAAATGTCAAGATACATCACGTTAACATACAAGCAAAACATCTTCCCCATACCCAGCTTGCGCAAACCCCTGCCCACGAAAGACACGATCAAATGCCTTCTCCCAGTCTAGACTGACTAGGGCAGTGCGGGCACAATGGTCCTAGATGTAATAGACCGTGTCTCTCACAGTCCATTACATCTAGGGCAAGGCTCTCGGCATATATCAAACAACAAAGCATACAGGAAGGAGGTTAGGAAAGAAGGGCATAGGGAGAGGAGTACAACAGTGACTGCTGCAGGGTGGGATGGTCCCACAACACCCCTGGAGACTGCTGCTGACACACTAGTTCGTCATGACACCCAGATCGGAAATCCCTGTCCTACACAAAATCTGTTGTAATTAACAAAATTCTTCCAACAAGGATGAGATTGGAACCCACACATGCAGAGCACAATGGCCACCTCGTCCCTTTAGACAGCGTATGATGGCTGTCAGGACTATTCCAGTTATGATATTAGCTGTTGGGCACCATTTTGGTTCTACCAGCGTCTATGGGCATATAGGTACTGAGGGGGTTTATTTAGCTAAACAAGTAGTCACCCAATCAGTTGTCCAATAAACCAGCCAATTGTAGCCTCTTTGCTAATGAGCAGGTGAATGGTTGGGATACTTACCGCTAAGAATTGATATTATTATATAATATGTTTTGTAATTAGAATTCACGAGGGCAATCACGTGACTGATGACGTTATTATAGTGCATATAGTAGTGATCGTATATGGCAGCTCTCCCTAAACTAGTTCGGGTGAGATCTCGATGTGGTTGCCGGTGCGGATTACACTCTCTGTTGTTAGTGAAATTAATCCTTACCTGTTACTCCTTATGGAGAACTAGAACTGATGCTGCTTAGCCTTTTTGGTTAAGGGTCAAGTGTAGTACCTTCCTGTTGATATGGAAGACCACACAGAATAGTGCAGCTGTACTGTGGCTAGACAGTGGACCCTGAAGCAACCTGGATCTTGCCCTAAGGTTCAGGTAGAGGGAAGACTAAGGTGCAAAAGTGCCCTGGGAGTGGTGACCCCCCAGGGTGCTGGAACTCACTTAGGAGTAGTGACCCCACTTGATGGATAGCATGCATTTTATCTCTCACTATTCTGAGCATTCATTTTTATAGATGTTGGGGCAACTATCATACTGTGCACATCCACTTATTTATTTTATACTTTTATTTTTTTGGTCACTGCTCATGTTTGTGTTCTCTTTATGTACACTAGGATTTGGTCAGGGTGCGGTAGCCCTTCTGGGTGTCCCTCCTGCCGGTGTAGGAGAGGTTTGTGTGGCCATCAGGTTTCTCACCTCCCTGCCATGCCCCATGGCATTCCTGCTTTGACAGAAATGCCAAACTGGTTTTTACTGGTTCCTCAGTGGCAACTTGGTTAACGCCTAGTTGTTCTCCAGGAACACTTTTCGGTCTCTGAGTAGCTTCGGCGAAAGGGGACATTGTACCTGGAACCTTGCAGGTGCCTTTGGCCTGGAGGCGAAGGGTTTGGTTTAATAGTTAGTTGACCTCGTGGTGCAACGGTAGCATGTCTACAGAACAGAAGGTTGCGTGTTCAAATCACGTGGGGGTCTTAGGGCTTTTTACAATTTTTTTTATGGCAATTTAATCTGTTAAGGATGAAGGGCATACAGGTACTTCCTTGCGTCCTGGTACTTTAGGACCAAGGGCGTACCTGTACACCTGAATCCTTAAGTGCCTTTGAAGCAAGTGCAGGAGCTGTGCTCGTTTCAGAGAAGTGAATGTCAGCTACTATCAGTAGTCTCACACTCACTGCTTATGCCGAGCAGCAGCAATCCCGCCGCTGCCCGGCATTTAACCCTTTAGACACCGTGATTTTGATCACGCCATCTAAAGTGAAAGATGTCAGCAGCTCAGTGGAGCTCATGGAACCCCCACAACGTGAACATAGGGGTTCCGTGAGCCAAAATTAGGGCCCCCTTACCTGCCTCCTGCAGCCCGATCGCCGATTCAGTGAATTTCCATTATTTTCCCATTTAACAAAAAAATAAAAAAATAAATGACCATGCTTGGTATCGCCATGTGCAAATGTCCAAACTATTAAAACATAATGTTTATGATCCCGTACGGTAAATAGAGTAAACGTAACAAAAATACCAAACATCAAAAATTCAGATTTTTAATCACATCATATATTGGCAAAAAATTAATAAAAAGTGATTAAAAAGCTGAATTTTTATGCATACCAATTTTATTAAAGTTTGCATTTTTTTTTTATAGTACAATAATAGAAAAACTATCAATGGATTATTTTTACCATAAAGTGCACTGCGTAAAAAACAAACCCCCAAAAGCTGCAAAATTGCCAGCAAAAAATATTTATTTTGGTTGCGCCGTACATTTTATGGTAAAATGAAAGATGTCATTACATTTAGTTGACGGTTTAAAGGACATTTGAAATTTTTTTACTCTAATTAGAGACTATTGCATCAATCATTATTTGTTTGCGCAAAATACTACAAAATACTTTATAGTGATATAAGAATTGCATTTTAATTCAGCAGCAGTCCTCAATATATTTTATTTTATATGCTTTACTGTATTGTATAACTTTTTTATACATCACCATATACCGTATTTATTGGCGTATAACACGCACTTTTTAGGCTAACATTTTTAGCCTAAAGTCTACCTGCGTGTTATACGCCGATAAGCTGCTGCAGTTCAATGATTTAAAGCGGGTGCTTTAAATCAATGAACTGCAGCGGCTTTGCAGGTGCAGAGACAGCCACCGCTGCCGGCTTCTCTGCCCCTGCCTGTCCTGGGGTCTAGAGCCCTGCTGCCGGCCCTTCTCTCCCCCTGGCTATCAGTGCCACTGGCCGTTCTCTCCCCCTGACTATCGGTGTCGGCGCCCCATTGCCGGTGCCGATAGCCAGGGGGAGAGAAGGGGCAGCGGCACCCATTGCCAGCGCCGCTGCCCCGTTGCCTCCCCCATCCCCGGTTGTATAATTATCTGTTGCCAGGGTCGGGTCCGTGCTGCTTCAGGCCTCCAGTGTGCGTCCCCTGCGTCGTTGCTATGCGCTGCGAGACGCAATGACGTCACTCGTCATTGCGCCGCGCCGTGCAGCACATAGCAACGACGCAGGGGACACACACGAGAGGCCTGAAGCAGCGCGGACCCGACCCCGGCAACAGGTAATTATACAACCGGGGATGGGGGAGGCAACGGGTGCCGCTGCCTCTTCTCTCCCCCTGGCTATCGGCACCAGCAATGGGGCGCCTGCACCGATAGTCAGGGGGAGAGAATGGGCAGCGGCGCAGATAGCCAGCGGGAGAGAAGCAGCGGCAGCAGGGCTCTAGACCCCAGGAAAGGCAGGGGGAGAGAAGCTGGCAGCGACGGCCCCTCTCCCCCTGCCTTTCCTGGGGGTGTATCGGGGTATACACATGGACACACACGCACCCTCATTTTACCAAGGATATTTGGGTAAAAAACTTTTTTTACCCAAATATCCTTGGTAAAATGAGGGTGCGTGGTATACCCCGATAAATACGGTAGCTTGAAGTAAGCCACAAGGGCCCTGTGGCTTTTCCCAGACAGCTATATATACATATATAATAACATCAATATTTATTTTTAACAGCTATGCTTATTGTGATTTTATAATAAATAAATAAAAATGTAAATAAATTTATTTTTCAATTATTGAGAACCAGTATCCATTTAACTTTGAGCACCGTCACTTTCTATTTGTCTATTTTAGTACTTTTTACACCTAGACGGCTACTTGCTTAGTTCAAGGTGGTTTGACGAAAGGTGAGCACCTTCCACGCCTTTTTTCTACAGATTTGTAAATTACTTCTATTTAAAAATCTTTATCCTTCCAGTACTTATTAGTTACTGAATAGTGTTGAGCACGAATATTCGTAATGCACATTTTTATGGCGAATATCAGCAATTCGCGATTTCACGAATATTTACAATATAGTGCTATATATTCATAATGACGAATATTCTGGTTTTTGTTGTTGTTTTTTTGTCACATGCAAATGTTCATGCAAATTTTCTTTTTTTTTCACATGCTAATTTTTTATGCAAATTTCCGTTTTACTTTTTTTTCACATGCACATTTTTATGCAAAAATTCTCATGGAAACAAAATGAATGAATATAGCGAATATGCGAATTTCGCAAACATAAGACAAATAATCATCAATATATTCGCGAAATATCGCAAATTCGAATATGGACCCTGCTGCTCATTACTACAGAGGAAATTCATTTCTATTTGGATTTCTTTTCTGTCTGTCCACACGGCTCTCTCCTGACACCTCTGTCCATGTCAGGAACTGTCCAGAGCAGGACAAAAATCCCCATAGCAAACATATGCTGCTCTGGACAGTTCCTAAAATGGTCAGAAAGAAAACTAAATTCAAAAATAAAAAAAATTCCTCTGTAGTATTCAGCAACTAATAAGTACTGGATGGATTAAGATTTTTTAATAGAAGTAATTTACAAATCTGTGTAACTTGCTGGCAGTTGATTAAAAAAAAAATATATATATATATTGTTTTTCCACCAGAGTACCCCTTTAATGCACCATGATTTGAGAGTACCTCATGGCAGCATTAAAAGAAAATGGTAGCCCGCACTATAACTCGATACCCCGGCTTATAGTGCGGTTGAACAGGAGACCGATGCGGGGTCTCAGACTGCTATACCTACCTACAGTCTGGAACCCCAATCCTCCGAAGGTCCCCCTCTTTCAGCACTGACTTGTACTCTGGAGGCGGGCCCGCCGGCTAGATTTAAATATTCATAAGCGTTGGTCACGTGAGTGCTCAGTAAAATATAACATTATTAATCCTGCTTGGTGAATGAATGAATGAAGAAAAACTGAAGAAAAAAAAATTAAGTCAAGTCCCATCTATCTTAAAAGGATACCAATAAAACCCACAGATCACAGTGCAAAACATAAGCACTCAGCTCCATAGATGAGAAAAAAATTACTAAAAATATTTGTAGGGGTAAATAGCATAAAAACTAACGCCAAGAAATGCTTTATTTTTTTTTTTTTTTCCGCACCAACAATTTTTACATTCTTTTTTCATTTTGGTTTGGCAGCATATTTTATAGTAAAATGGTCCTGCTGATGGAATAATAAAAGCTCTAAGAAGGCAAAGAAGGAAATAGGAAAATGCAAAAATTGGCAGTCATTCAGGGGTTAAACTGGAGCCATCCTACGATATATAGCAATTCGGCCAACACTCACTTACTATCATTTTTACTGTTCAGTAATTAGTGTGGGGGGTTGTGTGATTGATCGCTCTTACAAACTGCATCACTGCCACAACCCCCTGCCCCCAATTGTCCTAACAAAGGTCAAAAGAGTGTCCTTTGACCTGTATTTTTTTTTTTTTTTTACTGTGTAGGAAACCGCAGCAGTCTGTGCTCTTCTGTACAGTGGGCGCCAGAAAAAATGCAGACTGTACAGTTTACTTATCTGTGCATGGGGCCAATTGCTATGTACTAAAATAAAAAATAAAATAAAATTTTCCCCATCATTCTGCACTCAATACCTCATATTGACATAATAATAACAGAATGTTACAAATCTTTACTAATTTATTGAAAAGAAAAACTATAATCTTGCATTGTCATAGGTATTCAGACCCTTTCCTCAGGACTTAGACAAAGCCCCTTTGGCAGTGATTCCGGCCTCCAGTCTTCCTGGGGATGAGGCCGCAAGGTTTACACTCCTGGATTTGGGGATGTTCTGCCATTCTTTTCTGCAGATCATCTCAGCTTCTGTTCCATTGGGGTTGGGCTCTGGCTGGGCCACTCAAGAGCATTCACAGAGTTGCTCCTAAGTGGCTTCTGTCTTGTCTTGGCTGTGTGCTTAGGGTCATTGTTTTGTTGGAAGGTGAATCTTCAACCCATTCATAGGTGCAGAACACTATGTTTCCTCCAAACATGATGCTGCCCCCACCATGATCACTGTAGGGATGGTATTGGGCAGATGATGGGCAGTGCCTGGTTTCCTCCAGACATGATGCTGCCCCCACCATGATCACTGTAGGGATGGTATTGGGCAGGTGATGGGCAGTGCCGGGTTTCCCCCAGACATGATGCTGCCCCCACCATGATCACTGTAGGGATGGTATTGGGCAGGTGATGGGCAGTGCCGGGTTTCCCCCAGACATGATGCTGCACCCACCATGATCACTGTAGGGATGGTATTGGGCAGGTGATCGGCAGTGCCTGGTTTCCTCCAGACATGATGCTGCCCCCACCATGATCACTGTAGGGATGGTATTGGGCAGATGATGGGCAGTGCCTGGTTTCCTCCAGACATGATGCTGCCCCCACCATGATCACTGTAGGGATGGTATTGGGCAGGTGATGGGCAGTGCCTGGTTTCCCCCAGACATGATGCTGCCCCCACCATGATCACTGTAGGGATTGTATTGGGCAGGTGATGGGCAGTACCTGGTTTCCTCCAGACATGATGCTGCCCCCACCATGATCACTGTAGGGATGGTATTGGGCAGGTGATGGGCAGTGCCTGGTTTCCCCCAGACATGATGCTGCCCCACCATGATCACTGTAGGGATGGTATTGGGCAGGTGATGGGCAATGCCTGGTTTCCTCCAGACATGATGCTGCCCCCACCATGATCACTGTAGGGATGGTATTGGGCAGGTGATGGGCAGTGCCTGGTTTCCCCCAGACATGATGCTGCCCCCACCATGATCACCGTAGGGATTGTATAGGGCAGGTGATGGGCAGTGCCTGGTTTCCTCCAGACATGATGCTTCCCCACCATGATCACTGTAGGGATGGTATTGGGCAGGTGATGGGCAGTGCCTGGTTTCCTCCAGACATGATGCTGCCCCCACCATGATCACTGTAGGGATGGTATTGGGCAGGTGATGGGCAGTGCCTGGTTTCCTCCAGACATGATGCTGCCCCCACCATGATCACTGTAGGGATGGTATTGGGCAGATGATGGGCAGTGCCTGGTTTCCTCCAGACATGATGCTGCCCCCACCATGATCACTGTAGGGATGGTATTGGGCAGGTGATGGGCAGTGCCTGGTTTCCCCCAGACATGACGCTTAGAATTGAGGCCAAAAACTTCAATTTTGGTTTCATTAGACCAGAGAATTTTGTTTTCTTATAGTTTGAGAGTCCTTTAGATTTCTTTTTGCAAACTTAAAGAACTATGGAGGCTACTTTGCTCTTGGGAACTTTCAATTCAGCAGAAATGTTTTTTCTCCTCTTCTCCAGATCTGTTCCTCCACACGATCATGTCTCTGAGCTCTACGGGCAATTCATTCCACCTCATGACTTGGTTTTACGTGAGACCTTATATAGACAGGGCTACGCCTTTCTGAATCCTATCCAATCAGCTGAATTTACCCCAGGTGACTCCAACCAAGGTGCAGAAACATCTCAGAAATGATCAGGTGAAATAGAAGGAGCCAAAGCAAAATATCAAGTGTCATAGCAAAGGGTCTGAATACTTATGTCCATGCACAATTGTAGTTTTTCCTTTTTTAATAAATGTGCAAAATTTTCTAAAAGCCACAGAATCAAAGAATTATGGGGGAAAAAGTTTTTATATATATTTTTTTTTCATTTAGAGCAACATAACAAAATGTGACAAAGGTGAAAGGGTCTGAAGACTTTCCTAATGTATTGTATGGCTATATAGTGGTATATATGTTGGAGTTATGTGTTGGGGAATATTCCTAACATATACAGTGGTCCCTCAACATACGATGGTAATCCGTTCCAAATGGACCATCGTTTGTTGAAACCATCGTATGTTGAGGGATCCGTGCAATGCAAAGTATAGGATAGTGGTCTACAACCTGCGGACCTCCAGATGTTGCAAAACTACAACAACCAGCTTGCCCGGACAGCCGTTGGCTGTCCGGGCATGCTGGGTGTTGTAGTTTTGCAACATCTGGAGGTCCGCAGGTTGTAGACCACTGTTAGAGGAAGTTGTACTCACCTATCCCCGCCGCCCCGGACCGTCACCCCTCATCACCGCTGCCCGGGATGTCGCCATCCATCGCTGTTGCCTCGTCCCCGACGCTCCGGCAAGGCCTCCGCTTCCCCGGCATCCTCGCTCTCCGTCGCCGCCATCACGTCGCTACGCACGCTGCTCCTATTGGATGACGGGACGGCGTGCGCAGCGTCGTGATGACGATGATGGAGAGCGCCGACGATGCAGGGGATCCCGAAGAGGACGTGCCGGAGTCCCGAGGACAGGTAAGTGATCGTCAGCGGAGCACACGGGGCACCGTAAATGGCTATCCGGTGGCAGCTGAAGCAGTCTGCGCTGCCGGATAGCAATTTATGCGATGGCCCCGACATACAAAAGCATCATATGTTGATGCTGCTTTCAACATGCGATGGACTCTGAGAGGCCATCGTATGTTGAAATGATCGTATGTCGGGGCCATCGTAGGTCGGGGGGTCACTGTATCTCCTACGTATAGTAAAATGCATTGTGTATACAGTATAATTTTAAGATTTATGCTAATTATATGTCACAGGTGCCGAGCCTGACGCACAAGGATAACGCTCATAAATAATCATTATCCTGGGTTATATAACATTAACCTATCCATCTTGTCGGGCAATCATGGTGGATAATTCTAGCTTTTTCTCAATGTTTATAAATGAGCTGACAGGCGTGCTCAAGAGCTGACAATCCAAACCGACTGAAATATATTATTGTGTATGGTCTGCGACATGTGAACATAGACTTAGATCAGGCCAGCCATGTACTGACATCTTTATCATCTCTCCGGTTATTGAATGGGTGTAGTAATGGGTTATAGCCTTGTACCCTGCCCTCACGACATTCCCCTAAACTTTATTGAGAAATTGTGCAAGGCTATTAACCCTTTAGATCCTGCGATCAATTTGATGAGGAGACCGAAGACCCCCCCATGACATCTGCCTCTATCGCACCCAATTTTCTCTCTTCTAAAGGGGTACTCCACTGCTCAGCGTTTGGAACAAACTGTTCCGAACGCTGGAGCTGATGCCGGGAGCTTGTGACGTCATAGCCCCGCCTCCTCATTACGTCATTCCCTGCCCCCTCAATGCAAGTCTATGAGAGGGGGCGTGATGGCTGTCACGCCCCCTCCCATAGACTTGCATTGAGGGGGTGGGCCTGATGTCCTGAGGGGGCGGGGCTGTGACATCACAAGTTCCCGGCGCCGGCTTCAGCGTTCGGAACAGTTTGTTCCAAACGCTGAGCAGCGGAGTACCCCTTTAAGGCTGCTTTGGCAGGCAGATCAAGCAGAGCATCCTTAATAGTGAACAATGCTATGCTATGGCACAGTATTGAACAGTCTCAGCAATCTAAACATTGCATTTAATAGTCCCCTATGGGCACTAAAAAAAAATATATATATGTAAAAAAAAAATATATGTAAATAAACATATGTGGTATCGCCGCGGATGGCAATGACCGAACTATTAAAATATAATGTTAATAAAACCACGCAGCCAATAGCATAAACGAAAGAAAAATACCAAAGTTTAGCAGTGCTGATTTTTGCTCATTTCATATACCATTAAAAAAATAAAAATAAAATAATAATAATAATAAAAAAGCGATCTGAAAATCCTATCAAAACTAAAATGGTACCAATTAAAACTACAGATCATGGCGCAAAAATAACCCTTATACATCTCCGTATATGGTAAAAACAAAGAGTTATAGGGGTCAGAAGAGGACAATCTGAAGCATACTAATTTTACAAAAAGTTATCATTTTTTAAAAGTAGTAAAAGAAAACAAAACCTTTATTCATTTGGTATCCTTGTAATTGTATGGAACTACAGAATAAATAAAGATAATGGCCCTCATTTACTAAGAGTGTCGGGTTTATCTCTGAGTGTTTCTTGATTTACTCCGTGTATTTTTCTCCCTGATTTACTTTATGTGTCGCACGGGGAAAAAAAATTGTGTCGCACGGGTTGGAAATTGTGTCGCAGGGTAATTTGTATATATGCCCCCCACACAGCGCAATCACATGCCCCCAGCAGCGCATGTATATATATATATATCCCCCTCGCACAGTTCTATCATATACCCCCCGCAGCGCATGTGTACATATATATATCCCCCGCATAGCGCTATTATATACCCCCCGCAGCGCATGTGTACATATATATATATCCCCGCATAGCGCTATTATATACCCCCCGCAGTGCATGTGTACATATATATATCCCCGCATAGCGCTATTATATACCCCCCGCAGCGCATGTGTACATATATATATATCCCCCGCATAGCGCTATTATATACCCCCCGCAGTGCATGTGTACATATATATATCCCCGCATAGCGCTATTATATACCCCCCGCAGTGCATGTGTACATATATATATATCCCCCGCATAGCGCTATTATATACCCCCCGCAGTGCATGTGTACATATATATATCCCCGCATAGCGCTATTATATACCCCCCGCAGCGCATGTGTACATATATATATCCCCGCATAGCGCTATTATATACCCCCCGCAGTGCATGTGTACATATATATATCCCCCGCATAGCGCTATTATATACCCCCCGCAGTGCATGTTAACATATATATATATCCCCTGCATAGCGCTATTATATACCCCCCGCAGCGCATGTGTACATATATATATCCCCCGCATAGCGCTATTATATACCCCCCGCAGTGCATGTGTACATATATATATCCCCGCATAGCGCTATTATATACCCCCCGCAGCGCATGTGTACATATATATATCCCCGCATAGCGCTATTATATACCCCCCGCAGTGCATGTGTACATATATATATCCCCCGCATAGCGCTATTATATACCCCCCACAGTGCATGTTAACATATATATATATCCCCTGCATAGCGCTATTATATACCCCCCGCAGTGCATGTGTACATATATATATCCCCCGCATAGCGCTATTATATACCCCCCGCAGTGCATGTTAACATATATATATATCCCCTGCATAGCGCTATTATATACCCCCCGCAGTGCATGTGTACATATATATATCCCCACATAGCGCTATTATATACCCCCCGCAGCGCATGTGTACATATATATATCACCGCATAGCGCTATTATACACCCCCCGCAGCGCATGTGTACATATATATCACCGCAGAGCACTATTATATACCCCCCGCAGTGCATGTGTACATATATATATATATCCCCCCTACATAGCGCTATTATATACCCCCCGCAGCGCATGTGTACATATATATATCCCCGCATAGCGCTATTATATACCCCCCGCAGCGCATGTGTACATATATATATCACCGCATAGCGCTATTATATACCCCCCGCAGCGCATGTGTACATATATATATCACCGCAGAGCACTATTATATACCCCCCGCAGTGCATGTGTACATATATATATATCCCCCCTGCATATCGCTATTATATACCCCTCGCAGCGCATGTAGATATATATTATATATGCCCCGCACAGCGCATCTATATACATATGCCTCTGAAGCGCTAGTAATGACTATTCATGCTTGTCAATGATAGCGCTTCAGAGGCATATGTATTAGAAGCGAAGTGGGGAGCAGACATATAGCGTTATCTGGTCCCCACTTCGCTACAATACATAATCCTCAGCAAACACCAGAGCTGCCCCATCGCCTCCCCCATCCCCGGTGTTATAATTACCTGTTGCCGGGGCCCGGGGTCCGCGATCATTCTGGCTTCGGCGCTGTTGCTGTGCGCTGTCACTGTGCGCACTGACGAGTGACGTCCCCAACGCACGTCGTGACGTCACCATCAGTGCGCACAGTGACAGCGCACAGCAACAGCGCCGAAGCCAGAATGATCGGGGACCCCGGGCCCCGACAACAGGTAATTATAACACCGGGGATGGGGGAGGCGATGGGGCAGCTCTGGTGTTTGCTGAGGATTATGTATTGTAGCGAAGTGGGGACCAGATAACGCTATATGTCTGCTCCCCACTTCGCTTCAATATACATATGCCTCTGAAGCGCTATTAATGACTAATGCAGTGGTCTCCAACCTGCGGACCTCCAGATGTTGCAAAACTACAACTCCCAGAATGTCCGGAAAGCCAACGGCTGTGCGGGGCATATATAATATATATCTACATGCACTGCGGGGGGTATATAATAGCGCTATGGGGGGGGGTATATATATGTGTACACATGCGCTGCGGGGGGTATATAATCACGCTGTGCGGGGGGTATATATATGTATGTACATATGTGCTGGGGGGGGTATATAATAGCGCTGTGCAGGGGTATATATATGTATGTACATATGTGCTGCGGGGGGTATATAATAGCGCTGTGCGGGGGTATATATATATGTATGTACACATGCGCTGCGGGGGGTATATAATAGCGCTGTGCGGGGGTATATATATATGTATGTACACATGCGCTGCGGGGGGTATATAATAGCGCTGTGCGGGGGGTATATATATATATGTTTGTACACATGCGCTGCGGCAGGGGACAAGACATATGGCAAAGCAGGGGGCAAGATATATATAGAAGCTCTGGGGACATATACAAAACCCCCAGCAATTCTATATACCTTTCCCCACCACAGCTCGCAGGGATCCCTGATTGGCTCTTCAGTACCAGCCATTCAAGGATCCCGGCAGGGAATTTGAAAATGAAAGTGAAATACATCGTACATCGCTGGGGAGCGGAGCATGCCGCCCGCTCCCCTGCTTAATAACTTTTGAGCGGATCGGGTCTCAGAAGTGAGACCCGATGCGATCAACCTCTTAGCCCCTGTACTACTACCCCCAACATGGAACAGACCCTGTTCCATGATGGGGGTAGGATTCACTCGGTTTTCAGTTATTTCTGTCGGGTTTTAGTGAAGAAAAATTCACAGGTTTTCCTGTGAGTTTTTCCTCATACTCCGAGTGTTTTTTCTTTTTTGTCGGGAACACGCCCCTTTTTGTGATAACCACGCCCATTTTGACGGGTTTCAAAAACACTCGGAGTGATGATATATTTTGTCGGGCTATGCGACACAAATTTGGTCACACAACCCGACAAAAAAAGTTGACATTAGTAAATGAGGGCTAATGTGTAATTTTTAACCATAAAGCGCACTGTGTAAAAATGAAAACGCCCAAAAGTTTTTTCAATTCCCCCCCTCCCCCCCCCCCAAATCATTTTTAGGGGCTTCAGCGGTGGATTTTATGGCAAAATGATTGAGGTTATAACAAAGTCAAATTGGCAGAGCAAAAATCAAGCCTCTTATGGGTCTGTAGGTGGAACATTGAAAGAGTTATTATGATTATTAAAAGGTGAGGAGGAAAAACAAAAACGCAAAAAGGAAAAATCTGCAACCTCAAGGGGTTAAATGGGGCTCAAACATACCTTATGGTGCAGTTTACTTTGCAGTGGAGGCATATTTGGCTTTGGTGTTTTGTGGTACTTTCCCATTACAGCATTTTTACAGATTTTCTGAAGTTGCTTTAAGAATTGCAGGACCGATCGCGGTGATGCCCTGTATTAACCCTTCAGACGCGGCGATCAAAGCTGACCGCCGCGTCTGAAGCGAAAGTGACACTAACCCGGCTGTTCAGCGATTTCACCGCGCCGGTCCCGAACAGCCCGACTGAATAGCCGGGTTAGTGCTTACAGGACACCGGGAGGGACCTTACCTGCCTCCTCGGTGTCTTCTCCGTTCAGGGATTCCCTGTATGGCCGGCGCTCTCCTTCCTCGTCATCACGTCGTCGCGTACGTGCGTCGGCGTGCGTAACGACGAGATGACGGAGAGCGAGGATACCCGCCGGCAGCAGGGACGTTCCGGAGCGACGGGGACACGGCGACAGCGATGGAGCGACATCCAGGGCAGCGGTGACGGGTCCGGAGCGGCGGGGACACGTGAGTATTACCTCCTATGCAGTGGTCTTCAATCTGCGGACCTCCAGATGTTGCAAAACTACAACTCCCAGCATGCCCGGACAGCCAACGGCTGTCCGGGCATGCTGGGAGTTGTAGTTTTGCAACATCTGGAGGTCAGCAGGTTGAAGACCACTATTGGGTTCAAAATCTTTATTTTTTTAGATTTTGCACCTATAAATTGGGTGCGTCTTATACGCCGGTGTGTCCTATAGGGCGAAAAATATGGTACATTCTAAAGACAGAAGCTGTGGGACCTTTAGGTCTGAATGAGCGAAGTGATATAAATATTTTTCTGTAAAAAAAGTAATGGTAATAATTGTTTTTAAATTTTATAGCATTTAATGAGTAAGGATTTGTTTGTTTTTTTGTAATATCCAAACATATTCCTTTGTTCTTTATGTCTATCCCAATCTCCAAATTTATAATAACATATATATGTATTAAGTGCATTGACCCTTCCATGAATAATTATTGGTAGTAATATTTTATTACATTGTTTTTAATAGGCATGTTTTTGTATTATTTTATGGAATTTAAAGGGGTTCTCCACCATAAGGTGATTTTAGTTCATACCTGGCAGGCAGTAATGGACATGTTTAGGAAGGATCTGCACTTGTCTTGGGCTAAATGACTATGCTGGGAGATTACCATAACACTGTGGCTAGCTTTTTGTGTTTGATTTTTCTTTTTTTTACTAAAAATCCCATAATTCCATTTTCCTCCCCACCCCACCCATTGAAACATAAGTGAGCTGCATCCATTCAAAAGACCTGTGATTTTCAACCAGGGTGCCTACAGCTGTTGCAGATTGATCTCTCTCCCACCAAGCGATCCCTCCACTCATTGTAGCAGACTGGCTCCCTGTCATCAGCTGACTAGTGAGTCAGGTCTCGGCCGCATTGCATCCTGGGAAAAATCTGAGACAACAGTCATTTTGTATGCTGGTAAAAATAAGTAATGGGGGGAAAATCAGAATTGTGAGAAAACCGTCACACACAGGTACAGACACTATATTATGAACTACACTAACTTTACAGCCCCTGTAGTATAGTCACATAAAAAAAAAACAATCCTGGAATACCCCTTTAAGTAAAGTTGTGTATAAAAGGGAGGGGTTGTACCTGTGATGTAATAGGTCCAGATTATATAGAACAAAACGTCCCGACACTCACCAAGTTGCAAGCCAATTTGCATTTATTGTATGCATGTAAACAGGACGCGTTTCGGCAAAGCCTTCCTCTGCTGTCTAGACAGCAGAGGAAGGCTTTGCCGAAACGCGTCCTGTTTACCTGCATACAATAAATGCAAATTGGCTTGCAACTTGGTGAGTGCCGGGACTTTTTGTTCTATATGCCTGTTTCTTCCACGTGCACCACCCACCACAGAAGTGCCGACTCTTTTTCCTATAGGTCAAGATTAAGCACCTGTAAGTGGTGAGAAACGGCCCGTCGGCCATTGCATCTTGTATCTATGCTGTCCAAATAAACAGACTTTGTTCTATGCCACCTGGTGAGTGCCATCATTCATCGTTACCAAGACATTGCTGCACGTCTTATCGGATTGAGCACCACTATTTTGGGGCAATATACACGGGGCAGGGAGCTGTACGTTGTGCCCCTAAGCGTGGATTCCAGGAAAGCTTAGTGAGGTAGCAGTGCCACCGGATTTTCTTATTGCATTAAATGAGCAGTAAAACACAACACGCTTAAAATGATTTCAGCCATGTTACATAAAAAACTAAAGTAGCAAAAACGTGCACGATACCGGTATAAAATTCCTGCGTGTGAATACCGTCTCTTGTTTCTGAAGAATGCAATAATAATAATAATAATAATAATGTTAATAATATCGCACATACCTCCTTAGGTGTCATTTCTATGGAGGGATTTAAAATTAGCGCAAAAACGTTACATTTTGCAAAACCGAAACCTGACAATTTTTCATAGTAACACAAGTGAGCTTAGAAAATGTGTGTAGAAAAAAAATAAAAAGGTATAATAGATATTAGTGTAAGATAATTGACACAGGTTTTTAAACATGTCCCCCATAGTCTTAAGCATATACATGTATACAGACTGCACTGGTATAACTTACATATACAGCACACGCAGTGACACATAGTATCTATGAATACGATTAGGACTCCAGCCCTCCCCTCTGCACAGCCCTGGATGTCAGTGACGTCATTGACAGCCACCTTTTGTCAGAAGCTGGAGAAGAAGGAGCTGCAGCAGCACCCTGAACAGCACCCTACAAGATGTGAGTTTTTCTTCCTCATCTCCTTCCCCTGCACCCACATATTGCGATCTAACTTTACACACAGAATATAGATATATAGACGGCTATTCACTGCACCCAGCCATAGACAGACGGGAACCATCCCAGATCTGAGCTCTGCACCAACTGCAATATGCTGTTCTATCACAAAGACACACACACACACTGCAGGGGCTAGTCTATTAGGTATTAGTGACACATACACACATCACAACCATCTAGATACACTGCAGTCTACACATGTACATATCCCACACACATCCACTGCACCCATCACTAACACTGCAGTCTATAAATACATGCGCTGCAGTCAGTCCACTGCTGCATCTGACGAGAGGCAGATGTCACACCAGCCCACACTGCAATCTGCCGTTGTGTCACACTTACAAACCTTGTCCAAATACACTTGACAAATATGTCACCCATCCATATACAGAGCACCTAACGAGAACTTCGTGTCATCCATGTATATATAGTGCCCCAACTAGAAATTTTTGTCATCTATGTATATATAATGCCTTAACTAGAGTTTAATGTAATCCATCTATATACAGTGCACCCTACTAGAGCATAATGTCATCCATCTATATAGAATGCACCCTACTAGAGCCTAATGTCATCCATCTATATACAGTGCTCCTTACTAGAGCCTAATGTCATCCATCTATATACAGTGCTCTCTACTAGAGCCTAATGTCATCCATCTATATACAGTGCACCCTACTAGAGCCTAATGTCATCCATCTATATACAGTGCACCCTAATAGAGCCTAATTTAATACATCTATATACAGTGCACCCTACTAGAGCCTAATGTCATCCATCTATATACAGTGCACCCTACTAGAGCCTAATGTCACCCATCTATATACAGTGCACCCTAATAAAGCCTAATGTCATCCATGTACATACAGTGCACCCTAATAGAGCCTAATTTAATACATCTATATACAGTGCACCCTACTAGAGCCTAATGTCATCCATTTATATATAAAGGGAACCCAACTAGAGCCTAATGTCATGCATCTATATACAGGGCACCCTACTAGAGCCTAATTTCATCCATCTATAAACAGTGCACCCTACTAGAGCCTAATGTCACCCATCTATATACAGTGCACCCTAATAAAGCCTAATGTCATCCATGTATATACAGTGCACCCTAATAGAGCCTAATTAAATACATCTATATACAGTGCACCCTACTAGAGCCTAATGTCATCCATCTATATACAGTGCACCCTACTTGAGCCTAATGTCACCCATCTATATACAGTGCGCCTTACTAGAGCCTAATTTCATCCATCTATATACAGTGCACCCTACTTGAGCCTAATGTCATCCATATATATGCAGTGTACCCTACTAGAGCCTAATGTCACCCATCAATATACAGTGCACCCTACTTGAGCCTAATGTCACCCATCTATATACAGCGCGCCTTACTAGAGCCCAATGTCATCCATGTATATACAGTGCACCCTACTTGAGCCTAATGTCATCCATCTATATACAGTGCACCCTACTTGAGCCTAATGTCACCCATCTATATACAGCGTGCCTTACTAGAGCCCAATGTCATCCATGTATATACAGTGTTCCCTATTAGAGCCTAATGTCATCCATCTATATACAGTGCACCCTACTTGAGCCTAATATCATCCATCTATATACAGTGCACCCTGCTTGAGCCTAGTGTCACACATCTATATACAGTGCACCCTACTAGAGCCTAATGTCATCCATCTATATACAGTGCACCCTACTTGAGCCTAATGTCACCCATCTATATACAACGCGCCTTACTAGAGCCCAATGTCACCCATCTATATACAGTGAACCCAAGTAGAGCCTAGTGTCACACATCTATATACAGTGCACCTTACTAGAGCCTAATGTCATCCATCTATATACAGTGCACCCTAAAAGAGCCTAATGTCATTGATTTATATACAGTGCCCCCAACTAGAGCCTAATGTTACTCCTCTATATACACTGCACCCTACTAGAGCCTAATGTCACCCATCTATAAACAGTGCACCGTACTAGAATCTAATGTCTTCCATCTATATACAGCGCACCCTACTAGAGCCTAATGTCAACCATCTATGTACAGTGCACCTTACTAGAGCCTAATGTCATCCATCTATATACAGTGCACCCTAAAAGAGCCTAATGTCATTGATTTATATACAGTGCCCCCAACTAGAGCCTAATGTTACTCCTCTATATACACTGCACCCTACTAGAGCCTAATGTCACCCATCTATAAACAGTGCACCGTACTAGAATCTAATGTCTTCCATCTATATACAGCGCACCCTACTAGAGCCTAATGTCAACCATCTATGTACAGTGCACCTTACTAGAGCATAATGTCCCCCATCTATATACAGTGCAACCTACTAGAGCCTAATGTCACCCATCTATACACAGTGAACCCTATTAGAGCATAATGTCACCCATCTATATACAGTGCACACTACTAGAGCATAATGTCATCCATCTATATACAGCGCACCCTACTAGAGCATAATGTCAACTATCTATATACAGTGCACCCTACTAGATCCTAATGTCATCCATCTATATACAGTGCACCCTACTAGAGCATAATATCACCCATCTATGTACAGTTCACCCAACTAGAGTCTAATGTCACCCGTGTATATGCAGTGCACCCTACTAGAGTCTAATGTCTTCCATCTATATACAGTACACCCTACTAAAGCCTAATGTCACTATATATATATATATATATAGAGAGAGAGAGAGAGAGAGAGAGAGAGAGAACATCCTACTAGTGTCTAATGTCATCCATCTTTATACAGTGCTCCGTACTAGAGCCTAATTTCATCCATCTATATACAGTAAACCCTACTAGAGCCTAATGTCACTCATCTATATACAGTGCACCCTACCAGAGCCTAATTTCATCCATCTATATACAGTGCACCCTACTAGAGCCTAATGTCACCCATCTATGTACAGTTCACCCAACTAGAGTCTAATGTCACCCGTGTATATGCAGTGTGCCCTACTAGAGTCTAATGTCTTCCATCTATATACAGTGCACCCTACCAGAGCCTAATTTCATCCATCTATATACAGTGCACCCTACTAGAGCCTGATGTCACCCATCTATGTACAGTTCACCCAACTAGAGCCTAATTTCATTAATCTATATACAGTAAACCCTACTAGAGCCTAATGTCACTAATCTATATACAGTGCACCCTACCAGAGCCTAATTTCATCCATCTATATACAGTGCACCCTACTAGAGCCTAATGTCACCCATCTATGTACAGTTCACCCAACTAGAGTCTAATGTCACCCGTGTGTATGCAGTGCATCCTACTAGAGTCTAATGTCATCCATCTATATACAGTGCACCCTACTAGAGCCTAATTTCATCCATCTATATACAGTGCACCCTACTAGAGTCTAATGTCACTCATCTATATACAGTGCACCCTAATAGAGCCTAATGTCACTCATCTATATACAGTGCACCCTAATAGAGCCTAATTTAATACATCTATATACAGTGCACCCTACTAGAGCCTAATGTCATCCATCTATGTACAGTGCACCCTACTTGAGCCTAATGTCACCCATCTATATACAGCACGCCTTACTAGAGCCTAATGTCATCCATCTATATACAGTGCATCCTACTTGAGCCTAATGTCATCCATCTATATACAGTGCACCCTACTAGAGCCTAATGTCATCCATCTATATACAGTGCACCCTACTAGAGCCTAATGTCATCCATCTATATACAGTGCTCTCTACTAGAGCCTAATGTCATCCATCTATATAAAGTGAACCCAACTAGAGCCTAATGTTACTCCTCTATATACAGTGCACCCTACTAGAGCCTAAAGTCATCCATCTATATACAGTGCACCCTACTAGAGCAAAATGTCACCCATCTATAAACAGTGCACCGTACTAGAATCTAATGTCTTCCATCTATATACAGTGCACCCTACTAGAGCCTAATGTCAACCATCTATGTACAGTGCACCTTACTAGAGCATAATGTCACCCATCTATATACAGTGCAACCTACTAGAGCCTAATGTCACCCATCTATATACAGTGCACACTACTAAAGCATAATGTCATCCATCTATAAACAGCGCACCCTACTAGAGCATAATGTCACCCATCTATATACAGTGCACCCTACTAGATCCTAATGTCATCCATCTATATACAGTGCACCCTACTAGAGCATAATATCACCCATCTATGTACAGTTCACCCAACTAGAGTCTAATGTCACCCGTGTAAATGCAGTGCACCCTACTAGAGTCTAATGTCTTCCATCTATATACAGTACACCCTACTAAAGCCTAATGTCACTATATATATATATATATATATATATATATATATAGAGAGAGAGAGAGAGAGCGCATCCTACTAGAGTCTAATGTCATCCATCTCTATACAGTGCTCCCTACTAGAGCCTAATTTTATCCATCTATATACAGTAAACCCTACTAGAGCCTAATGTCACTCATCTATATACAGTGCACCCTACCAGAGCCTAATTTCATCCATCTATATACAGTGCACCCTACTAGAGCCTAATGTCACCCATCTATGTACAGTTCACACAACTAGAGTCTAATGTCACCCGTGTATATGCAGTGCACCCTACTAGAGTCTAATGTCTTCCATCTATATACAGTGCACCCTACTAAAGCCTAATGTCACTATATATATATATATATATATATATATATATATTTAGAGAGAGAGAGAGAGCATCCTACTAGAGTCTAATGTCATCCATCTTTTTACAGTGCTCCCTACTAGAGCCTAATTTCATCCATCTATATACAGTAAACCCTACTAGAGCCTAATGTCACTCATCTATATACAGTGCACCCTAATAGAGCCTAATTTAATACATCTATATACAGTGCACCCTACTAGAGCCTAATGTCATCCATCTATGTACAGTGCACCCTACTTGAGCCTAATGTCACCCATCTATATACAGCACGCCTTACTAGAGCCTAATGTCATCCATCTATATACAGTGCACCCTACTTGAGCCTAATGTCATCCATCTATATACAGTGCACTCTACTAGAGCCTGATGTCATCCATCTATATACAGTGCACCCTACTAGAGCCTAATGTCATCCATCTATATAAAGTGAACCCTACTAGAGCCTAATGTCATCCATCTATATACAGGGCACCCTACTAGAGCCTAATGTCATCCATCTATATACAGTGCACCCTAATAAAGCCTAATGTCATCCATGTATATACAGTGTACCCTACTAGAGCCTAATGTCACCCATCAATATACAGTGCACCCTACTAGAGCCTAATGTCATCCATCTATATAAAGTGAACCCTACTAGAGCCTAATGTCATCCATCTATATACAGTGCACCCTACTAGAGCCTAATGTCACCCATCTATATACAGTGCACCCTAATAAAGCCTAATGTCATCCATGTATATACAGTGTACCCTACTAGAGCCTAATGTCTCCCATCAATATACAGTGCACCCTACTTGAGCCTAATGTCACCCATCTATATACAGCGCGCCTTACTAGAGCCCAGTGTCATCCATGTATATACAGTGCACCCTACTTGAGCCTAATGGCATCCATCTATATACAGTGCACCCTACTTGAGCCTAGTGTCACACATCTATATACAGTGCACCCTACTAGAGCCTAATGTCATCCATCTATATACAGTACACCCTACTTGAGCCTAATGTCACCCATCTATATACAGCGCGCCTTACTAGAGCCCAATGTCACCCATCTATATACAGCGGGCCTTACTAGAGCCTAATGTCACCCATCTATATACAGTGACCCCAAGTAGAGCCTAGTGTCATCCATCTATATACAGTGCACCCTACTAGAGCAAAATGTCACCCATCTATAAACAGTGCACCGTACTAGAATCTAATGTCTTCCATCTATATACAGTGCACCCTACTAGAGCCTAATGTCAACCATCTATGTACAGTGCACCTTACTAGAGCATAATGTCACCCATCTATATACAGTGCACCCTAAAAGAGCCTAATGTCATCCATTTATATACAGTGCCCCCAACTAGAGCCTAATGTTACTCCTCTATATACAGTGCACCCTACTAGAGCCTAATGTCACCCATCTATATACAGTGACCCCTACTAGAGCATAATGTCACCCATCTATATACAGTGCACAAAACTAGAGCCTAATGTCATCCATCTATATACAGTGCACCCTACTAGAGCAAAATGTCACCCATCTATAAACAGTGCACCGTACTAGAATCTAATGTCTTCCATCTATATACAGTGCACCCTACTAGAGCCTAATGTCAACCATCTATGTACAGTGCACCTTACTAGAGCATAATGTCACCCATCTATATACAGTGCAACCTACTAGAGCATAATGTCATCCATCTATATACAGTGCACCCTACAAGAGCCTAATGTCACCCATCTATATACAGTGCAACCTACTAGAGCATAATGTCATCCATCTATATACAGTGCACCCTACTAGAGCCTAATGTCACCCATCTATACACAGTGAACCCTATTAGAGCATAATGTCACCCATCTATATATAGTGCACCCTACTAGAGCATAATGTCACCCATCTATATACAGTGCACACTACTAGAGCATAATGTCATCCATCTATATACAGCTCACCCTATTAGAGCATAATGTCACCCATCTATATACAGTGCACCCTACTAGATCCTAATGTCATCCATCTATATACAGTACACCCTACTAAAGCCTAATGTCACTATATATATATATATATATATATATATATAAAGACAGAGAGAGAGAGAGAGCATCCTACTAGAGTCTAATGTCATCCATCTTTATACAGTGCTCCCTACTAGAGCCTAATTTCATCCATCTATATACAGTGCACCCTACCAGAGCCTCATTTCATTCATCTATATACAGTGCACCCTACTAGAGCCTAATGTCATCCATCTATGTACCGTGCACCCTATTAGAGCCTAATGTCGTCCATCTAAATACAGTGCTCCCTACTAGAGCCTAATGTCATCCATCTATATACAGTGCACCTTACTAGAGCCTAATGTCATCCATCTATATACAGTGCACCCTACTTGAGCCTAATGTCATCCATCTATATACAGCGCGCCTTACTAGAGCCTAATGTCATCTATCTATATACAGTGCATCCTACTAGAGCCTGATGTCATCTATTTATATTCTGTATCCCCAACTAAAGCCTAATGTTACTCCTCTATATACAGTGCACCCTACTAGAGCATAATGTCATCCATCTATATACAATGCACAAAACTAGAGCCTAATGTCATCCATCTATATACAGTGCACCCTACTAGAACATAATGTCACCCATCTATAAAAAGTGCACCTTACTAGAATCTAAAGTCTTCCATCTGTATACAGTGCACCCTTCTAGAGCCTAATGTCACCTATCTATGTACAGTGCACCCTACTAGAGCATAATGTCACTCATCTATATACAGTGCACCCTACTAGAGCCTAATGTCACCCATCTATGCACAGTGCACCCTACTAGAGCATAATGTCATCCATCTATATACAGTGCACCCTACTAGAGTCTAATGTCACCCGTGTATATGCAGTGCACCCTACTATATATATAGAGAGAGAGAGAGCATCCTACTAGAGTCTAATGTCATCCATCTTTATACAGTGCACCCTACTAAAGCCTAATGTCACTATATATATATATAGAGCGAGAGAGAGAGAGAGCATCCTACTAGAATCTAATCCATCTTTGTACTGTGCTCCCTACTAGAGCCTAATTTAATCCATCTATATACAGTGCATCCTACCAGAGCCTAATGTCATCCATCTATATACAGTGCACCCTACTAGAGAATAATATCACCCATCTATGTACAGTTCACCCAACTAGAGTCTAATGTCACCCGTGTATATGCAGTGCACCCTACTAGAGTCTGTCTTCCATCTATATACAGTGCACCCTACTAAAGCCTAATGTCACTATATATATATATATATATATATATATATATATATAAAGACAGAGAGAGAGAGAGAGCATCCTACTAGAGTCTAATGTCATCCATCTTTATACAGTGCTCCCTACTAGAGCCTAATTTCATCCATCTATATACAGTGCACCCTACCAGAGCCTCATTTCATTCATCTATATACAGTGCACCCTACTAGAGCCTAATGTCATCCATCTATGTACCGTGCACCCTATTAGAGCCTAATGTCGTCCATCTAAATACAGTGCTCCCTACTAGAGCCTAATGTCATCCATCTATATACAGTGCACCTTACTAGAGCCTAATGTCATCCATCTATATACAGTGCACCCTACTTGAGCCTAATGTCATCCATCTATATACAGCGCGCCTTACTAGAGCCTAATGTCATCTATCTATATACAGTGCATCCTACTAGAGCCTGATGTCATCTATTTATATTCTGTATCCCCAACTAAAGCCTAATGTTACTCCTCTATATACAGTGCACCCTACTAGAGCATAATGTCATCCATCTATATACAATGCACAAAACTAGAGCCTAATGTCATCCATCTATATACAGTGCACCCTACTAGAACATAATGTCACCCATCTATAAAAAGTGCACCTTACTAGAATCTAAAGTCTTCCATCTGTATACAGTGCACCCTTCTAGAGCCTAATGTCACCTATCTATGTACAGTGCACCCTACTAGAGCATAATGTCACTCATCTATATACAGTGCACCCTACTAGAGCCTAATGTCACCCATCTATGCACAGTGCACCCTACTAGAGCATAATGTCATCCATCTATATACAGTGCACCCTACTAGAGTCTAATGTCACCCGTGTATATGCAGTGCACCCTACTATATATATAGAGAGAGAGCATCCTACTAGAGTCTAATGTCATCCATCTTTATACAGTGCACCCTACTAAAGCCTAATGTCACTATATATATATATATAGAGCGAGAGAGAGAGAGAGCATCCTACTAGAATCTAATCCATCTTTGTACTGTGCTCCCTACTAGAGCCTAATTTAATCCATCTATATACAGTGCACCCTACCAGAGCCTAATGTCATCCATCTATATACAGTGCACCCTACTAGAGAATAATATCACCCATCTATGTACAGTTCACCCAACTAGAGTCTAATGTCACCCGTGTATATGCAGTGCACCCTACTAGAGTCTGTCTTCCATCTATATACAGTGCACCCTACTAAAGCCTAATGTCACTATATATACATATATATATATATATATATATATATATAGAGAGAGAGAGAGAGAGAGAGAGCATCCTACTAGAGTCTAATGTCATCCATCTTTATACAGTGCTCCCTACTAGAGCCTAATTTCATCCATCTATATACAATAAACCCTACTAGAGCCTAATGTCACTCATCTATATACAGTGCACCCTACCAGAGCCTAATTTCATCCATCTATATACAGTGCACCCTACTAGAACCAAATGTCATCGATCTATGTACAGTGCACCCTACTAGAGTCTAATGTGTTCCATCTATATGTAGTGCATCCTACTAAAGCCTAATGTCACTATATATATGTATATATATATATATATAGAGAGAGAGAGAGAGCATCCTACTAGAGCCTAATTTCATCCATCTATGTACAGTGCACCCTACTAGAATCTAATGTCTTCTGTCTATATACAGTGCACCCTACTAGAGCCTAATGTATTCCATCTATATAGTACACCTTACTAGAGCCTAATGTCAACCATCTATGTACAGTGCACCCTACTAGGGCATAATGTTACCCATCTATATACAGGGCACCCTACTAGAGCCTAATGTCAACCATCTATGTACAGTGCACCCTACTAGAGCATAATGTTACCCATCTATATACAGGGCACCCTACTAGAGCCTAATGTCACCATCTATACACAGTGCACCCTACTAGAGCATAATGTCACCCATCTTTATACAGTGCACCCTACTAGAGCATAATGTCATCCATCTATATACAGTGCACACTATTGGAGCCTAATGTCATCCATATATATACAGTGCACCCTACTAGAGCATAATGTCACTCATCTATAAACAGTGCACCCTACTAGAATCTAATGTCTTCCGTCTATATACAGTGCACCCAACTAGAGCCTAATGTCATCCATCTATATATAGTATACCCTACTAGAGCATAATGTCACTCATCTATAAACAGTGCACTCTACTAGAATCTAATTTCTTCCGTCTATATACAGTGCACCCTACTAGAGCCTAATGTCAACCATCTATGTACAGTGCACCCTACTAGAGCATAATGTCACCCATCTATATACAGTGCACTCTACTAGAGCTTAATGTCATCCATCTATATACAGTGCACCCTACTCGAGCAAAATGTCCCCCATCTATATACAGTGCCCCCTTCTAGAGCCTAATGTCACCCATCTATATACAGTGCATCCTACTTGAGCGTAATGTCACCCATCTATATACATCACACCCTTCTAGAGCCTAATGCCACCCATCTATGTACAGTGCACCCTAATCAAGCCTAATGTCATCCATGTATATACAGTGCACCCTACTAGAGCCTAATGTCATCCATCTATATACAGTGCACCATACTTGAGCCTTATATTATCCATCTATATACCATGCACCCTACTTGAGCCTAATGTCACCCATCTATATACAGCGCGCCTTACTAGAGCCTAATGTCATCCATCTATATACAGTGCACCCTACTAGAGACTAAGGTCATCCATCTATATACAGTGCACCCAAGTAGAGCCCAATGTCATCCATCTATATACAGCGTGCCTTACTAGAGCCTAATGTCATCCATCTATATACAGTGCATCCTACTAAAACCTTATGTCATCCATCTATATACAGTGCACCCTAAAAGAGCCTAATGTCATCCATTTATATACAGTGCCCCCAACTAGAGCCTAATGTTACTCCTCTATATACAGTGCACCCTATTAGAGCCTTACGTTACCTATCTATGTACAGTGCACCCAACTAGAGCATAATGTCACTCATCTATATACAGTGCACCCTACTAGAGCCTAATGTTATCCATCTATACTTTGTGCACCCTACTAGAGCATAATGTCACTCATCGATATACAGTTCACCCTACTAGAGCTTAATGTCATCCATCTATACTTAGTGTACCCTACTAGATCATAATGTCATCCATCTATATACAGTTCACCCTACTAGAGCTTAATGTCATCCATCTATACTTAGTGTACCCTACTAGAGCATAATGTCATCCATCTATATACAGTGCACCCTACAAGAGCCTAATATCACCCATCTATATACAGTGCACCCTACTAGAGCATAATGTCACCCATCTATATACAGCGCACCCTACTAGAGCATAAGGTCACCCATCTATGCACAGTTCACCCAACTTGAGTCGAATGTCACCCATGTATATGCAGTGCACCCTACTGGAGTCTAATATCTTCCATCTATATACAGAGCACCCTACTAGTTTTGAGCGGCATAGGCCATATTCGAATTCGCGAATATTCGCGAATATATGGACGAATATTCGTCATATATTCGCGAATATTCGCTTAGTCGTAATATTCTCGTTTTATTTTCGCATATGCGAAAATTAACATATGCGAAAACTAGCATATACAAAATTAGCGTAAGCGAAAATATATATATATATATAGCATATACGAAAATTCGCACACCAGTCTCACACAGTAGTATTAGAGCCTTCTTTACACCACACAAGCTGGAAGCAGAGAGGGATGATCACTGTGATGTGTACTGTGAAAAAAAAAAAACGAATATTCGTAATTACGAATATATAGCGCTATATTCGCGAGCTATATTGCGAATATTCGCGAGCAACACTACACCCTACTAGAGTCTAATGTCCTCCATCTATATACAGTGCGCCCTACTAGAGTCTAATGTCATCCATCTATATACAGTGCACCCTACTAGAGCCTAATGTCATCCATCTATATACAGTGCCCCCTACTAGATTCTAATGTCATCCATCTATATACAGTGCGCCCTACTAGAGCATAATGTCACCCATCTATACACAGTGCACACTACTAGAGCATAATATCACCCATCTATGTACAGTGCACCCTACTAGAGCATAATGTCATCTATCTATACACAGTGCATCCTACTAGAGCCTCATGTCACCCATCTATACACATCACACCCTACTAGAGCATAAAGTCGCCCATCTATGTAAAGTGCACCCAACTAGAGTCTAATGTCCCCCATCTATATGCAGTGCACCCTAAAAGATCCTAATGTCACTCCTCTATATACAGTGCACCCTACTAGAGCCTAATGTCATCCATATATCTACAGTACACCCTACTATAGCTTAAAGTCATCCATCTATATACAGTGCACCTTACTAGAACATAATGTCACCCATCTATATACAGTGCACCCTACTAGAGCCTAATGTCTTCCATCTATATACAGTGCACCCTACTAGAGCCAAATGTAATTCATCTATATACAGTGCACCCTACTAGAGCCTAATGTAATCCATCCATATACAGTGCACCCTACTAAAGCCTAATGCAATCGATCTATATACAGTGCACCCTACTAGAGCCTAATGTCATCCATATTTATATACAGTGCCCCCTACTTGAGCCTAATGTCACCCATCTATATACAGTGCACCCCACTAGAGCCTAATGTTATCCGTCTATATACAATACTTCCTACTAGAGCCGAATGTCACTTATCTATGTACTTTGCGTCCAACTAGAGTCTAATTTCGCCCATCTATATGCAGTGCTCCCTAAAAGATCCTAATGTCACTTATCCAGATACAGTGCACCCTACTAGAGTCCAATGTCATCCATCCATATAAAGTGAACTTTTTATGTGACTTGTGCCTTTGGAGGAAGAAGCACAAGCTCAGTGGTTGTGTTGGAAAAAACTCACTCTGAGCCCCCTTAACCTAAACCTTTCCCGTCTTTCTATTATCATTTGGCATAACCTTGGTGACAAGACTCAAATAGGCGTTCATTGCAATGGTGTCCACCTAGATGCTATACTGTTATGTCTACCATTTTGTGATAGATCTGGTCACTGAGCAGATGCTCTATGTTTAAGTGGTGCCAGAACATGGATAAGTGTTGTACCTGCTTCTATTGGTGTAAATATTGCTGTGGTCAGGTACCAAGAAGGTTTGCAGCATTCCAGTTTTTTCCAGTTGTGCTTAGTGCCTAATCTTCAACACGTTACTATAAGCTCGAACTAGGACTAATGGCCTAGCATTGATTTGGGCAGACAGCTCCACAAGAAAGTTGAGTGTGGTCACATGGGTAAATGGTAAAGACTTCTGATCCAGCAACATTGAATCGAGAATTCTGCTTGCGATTTCATTAATGCATTCCCAGGATCCCATGTGAGATGAATGTGGTTGGTTAAACATCCAAATTCACCCATTGTTGGACAAGAAATTGTTAAGCTGAAGTTCTATTGTAGGTTCCCATTGTGTTAGTCATGTCAGTAAGACTTCAGTTTTATAGATCCACGGATAGAGAATAATCTTTAGAGGGCATTGAAGAAGCATGTTCAAAGTTCCACCTCGCTAGTTCTGGGTTTGACTCCCACGTTGCCTTCATTCTTCATGGCTTTGGTGCTGGAAACATTCCTTAGAGATTTTGCTTCTTATGGACATGGTGACATTATGCAGTTGCTGTAGATTTGTCGGCTGCACATCCATGATAAGAATCTATAGGGCCCAAAGTTTGCCCAGAAAATGTCCCCCATACTATCACACCACCACCAGCCTGAACCGCTGATACAAGGCAGGAGGGATCCATGATTTCATGTTGTTCACACCCAATTCTTGTCCTGCCATTTGAAAGTTACAGCTGGAATGGAGACTCATCAGACCAGACAACATTCTTCTATCTTGCATTGTCCAGTTTTGGTGACCTGTGTGAATTGTAGCCCCAGTTTCCTGTTCTTAGCTGACAGGAGTGGCACCCGATGTGGTCTTTGCTGCTGTAGCCCATCTGCTTCAAAGTTGGAAATGTTGTGCAATCAGAGATGGTATTCTTTATACCTTGTGGTGGTTATTTGGGTTATGGTTACCTTTCTTTCATCTCAAACCAGTCTTGTGGTGTGTTGTTGTGTTCTGTAATCCTCAGATAGACAAATGAAAAAAAGAAAATGCGTTTTTATTTTCTAATGGAAGCTGAAAGGGAGCTTGTGGCATAACAACAAAGAACATAGAGGTCTTATATTTTCAGAGACTACCATGCTTCCTTACTTTTTTGTTTGGATACTATTCTCTTCTTCACTTGTGGGTAGGATCATCCATCATCCACATGGATTTTCTTCTCAACCAATTGATGGGCATCAAGTCCATTCTCCTCAACTCTCCCGCCTTTCTGGGTCCATGCATAAATATAGTAGGAAATGGGTTGTTACTGAAGACATACCTTCATCCAAAAGTCTTTGACCTTGTTACATAGTTTATAAGGTTGAAAAAAAGGGTCCATTGAGTGTAAGCTATAACCCTACTGCAACAACCTTCAACATTTCCAGAAATCGATTGACCATAAATATATTTCTAGAAAGGCATCCAAGCTCCTCTTGATCATATATGATACTTGAGGGAATGTTTTTTTTTTTTACCGACAGGACAGAGGCAATTAAGATTTTCAATATTTTCACCTTGGATGCTCTTGTCTTCATCTAATGTAGATATTGGAAATATTCCAGTTTTTTCACTTATACTTGACCTCTTCTGTTTCTGTAGTCAGAGTGTGGACTGTCATAGTATAGTAGGAAAAGCTTGGATCAGCCTGGGACCCTGCAATGTTCCTGATAAACTCTCAGAAGGAAAACAGAGGAAAGTATTTTGTATCTTGACCCAAGTCTAGTCCACTTCTTGAATACTATATGACACCTTAGTAACTATTGCATGTGAACAAAAGACGGGACAGCACTCACCCTTCAGTGTGGCTTTATTCTAGCATACAGATGATGGCAAGCAGGTACAGTGGTGGAGGCGGGGGGAAGGACCGGGACAGGCTGTTTCCCGCTCTCACAGCATTTCTTCAAGCTGGTATGCGACTTCCGCCTCCGGTGTGGTGTCATCAGAAAGCGCCTAGTCTGGAGATATTACCACAGGGCATAAAAACAAAGAAAACTCATGACAGATGATGCCGTTGTGCCAACGCAGAGAATTAGAGGAATGGCATCGACTCAGCGCGGTCATTGAGACCTAAAACTCTAGAAGCTTTGAGTTTGATTATCCAATGAGCTTCTCTGCATAGCAAAACAGCATGTCGGTCCCACCTCGCGGGAGTGACTTAACACTTTCGAGGCCAGCGAACTTTAGAACACCAGGATCACTTGGTTGTGCCTCTCTCATGTAGGCAACCAATCTAGGGGCACCAACTCCTGTTCTATTTGAACGGACATGTTCTCGAAAACCAACATGGGGGGCTGGATCGTCTTGCCCACATAATTACATACACAAGATAGGGTGTACAGCAAGTAATGAGATCCCTCACGAAATGACAAAAACCACCCAGTTGTAGCTTTCTTGTGGAAATAAATTGGGGACAAAAGGAACATGTTCCAAAGGAAAAATTTCTCTTAGGTGACATTTCAGTGAGCCAGTCACATCTGCCCATTGGCAAAGTCTGGTTCGGAATACCCGTTTTCTTCAATATGTCGCCCAAAATGTGATTTTTCCTGTAAGTAACTAAAGGAGAATAAATAGGGACCTCCTTTAGATTGGGATCAGATTCCAAAATATACCAATTTTGCAGATTGTATTGGCTACAATTTTATTCATGCTTGAGTTAGCTAGAGAAAAAATAAACCTCTTGGCTTCTGATAACATCTGTTCTTAGGGCCCAGTAAATCAGAGCGTCGGACAGTCATCACCGATGACGATCAAGAAGGCATTTCTTAGGGTCAGTGGCCTGTGTAAGAAAAGTGGTGTCATCGCTGTTAACCTTTCTCAAACATAAAAATTGGGAATAAGGGATAATACGTTTCACATGTATGGGGTGTGAAATACTGTAATGGAGTAAAAAATTGCAAGCAATGCTTTTATGGTACCCCTGAGTCATCATTATGTCGTCTTTTACAGTCAATTTCACATCTAAAAAACTAAGTTCAGAGCCCCCAAAGACGGATGTAAACAACATATTCTCTTGATTTACAGTATTCAGGTAGGTGACGAAAGCATGAAACCTTGTTTCTGAATCCTCCAAAACAATTAGGATGTAGTCAACATACCTGAGAAATAGTTTATTAATTTGGTTGGAGAGAATATGTAGTGTCGCTCAAAAGCGGCAAGGAAAAGATTAGCATAGGTGCAGGAGACCAGGGTGCCCATGGCAGTCCTGGTCTCCTGCCTATACTAGATGTCACCATCTCTAAACTCATTATGGGTGAGGATGAAGAGAAGGGACTCGATGAATTAGTCTTGTCGGTCTCAGTCAAAATTGCACGGATAGCCTGTACACCCGCATCGTGAGGGATGCAGGTGTACAGGCTCTCTACGTCAATGGAAGTAAGTTGGTAAGCATTCTGCCAGTCGAAACCATCCAAATGTGTCAACAAATAACCTATTTCTCCCCACAAGCAGTGTCCAGATAATGGAAGCCAAGTAGGTGTCAGCCCTTACAAGTGGACTTCTATCAGTAGTTCATTGAGCTCTTGGAATTTCTAACCATCTGTAATGGGGTTTAGAAGGCAAGTGATGGAGACACAGCAGTATACCCTTTTGGACAACTGAACTTTCCAGTTTCAGGGAGTGCCACAACACGAAACAGACAAGACACTGTGGTACTACAGATCTTGATCTTTACTGAACAGCCACACAGGACTTGACTCAATATCCAGGAGGGAAATACACATTTTAGCATTATGGAACAGGAGCTTCTGCTTGTTTCTTTCCTTCTCATAGTCTTGACCAAGTCTGTTGTCTGAAGTCCAAGGTAAAAGACCAGACTTGTAAAGCAGAACCGGCTTCCAGCAATCAGTCGCTCACACAAAGCAGTGGGATCCCCATAGCAAATGTCGAAATGGCTTCTGATCCCCCCCCCCCCAGACTGATGGTCTAATGGTCTGATGTTTATTTCCCCTTACTTTCTAAGACCCATTGGTCAATAAGTCATCTCCATTAATTTGATGACAATGCAGTTCCAGAAAGAGGAGTTCTGCACAGTTTCTTACCAACAGAAAAAGGAATGGGACCAACCAAAATAGAGCCACCTCTCTCCAAGGAGCCCTTGGCAGCCATATGGTCTGCCATTATAATACATATGCCCTTGCTCATGCACTCTCTCACCTGTTCTGTCTTTTTTTTTTATACCTGGGTGCCACTTCCTGGGAGAAGCGAAAAACTATCACACCTTCCCAGGCACATGGTCACCCCCCCAAGCTCCAGACAGTCACAGGACCTGATCATGAAGCTTATATACCATGTTTACCAGAGGTACGTGGTCTCAATTCATCCAAGTGCAAGTAAAAAGTACAAGTGTTCACACAAAAAAATGTGCATGAGGATGCGGTCCATTGCAAGCCCTTCTCCGAAAGGAGAGAGGCCCCCAATAAACCAAACCCTTCGCCTCCAGGCCAAAAGGCACCTGCAAGGTTCTAGGTACCAGAGTAGAAGTTCAAGAAGCAACAGAACCTAAACGTGGCAATAACTCTACAGATACCATGAGACGTTGCATTTTGTGCACACCACACAAAAATTAGTGCAGAAAGTATTATATGCACAAACTCACAAGGTACCCCAATAATGGTGCGTGTGCAATTTTTGAAACATCACAGCAAAAAACAGCCAAAATTAGGTAAAAGGCAACATGTAGCATGAAGCTTTTATTATAGCAAAAAAAATTGTACAAAACAAAGCCAAAATAAACAGCCAAAACAAAGCCCTAGAGGGCGATAAGAGAATAATAAAAAGTGGGTACCATGCAAAAATATGGTGCACTTGAGTGGGCACATGAATAAAAACAAGTAGAATCACATCATGGTACATATTGGGGGACGGCAACTGTGGCTCCAAACATTAAAACGTTCCACAGTATCGTCATGAATGACAAACAATTCATTTACCATAATAAGGTTAATACGTTTTATCACCCTCGCCGACAATAAAGATTCTTTCTACTATTGCAGAGTGCCTCTTTTAAGGGGTACTCCGCTGTGTTTGGAACAAACTGTTGTGAATGCTGGAGCCGGCGCCGGGAGCTTGTGACATCATAGCCCCGCCCCCTCATGACGTCTGTACATGGTTGAGCGTGACGTCTGTACATGGTGGAGCGTGACGTCTGTACATGGTGGAGCGTGACAGCTGTACATGGTGGAATTTTTGTACTCTAAACAAGCACGGGGCTTCAAACTCCAGCCTCCGCTGAAAGAATTGACTCGTCAATTCTTTCTGCGGAATCCGCTTGGAAATGCATTGCAGTCGATGGCATATTGTGTTGGCGCTCGCTGCCTGCTGAATGTCCCGCTAGAAATTATCTGGATAGATAATAGATAGATATATAGATAGATGGGAGATAGATATGAGATAGATAGATATGAGATAGATGGAAAGATAGATATGAGATAGATAGATATGAGATAGATATGAGATAGATAGATAGATAGATAGATATGAGATAGATAGATATGAGATAGATAGATATGAGATAGATAGATAGATAAATAGGTATGAGATAGATGCATATGAGATAGATAGATAGATATGAGATAGATAGATGTGAGATAGATAGATAGATAGATATGAGATAGATAGATATGAGAGATAGTTAGATATGAGATAGATAGATAGATAGATATGAGATAGATATATAGATAGATAGATAGATATGAGATAGATAGATGTGAGATAGATAGATAGATAGATATGAGATAGATAGATATGAGAGATAGTTAGATATGAGATAGATAGATAGATAGATATGAGATAGATATATAGATAGATAGATATGAGATAGATAGATGTGAGATAGATAGATAGATAGATATGAGATAGATAGATATGAGAGATAGTTAGATATGAGATAGATAGATAGATAGATAGATAGATATGAGATAGATATATAGATAGATAGATAGATATGAGATAGATAGATATGAGATAGATATGAGATAGATAGATAGATATGAGATAGATAGATATGACATAGATATGAGATAGATAGATATGAGATAGATATATATATGAGATAGATAGATATGAGATAGTTAGATATGAGATAGATAGATATGAGATAGATATATAGATAGATAGATAGATATGAGATAGATAGATGTGAGATAGATAGATAGATAGATATGAGATAGATAGATATGAGAGATAGTTAGATATGAGATAGATAGATAGATAGATAGATAGATAGATATGAGATAGATATATAGATAGATAGATAGATATGAGATAGATAGATATGAGATAGATATGAGATAGATAGATAGATATGAGATAGATAGATATGACATAGATATGAGATAGATAGATATGAGATAGATATATATATGAGATAGTTAGATATGAGATAGTTAGATATGAGATAGATAGATAGACATGCGATAGATATGAGATAGATAGTTATAGATAGATAGATATGAGATAGATAGATAGATATGACATAGATATGAGATAGATAGATATGAGATAGATATATATGAGATAGATAGATAGATAGATATGAGATAGATAGATAGTTATAGATATATAGATAAATAGTAAGCAGCACATCAAGTAAAAAGTCCCAGGGGTGCACGCCAATTGGATTTCGGTGCTCCGATCCCGCTTTAGATAAAGATGATAATAGGCAGCACACAAAAATTTGTGCAAAAGAAAGTGTTCTTTATTCCATATACGAGACAACGTTTCAGCGATCTCACATCGCCATTTTCAAGTGTCCACACTTGAAAATGGCGATGTGAGATCGCTGAAACGTTGTCTCGTATATGGAATAAAGAACACTTTCTTTTGCACAAATTTTTGTGTGCTGCCTATTATCATCTTTAGTTATAAATATATATTTGTAAGTTATTGGTGATGAGTGTTGCTGGTAGGATTACAACTTGAATTTTATAAATTGTCACAGACGACTGCAGCAAATCTCTTCATTTTTTCGATGACTCATTAACAATTACATTTCCCCAAACCTTTTCCTGCCGCCGCGTCCTCCTGAATCAGCTGTTACCAGCCGCAGTCGATAGTGAGACGTCCAGATCTCTGCAGTGCCGCATTGATCACAATGCACCATTAGGGGGAGCTGCGAACTGCAGTACAGTACAATGCAGAGAGCAGACGGTGCCTCTGTAGTCAGACAGCGTTTCTGTATCCATTTCCTTTTCCAGAGGGCTGTGAGAGCTACATCGAATGTATTAGTTCAGCCAACATGTGCCCTGCTCTGTACTGATGAGGGGCAAGAACCCTGAATGGAGATTGAGTGTCTCTAATGGGTCATGTGTAATTAACCCCTAGATGACACAGGGCGCATCTGTTCACCCCTTGCTGCTTGGTCCTAAATGCACCAGGGTCTATATGTACATCTTGGAGTGTTTCATGCCTATAAAGCTGCACACGCTTCACAGGCGGTGAGTGACGGCTGCTAACCCTTTAGATGCCAAGATCAATGCAAATCATGGTGTCTAAAGGAAGAAAATACAGGTGCTGGTGGGTTCATGGTGCTCATCGGTCCGGTCCAATTATAATAGTGGTCTCTTATGGGGAAGATGTGCTTTGGGTCCCCTTTAAGCACCAGGGCTTCGGTGCGATTGCTATCTCAGCACCCCCTACAGCTACGCCCCTGAGCACCACGAACCCACCGGTTGCCGGAGATCTCTTACCCATCCTCCTGCCGAGACAAGCAGATCCAGGTTGTATCAGTAGATGTGACATTCTCCCTGTACAATGCTACGCACTAGCACAGCATTATACAGTGAATGTATCTACATAAAATAGTCCCCTATGAGGACTTAAAAAGTGCTAACCTAATAATAATAAAAAAATAATAATAATAAAAAAAAAATGTTTTTTCAAAAATGTATAAAAGCCTCACCCGAAAAAAAATTAAGAAAAAAAAAAATCACAGCACGTTTCCTATTTTACAAAATAAAAAAACTATTTTGGTATTGCTGCATGCAGAATTGTAGAACTTAATATATGTTAAATATAATATACAATATATATATATTTTTTTTTTCCATATAATATGATATTAAAATTAAATTTTTATTATTTTCACGGTGAACAGCGTAAACATAAAAAATTTGTTCACATCATTAAAAAAAAAAGATCAAAAATCGAGCATAAAGTCCCATCAAAATAAAAATGGTACCGATAAAAACTACAGTTCATAGCGCAAAAAAAAGAGCCCTGTATACGGAAAAATAAAAAAGTTATATGGAAATTTGAACCATTATTATTTTGTTAACAAAGCTGCAAAATTTATATATATATATATTTTTTTTTTTTTTTTATACCCTCCACAAATAATCTTTTTTGGGTTATTCCAGTGTTTCTCAACCAGGGTGCCTCCAGCTGTTGCAAAACTACAACTCATTTTGTCTGTCCGGGCATGCTGGGAATTGTAATTTTGGTTGGGAAACACTGGTTTATTCAGTCTCCTCTTACTTACATGCATTTTTGGATTCCCAGCTTTCCTTGAATCCTGAATGACAAGTCTGCCTATACAATGTGTAGTGAGATGACTTATTGAAAAAGCAATATAAAGAGTAAGCATAAATCTTTATTTTGTGAACATTTTATTATTATTATTATTATTATTTTTTTTTTTTTATCTGCATTCGGGCTTCCTTGTCCCCATGGCAACTCTTCCTTTTTTTTTGGTTTCGCCATTTATTTTATAGTAAAATGAAAGGTGCTATTACAAAGTACAATTGGTCGCACGAAAAAAAATAAAATAAAATAAAAAACTCTCATATACCAGTAATATCTGTTCTTTGGGGAAAGCTAAGTGATGACTTATACCATGGCTACCATTATAGTCCCACAGGAATTATCACCCAGACAGTGGTCTCCAAACTGGGGCCCTCCAGATGTTGCAAAACTAGAACTCCCAGCGTGTTCGAACAACTGTTGGCTGTCTGAGCATGCTGAGAGTTGTAGTTATGCAACATCCGGAGGGCCACAGTTTTTATGAGCGCTGTCTTAGACACAAGGCTGCCTAGATATTGGGCGGGGGTGTATTGGTGCATAACTAGGTCATTCAGGAGCCTGGGAAAACTGGGTGACGGCCATCGAAGCAGCTATAATAGCACAGTATGGGAGCAGATCTGTTTTTCATTTTCACCTCATGACCGTATAAAAGAGGCTTCGGTTGCGTCTTCTCTCGCAGGCTGTCATACAAGCTGTTCTGCAGTCAGCGCCGTCCTTCCCATTAGATGAATCAGACCCGACATGATCAATGACATTTTTACTTCCCCCCCTTTAGTGACGCATATTGATGTTTATAGACTGATGACACGGAGTCAAGGTCTTCGCAGCCTTCAGTGTAGCTGATATATGGTATAATATCATCTGGAAGGTGAGGGTTAATTTCAGTGTTTCCCAACCAGGGTGCCTCCAGCTGCTGCAAAACGACAACTCCCAGCATGCCCGGACAGCCTTTGGCTGTCCGGGCATGCTGGGAGTTGTCGTTTTGCAACACTGATTTATTCAGTCTCCTCTTACTTACATGTATTTTTGGATTCCCAGCTTTCCTTGAATCCGGAATGGCAAGTCTGCCTATACTATGTGTAGTGACATGACTGGAAAACCAATATAAAGAGTAACCATAAATCTTTATTTTGTGAATATTTTATAGATTTTTTTTTTTCTTATCCCCATGGCAACTCTTCCTGCACCTGTGCTCCAGCGGGTTCATGTTACCATTAGAGGCACAACACTGGCTCTTAAAAGCAACTAGAAACTGAACAGTAAATATCTGGTCCCTATGATAACACTAAGCTGCCAGTGAACTGGAGCAGAAAGTGTTATTGTAGGGACATGCATTCATGTAGCATATTTGCATCCACCTTATGCTATTCCTGCGCCTTTCCTCCCTTTATTGAATGCTACTTGCCTAGGTTACAGACCATCGCTCCAATCTAGAGGAGATGGCTGGAATGGTGTATGTATGTATGAATGAGTATATATGTATATATGTGTTGTGTGTGTGTGTGTGTATGTGTGTGTGTGTGTGTGTGTGTGTGTGTATATGTATATATATATATACATACATACATACATATACACACACCTACTATTCCTGCTCCTTGCCCAGGTTACAGACCATGGCTCCAATCTAGAAGAGATGGCTGGGATGGTGTATGTATGTATGAATGAATGAGTATATATGTGTTGTGTGTGTGTATATATACATACATACATACACACACACACACCTACCTGCTATTCCTGCTCCTTGCCCAGGTTACAGACCATCGCTCCAATTTAGGAGAGATGGGTAGGCTGGTGTATGTATGTATGTATGAATGAGTATATATGTGTGTGTGTATATGTATGTATGTATATATATATATATATATATATATATATATACATATATATATATATATATATATATATATATATTAGGGATCGACCAATATCGTTTTTTTAGGGCCGATACCGATAATCGGTGCAGGTTAGGGCCGATAGCCGATAACTTATACCGATATTCCGGTATAAGTTATCGGCTATTTAACCCCCTGCGACACCGCTGCAGATCATTGATTTAAAGCGGGCGCTTTAAATCAATGATCTGCAGTGGCTTTTGCGGGGCCATAGGCCGCCGCCGCCACCCGCTTCTCTCCCCCTACCTGTCAGGGTGGTCCGGGCCATCCATCCTTCATTCCTGTAGTGTCCGGGGGCGTTCCGGGTGAAGAGTGAACTGGTCCGGGCTGTCCTTCTTCTCCGGCGGTCATCTTCTCCACTTCGGGCAGGCTCCGGCCTAGTACGCTGCATAGACGCCGCTGCGCAGTGACGCCCGTGCGCAGCGACGCACCTGACGTCACGACGTAGCGGCGTCTATGCAGTGTACTAGGCCGGAGCCTGCCCGGAGAAGAAGGACAGCCCGGACCGGTTCACTCTTCACCCGGAACGCCCCCGGACACTACAGGAAGGAAGGATGGATGGATGGCCCGGACCACCCCCATTACGGGTAAGTTTAATTTTTTTATTGACTCGGAGGGTGGGGGAGGGGCCCGACCGGTATAGCGGAATGGGCAAAAATCCATACCGGTATACTGCCCAGCATCACGGTGGGGGGTGCGACGCGGTGCGGTGGGTCGGGGGTGCGGTGCGGCGGGTCAGGGGGGTGGCGGTCGCGGTGCGGTGGGGGCGGTGCGGGGGGTGGGGCATTATCGGCTTATCGGCAAGGTAATTGCCGATACCGATAATGCCCAAAATCGTGATTATCGGCCGATAATATCGGCCATACCGATAATCGGTCGATCCCTAATATATATATATATACATACATACATACACACACACCTGCTATTCCTGCTCCTTGCCCAGGTTACAGACCATCACTCCAATCTAGAAGAGATGGCTGGGATGGTGTATGCTATTCCTGCTCCTCTCCATCCCTTGATGGATGCTCCTTGCCTAGGTTACAGACCATCACTCCAATCCAGAAGAGATGGCTGGCATAGTGTATGGATGTGCGCACACACACACACACACACACACACACACACACACACACACACTCATTCTAGAGTGGAGCGTTGATCTGTAATCGCTATCAAAGAGGGGAGGAAAGAAGCAGGAATATCAAGAAGAGCCGAGATACGTGCTCTCAAGTCAAGTGCAAGTAAAAAGCGTAAGTGTGTTCACAAAAAAAAAGCCGAAACGAGAGAGGCCCTCAATAAACCAAAAATTTTACCTAAATATTTTAGCAAATACATTCATGCAGCAAATTTGCCTTCTACTTTCCTCCCCTTGCTTAAAAGCTCCTTGTCTAGGATACAGACTAAAGATCCACTCCGCAACGGCCTGACCACATCTTCTAGAATGGAGCGTGAGTCTGTAACCTAAGCAAGGAGCATTGAACAAGAGGAAAGGAGCAGGAATATCAGGAGAAGGAGGCACCTTTTCTACATGAATGTATTTGAAAAAATATTTACCATGAGGTTTGCATCCTTCTCTGTATATTCCTGCTCCTTTTCTGCCCTTGTTTATGGCCCATTGCCTAGGTTACAGACCAATGCTTCACTCTAGAAGATGTGGTTAGGCTGGTGTCTGTGTGTGTGTCTATATATATATATATTCAAAAAGAAGCGGCACTCCGAGGTAGCATAAAAAATAGCATGGTTTATTCACCTATTGTGTTACAGTGCTACGTTTCGTTCTTCACAATGAGACCTTTCTCAAGCCCTGGGCTTGAGAAAGGTCTCATTGTGAAGACCGAAACGTAGCACTATAACACGATGGGTGAATAAACCATGCTATTTTTTTATGCTAACTCGGAGTGCCGCTTCTTTTTATTTTTGGATGTGAAGTTCATAGGACATTGAGTCCTGTCTCCAGCAGCAGAGCACCCACCTGGACCTGGAGTCCTGAGCACAGTGCCGGTTCCTTCCCAGATGTTATAGATATATGTATATATATATATATATATATATATATATATATATATATATGTATATGTATATATATATATATATATATATATATATATATATATATATAGATAGATAGATAGATATACACACACAAATACACACTCCAGCGCAGCCATCTCTTCTAGAGGGGAGCATTGGTCTGTAACCTAGGCAATGGGCTATCAACAAAAGCAGAGAAAGAGCAGGAATAACAGGAGTCTGACTTGCTACATAAATGTATTTGCAAAAATGTTTGCATCCTTCTCCTGATTTTCCTACTCCTTTCCTGCCCTTTATGTAGCAAGTCAGACTCCTTCTTCTGATATTCCCGCTCTTTTTCTGCCCTTGTTGATAGACCATTGACTAGGTTACAGACCAATGCTCCCCTCTAGAAGAAGTGGTCGATCTGGTGTCTGGATGTATATAAAAACAAAAAGAGTCCCACAGCACACAAAAGTAAAGTGCAAAAATCTGCATGTGTTTATTCCATCAGAAAGTGCAAAGTACAGCTACGTTTCAGCAGCCTCAGGCTGCCATTTTCAGGTGGCGTGAGGCTGCTGACACCTAGCTGTACCTTGCACTTTCTGATGGAATAAACTTCCAGCTACTGTATTTGTACATTACTATTGTGTGCTGTGGGACTCTTTTTGTCTTTGTATGGAGGATTTTTGACCAAAATCCACAGAACCTGTGAGCCCCACCTCTACCTTGCCTGGATGTGCTGCTTTCCTACTTTTCTGGATAGATAGATTAGATATACACAAACACACACACACACACACACACCAGCCCAGCCACCTCTTTTAGATTACCAGGTGAAGACTTCCAGAGATCGGTGGGTTTCAGCGGCTCTGACCAGGAATGGACACGTCAGGTGAGTGAAGAAAGGGCTTATTTAAAACAATGCAACGCGTTTCACCTTGCTTGCGCGGTTTCATCAGGCATGAAACCGCGCAAGCACGGTGAAATGCGTAGCATTGTTTTAAATAAACCCTTTCTTCACTCACCTGACGTGTCCATTTCTGGTCAGAGCCGCTGAAACCCACCGCTCTCTGGAAGTCTTCACCTGGTATTGTTCGTATGGCTAGGGAGGCTGCAGACCGGGCCTAACACTCAGTCACGCTGACCATTGTTGTGTGTGAGCTCACACAACCGCCTTTGGTAAGAGTTCTTCAAAATCATTTTTGAACCTTACACGGGAGGTTTTACGCTATGGAGCGCTATCCCCTTTTTTTCTACAGTAGTTTGCTACAGATGATACCTCTTCTAGATTGGAGCAGTGGTCTGTAACCTAGGCAAGGAATTTTTTTTTATAAGGGGAGGAAAGGAGCAGGAATATTAGAAGAAGGAGGAAAATTTTGCTACAAGAATGTATTTGTAAGAATATTTAACTTGACATGCCCCACAAGTTTATCTAAAGTAGTTGAGATGGAAATACTCCTTAAAGCTCTGATAATCATGGTACAGAAAAAGAAAAAAAAAATTGATAACAGAAAACAATTGCAAGTATAAATAAGCAAACTCTTTAAAATGACCTGGATTTTTCTATTGATTACTAATAAGTCGTAATAATAGACAAACGCAATTTAACTAGACTAATAACAGTTCGTGTCTTTTATTGAGCCCATTGAGTAAACATCCACAGGGCAGGGAGAGAAAGTGAGTTGACTTCTCTGTTACTGCCTTCTCTATGACTTTATTGATTAAGGATGTTATTAAAGAGATGAGATTTGAAGTGGGAGATTTAGGCTTTGCTCACGCGTTCAGGTTTGTAATTGCAGTTATTGAACACAAAGCACAGAATTGACCTGAGAAGAGTAGAAGACTCAGTCTTTTCTTAAATGGAACTTTTCAGCAGACCTTATATAACTGTTGGCAACATGTAATATAGGGTCAAATCAGTGTTCTTACCATGTCCCGATGTACTAGATTGCATCCTCCAAAATCACTTTGAAAAAGTATTGTAAATGAGCCCCAAGTAGCCCCTTTGATGTGCTGCATCTTTAGGTAGTCACTGATCCTCTGGGCTGTATTCACACCTACTCAACAGCCCATGACGCTTCGACATCACCGCTCTGCTCCTTTGCACATTGAAATCTTGCGCTGCCCAGGTGCAGCTTCATGGACGCGAACAGTGCAGTTTCTGGGCCTGTGCAGGATTTTAGTGTGCAAAGGGAGCAGAGTGGTGACATCAGAGAGGCCAGGACTATTGAGTAGGTGTAAATACAGCCGAGAGCAGTAGTTTTTTTTAAGAGCCAAGGCACATGCTCTCTATCACCCAAAGTGCAAGAAAAAGTGCAAACATGTCACACACAAAAAAAAAAAGGGCACAAAGGATCTATCCAGAGCAGCATATGTTTGCTATGGGGATTTTCTTCTACTCTGGACAGTTCTTAAAATGGACAGAGATATCAGCAGAGAGCACTGTGCTCATGATGTCAGCAGAGAGCTCTGTGTTCCAAAAAGAAAAGAATTTCCTCTGTAGTATTCAGCAGCTAATAAGTAATGGAAGGATTAAGATTTTTTGAGGGTGCGTTCACACGCTCTTAGTTTTTGCGGGTTTTCCGCTGCGTATATGAAAGGGGCGGGCTCTTCTCGGCTGTCCATAGCAGATTGTCCGCGGAGGAATTTACGCTGCGGAAAATCCGCCGCAGTCCCTACTGACTTCAATGGGGCTTGCGGCGGATTTTCTGCAGCGTAAATTCCTCCGTGGAAAATCTGCTGCGGATAGCCGAGTAGAGCCCGCACCCTTTCAAATACGCAGTGGAAAACCCGCAAAAACAAAGAGCGTGTGAACGCACCCTAATAGAAGTAATTTACAAATTTGTTTAACTTTCTGGCACCTGTTCATAAAAATAAAAAAAAGAAGTTTTCCACCGGAGTACCCCTTTAATATGTGTAAACTGAACTTGACAGCACAGCCTTACAGGTGTTTTGCCCATAGATACACACAAAACCAGATTACTGATTAATCTGTTCTTCTCGAGAATGTTTGGTTAGTGTAAAAACTTGGGATGTCCCGATACCATTTTTTTAAGACCGAGTACGAGTACCGATACTTTAATTCTAGTACTCGCCGATACCAAGTATGAGTACTTATATTTTAAAGGGAATAAGCAGCGCCAGAAACCAGGGTGACGCGGTCTCTGGCGCTGCTTACCGTATGATATGTAGGTTCCTTGTTGTGTACAATGGAGGTGGCTGCTGTAGTATGAGCCAAGATTTCTCTCTTCTCCATTGGACAGAACAGGGAATTTGCATTGGCGGCGAGACCAATGACCGCATGGGGAGCAGCGGTAGAAACCGGGTCACCTGCGCTATCTACCTATAAATTCAATGCAGGTGACTCTGCTGTAAAATTGCCTTTAATAATAGGTAGTAGCCCCTTGCAGACATTAGCAGCAGCCCCCCGGCAGTCATTAGTAGCAGCCCCCCTGTAGACAGCAGCCCCCCTATAGACTGCAGGCCCCCCCCGTAGACATTAGTAGAAGCCCCCCTGTAGACCACAGCCCCCCTTAAGACAGTGGGCCCCCATTTAAACATTTGGATAGGGGATAAGATGTCTAAGTGCCGGAGTAACCCTTTAACTTTCTGGCACCAGTTGTCACTCTGGTATATATCCGAACTATATTTCCCGACAGCTTCCTCTTCAAACTCCCACTTTCTGGCGCCTTATGGTTCTCAGGTGATGGTGTTACATTAAAGGGGTACTACCGTGCTGACAACTTATCCCCTATCTAAAGGATAGGGGATAAGTTGCCTGATTGTGCGGGGTCCCGCCGCTGGGGACACACGCGATCTCGCACGCAGCACCCCGCTCTCATCAGGCCCCGGAGCGAACATCCGCTCCAGGTCTGATGACGAGGGCCGGTGATCGTGATGTTGCAGCTCCGCCCCCGTGTGATGTCATGCTCCGCCCCTCAATGCAAGTCTATGGCAGGGGGCAAGACAGCTGTCTCGCCCCCTGCCATAGACTTACATTGAGGGGGCGGAGCGTGATGTCACATGGGGGCGGAGCTGTGACATTACGATACTCTGGCCCCGTGATCGGCATTCATCAGACCCGGAGCGATCTTCGCTCCGGGGCCTGATGAGAGTGGGGTGCTGCGTGCGAGATCGCAGGGGTCCCCAGTTGTGGGACCCCGCGCGATCAGGCAACTTATCCCCTATCCTTTAGATAGGGGATAAGTTCTCAGCACGGTAGTACCCCTTTAAGTTAGGGGAGTCTGGCTTCTATCTGATGTAGCCAAGAGGCCTAGAAACTCTTGTTTAATGACCCATGGTCAGCAGTGGATGCAACGTTTCGACAGCAGCACGCCATCTTTCTCAAGCATAGACTAGTGATCAACTGTGATATATTTTATATGGTGCATAATCAATCTCAATTCAGAAATCCAATTAAACAATTATACAGAATATTAAAAAGTGTACAAATAAAATCCATAAAATATCCATATCAGTTTTAAGGGGCCTTATAAACTGGAACACAGGTGCAGCAACAGGAAACGCTTGGTCGAGGGGATTGCTAGTAAACGATCACTAAAGATTACTAAATTCAAAGGTTCGCTTATATTTTCTCCCTGCACTGTGGATGTTTCTCCCTGCACTGTGGTTGTTTACTGTGCTCAATGAAAACACGTACATTACAGATATCTGTGTGTTATTGTTCTGTGTTTTCTTACATTGTGTTTGTCTATACTTCTGACTTAGTGAACAATCAGACAATGTTTTTGTTAGTAATCCATGCAGAAATCCAGGGAATTTTGAAGGGCGCACTTACTTTTTCTGGCCGCTGTATAACAGTTCTGGAGAGTTGTATTCTGATTGGTTGAGGCAAGAAGTGTTGTAGTGGGGAAGAGAAGCTCTATGACATTTTCTCACCTCGTGAGAGGGGCTTGACTATAGAATTTGTGAGGGTCCTCCTTTACATAAGATTAACCATTTTCTCACCTCTCCTCACATCTTCACGCCTCCAACCCTAGAGAGGTGAGAAGAAGATTTACACCTCTGGAGGAAAGTGAGATATAAAGCATCTGCTGAGCTCTCCTAATCTCATACCCATCAATAATAGGATTATTAACCCATTAAAGGGAAACACCTGGAAAAGCCTTTTGTATCAAGGTGCATTATGATAGTTTAGCTGTATTCGTCCCTGAGAAAGATGGTGGCCGGGACCCAGGCTCAAGTATTTAGTGGTATGAGAATTTATTTATTTAGTTATTTATTGATTGATTGATTCATTAATTTATTTAAGCAATTTTTTAGGTAGGCAGGAGGATCTATCAGTGCGGTCTCCATACTATAGCCCTCATTTACTTTTGGATGTCAGAAAATGCAAAACATCATGTGCCAAAGTTTTCCTATTTTTCAGACCATTCCGTTATTTTTGTGAGTTTTTTTCCATTTATGAAAATTTTTACCCTGTTTTTGGCATCTTTTGATGCTCGGAATTTTTACTTTCAATAGGGAGTTTTAAAACCTTGGCATAATTTGGGATAGATAGATAAGAGATAGGGTGCATGCACACCACGTTTTTGCGATACAGTTCCCGTATCAGGTTTCTGATGAAAAACTGATTCCTCAAACCTGACAAAACTGTATCAAATTTCAACCCGTAAACGGTTTAAAAAATGATGCATCCGTCTTTTTAAGAAAAAACGTATACGTTTTTAACTTTTCACTCCATTTTAAATAAAGTTTCACTAGTTTGATTGAAATTCCAAGAAAAAAAATGTGCAAAGTCAAAAACTGTATGGTGAAGAACGGATGGAACCGTACGCACATGCAGTTCTGTACGGTATGTTAAAAAAAGAACATATATACGGTTTAATACGGTTTTTCACCCGGATCAAAAAACATGATAGTCTACGGCTTTAGGTAGGGGTAAAAAAGCGGACAAAACCGTATAAGACGCAAAACGGACTTAAAGGAGTACTCCGCCCCTAGACATCTTATCCCCTATCCAAAGGATAGGGGATAAGATGTCAGAATCGCTGCAGTCCCGCTGCTGGGGACCCCCGGGATTGCCGCTGCAGCACCCCGCTGTCATTACTGCACAGAGCGAGTTCACTCTGCACGTAATGACGGGCAGTACAGGGGCCGGAGCATTGTTACACCACGGCCCCGTCCCTCGTGATGTCACGGTCCGCCCCCTCAATACGAGTCTATGGGAGGGGGCGTGGCGGTCGTCACACCCCCTGCCATAGACTTGTATTAAGAGGGCGGGCCGTGATGTCACGAGGGGCGGAGCCATGACGTCACGCTGCTCCGTCCCCTGTATCGCCCGTCATTACGTGCAGAGCGAACTCGCTCTGTGCAGTAATGATAGCGGGGTGCCGCAGCGGCAATCCCGGGGGTCCCCAGCAGCGGGACCCCGGCGATCTGACATTTTATCCCCTATCCTTTGGATAGGGGATAAGATGTCTAGGGGCGGAGTACCCCTTTAACCGGATGCATCGTTTGGCATATGGTTTACAATGTTAAGTCAATGCATAGGGTAGGGTTTTTACCTTGAAACCATATATGGGGACTGTATAGCAAAAACGTTATGTGCATTCGCCCATAGATAGATAGATAGATATGAGATAGATAGATAGATATGAGATAGATAGATAGATAGATATGATAGAGATAGATAGATAGATATGAGATAGATAGATATGATAGAGATAGATAGATATGAGATAGATAGATAGGAGATAGATAGATAGATAGATATGAGATAGATATGAGATAGATATGAGATAGATAGATATGATATAGATAGATAGATAGATATGAGATAGATAGATAGATAGATAGATATGAGATAGATAGATATGAGATAGATAGATAGATATGAGATAGATAGATATGAGATAGATAGTTAGATAGATATGAGATAGATAGATATGAGATAGATATGAGATAGATAGATATGAGATAGATAGATATGAGATAGATAGATAGATAGGTATGAGATAGATAGATAGATAGATAGATATGAGATAGATAGATATGAGATAGATAGATAGATAGATAGATAGATAGATAGGTATGAGATAGATAGATAGATAGATATGAGATAGATAGATATGAGATAGATAGATATGAGATAGATAGATAGTTAGATATGAGATAGATAGATATGAGATAGATAGATATGAGATAGATAGATAGTTAGATATGAGATAGATAGATATGAGATAGATAGATATGAGATAGATAGATAGTTAGTTATGAGATAGATAGATATGAGATAGATAGATATGAGATAGATAGAATGCCTCAGCTTTTTTTGGTGTCTTTTTTCTCGTCTTACCTTCATCTTCATCATCCTTCATTTCTTCTTTGTCTTCTGTCTTTTTTCCATCTTCCACTTTATTGTCTTCACCATCTTTTGCGATATCTTTTCTTCATCTCTATCATCTTGTCCCTTTTCTTTATCTTCTCATTCTAATTTTTTTCATTCTCACCATCTTCATCATCAAGTTTATTTTGTTCATCTGTTTATTGTTCCTTCTTTTCCGATAAAATATGAGGTGATATAAGTTTGTACAGAGAATATAAAAATCCTGCTGGTTGGTCATCACCGTCACCGCTCGTGCCTGTTGCGTCCTCTGTTGTGTGCCCCTGACACGCACTGCTGTTTACTCCATGTGCTGTATGTGTAATTATATCTGACCTATAATCCAGGAGATATAGTCTTGTCTGCTAAATTAGTCAAATAATCCAGATTACATATATAAATAGATCTGCTTTATTTGTTCCTTAATCTAAGTCCTGTGGCTATTTTTTACCCCGATGCCCCTGAATTTACTTTACCCCTTTTGCTTTCTAAAGAATGTTAGAAACTGGTGGCAGCTATTAGAGGACATCCCATCCATGTTTACACCACATTCTTTATACCCCATCACCCCAACCCCATCATAGGTTATGTACCATCTGACCATTATGTAGACACCACCTCTTCATTGTTCACCATTTCACCCATGACTTTCGCAGCTCCCCATGGTTCACACCATATTTGTCCATTTGTTTACACCATCACCTCACTATTATTTGTAAGTGATAGGCCTCAAGTCAGCTCTAAATGGGCTTGTCCTGTGTTGTAGTTGAGCATTCCAATGTTATCTGCACAAGTTTCATATTTAACCTACACCAAAGTTTTTACCAGTCCCTTTATCTTTCAGGTCTGCCCCAGATGCTGCACCTGTTGATGGCTCCGGAGAAGGAGGAGCACCCACAGGTCCCCCCAACCTCACCAGTAACAGGAGGCTGCAACAATCACAGGCGCAGGTCGATGCGGTAAGCATCCAGAGGAGAGGTGATCGTGAAAACATACCCATAGTATGGACACTATGCACTCAACGTCTGTTCTCCTCCATCCAGGTGGTCGATATTATGCGTGTGAATGTAGACAAGGTTTTGGAACGAGATCAGAAGCTGTCCGAGTTGGATGACCGCGCGGACGCTCTCCAGGCCGGAGCCTCGCAGTTTGAAAGCAGCGCGGCCAAACTCAAGCGCAAGTACTTTTGGAAGAACGCCAAGGTATGGGGCTGTCTACCCAGTTCTGTGATAAGGGCATGGCTTTGAGCTCCATGGCTCTGTATCGTCCAAGCGCCATTAAGGAGGTGCTCTACTGCTTACCTGGGTCCTTTTGCCACAGAAATTGATGTTATCCACTGATTAGTCATAAAGATGAAAAGTTCAGCTCCCCTAGGCTAGCCATAGACGATGGTTCTATTAGGGTCTAGTGCCCAATCTGGTCACGGTAACCATGTCTAGAGATCATGGTGCTAGCATCATCCATTTCAGCCTTCTGCACCGAGAAGCCTTTATTGGGCTTTTGCCACTAGGTTGACACACCTTGGGGTTAGAACATTTGGATTTTAGGCCTTTGAGATTGGGCTAACCCTTTTAAGGATTAATGATCAAATGACTGACCAATACCAACAAAATGATATCACATGTTACCCAACTTTATAATCTAATGTCCTCCAAGTGCCTTGTTGCTTTTAGTATAGAAAAAAGAAAAAAAGGAGAGGTGCGCTCCTAGTGTAAAACATTTTAGGTACGGTAGGCCCCCAAGTCAATGGTTATGCTTACCGGAGATGGTCGCACTCAGGGTACGACACCTGTATCCGCCTGTAGTATAGTATAATCACAGTGAGGTCAGCAGCTCCGTGGTCCCCTCTGAGCAAACTTCGACTACGGGCGCTTCTCTACTGGTACTATTACCTACCAAGGGGGAGAAGCGCCCGTAATCAAAGTCCTCATTTTAGATGTGCTCCCTCTTCTTGGTTCACATTGGCCTATATTGTTTTGTTGCTTTTAGTGACCCCTTTCTTTAATACATGAGATGGCTGACCCACTATTGCACAGTTTTTGGTCTTTTGTAGTCCATCTGAGCACAGTTACAGGTAATACAGTGGACGTAGGGTAACTTTCCCACAAAAGATCACCCCCTAGATGTAGACTGATGTTACCCTGACTTTATCGCCCTCCTGCTGGAGATTGCCTGCGCTGCAATTACTAGTCTCTTAAGCTTTGCTGTTCTCTCCTCAGATGATGATCATTTTGGGAGTGATATGCGCTGTCATCCTTATCATAATTGTTGGTAAGTGGCCCATATGTCGTTGTGTCGTGTATATATATAGTGTGTGTATACCTGCTTCTGTGCTTTATATATATATGGCTCACTGTACTAACCTCTTCTTTTCCTTTTGTTTTTTCCTCCTCCTCTTCCTCACATCTCCCCCTCTGTTCTGTACCCAATTCCTGTTTCATCACGTTATCCATGCCCCATCTTTCTGCACCCCCTTTCCCATCCTTTTTTTTAACCCTTTCCTTTCATACTGACCTGCCGACCATTTTGTCATCCTCTTACTCCAATCACCCTTCTATGTTTTGTGTCTCCAGTTTACTTCACCACCTAAGGACATCGTTTTTCTCCCCGCCTCACTGTCTAATTTTTCTACCCTCTTCACCGGATCGATCATCGATACCCCTAGCTTGAACTATGCAGAAGACAACATAATTTTCCCCCTTTTTTTTTTTCTGTGTCTACCCCATCCCCTCCTACTGCAGAGAAGTGGGGACATATTGGGTCAGATTCACTCTGGCGTAATTTGTGCCAAAAAAAAAAAAAACTGGCTTGCATGACTCATTACAGGATTTATTATGTGTTTTAGACACATTTTAGACACTTTTGTGCCTTGTTTGACAAAGGGGCGTGCCTTATCGTAAAAGAGGGCGTAGCTTCATTGGAAAGGGAAGTGTGGCCTAAATTTTGTCGCACAATTTTGGTACAAAGTCAGTCAACTTATAGTTGGTGTATACATAGATTAGACTGTGCAAATTAGACAGTCTACAGAGTCGCCAGATTTATTAAATAGCATGAGCCTCTGTGATAAATGTGGTGCAGTAGAAGATTGTCTGTCTAAGCTTGCAATGTCTTAGAATAAGAGAATTTTAGTAAAGTCCCTGTATTGTGTATAAGCTGTCCCCTTCTCACTCTCTCTTCCATGTAAATACCCAATGACTGGAGATCTTCCTAATCTATACACACACACACACACACACACATATATATGTATGTATGTCATGCATGATGCTAGTAGGTAGAAGAAAAAACTCACAGCTTAATGGTTCCTCAGTAACCATAGATGCTGTGCAGGAACATGCTGCCAGAAGAAGAGGTGGATCAACCGATAGTTAGATGGACTTCCTCTATGGTAAAGGCACCTATAATATAGTAACGAAATTATTGTGAAAAGTTAACAAAAAGGATGGATTCATGAGGATAGTGTATGCCATCAGAGTGTAACCATAGACGCTGTGCAGGAAAACGCTGCCAGAGTAAGAGGTAGTACAACTAATAGTTAGATGTTTTTTTTTTCTTTCTGTAATATAGGAACCTATAATATAATAACAAGCATAAATTGTGAATATAAAAAATGATAAAGTTATTTTCACCATATGAGAAGTTATTTAAAGGAGGGATCCATGAGAATAGCATCAGAGTATAAAAAAAACCTATAAAGTATAATGTAAATATAATGTCAGATTGGTGGTAATAGACATGCAGGAGGCTGATGAAGGGACGGACCTCTAGGTACACAGGGGAAAAAAAGAGTTACAGATAGACTGAAGAGGTAAGTGTGTAGAATAAGCAGTAATAGTAAATGTCCAAATAGAAGGGGTCTGGGAGGGTCAAAACGTTGGCATTCTCTCCCTCAGTACTTATATTCTGTTATAAATGAATCATTTCACTAACTGTGAAATTCTACTAAGCTCTACTAATAAACTATTTGTTGACTTGCATCTGGAGTGCTGTTTTATCAGGGACGTTACCAGTAACCATGGGGGCCCCAAAACCTTTAACAGGGCCCCTCTCCACCATGACTGTCTTCAGCAGCAAGTTCACAACATATAGACATATTTTATTCGAGGATTTCAATATATTTTTCAAATAACAAAAAAACACGACGCTAGGCACAGCGCCAAAACAAAATAAAAAACATAACCAAAACAACAGTCATGCAGTGTCCAAGAGTATGATGTATACAATCCCAGCCTATCATAGCCCATCGAGTCCCTATAAGCCATACATCACAATTCCTAAGAATGAGGAGAAAAACATCGGAGCTTCCCTAGGGAGCAGAGCAAGAGGGGATTCACAAGGCCCCCAGCGTGCCATGGAGGTCTGCTAGAGCATACCCTTTCGTTGAACTGAAAGGCTTTACAACATCAGCAATTTCTGTTGACATATAGTGGGTAACAATAAAAAAAATCTTCCATTTACCAAAAATGACTTTGTATTCTTGGTTTTGTGGCTTTCTGTATCTATCCGGTCTACACTAAAGAATATTTTCAGCTGCGATATAACATAGAAAGATCGGGAACAGTTGTAGACAGCCAGGAAGCAAAAAGACAGCGTAGAGCCACTAAAAGGATTGTGTGAACCATTCGAAGCACCCTGGGAGACCCCAACGACCAAGATTTGGGAGACCTAGTTGATGTAAGAGAAATACCTGTAGCAAGAGAGGGACATCAACCCTCCAGTGAGTAAGGCTATAGGCTAGGACCATCTTCTGATATGGGATGGCACAATTACTATTTATTTATATAGTGTTCTTAGTTCCAGGGCGTTGTACATTTGATAAGGATTAAAATATGTGACACAACCCCGGGTTCAGTGAATGTGTAAATTACAGACTGATATAAAGGGGGACAGGGCCCTGACCGTAAGGCCAGTCTACAAGGGAAGGGGCGGTAAGCAATAGGTAAGGGAGGCAGGTGTTAGGGAAGCCCAGATCAGTGGCAGCAGGCTTATTGTAGCCCATAGGCTTTCTTCAAGAGATGGGTCTTCAGGTTGCTCCTGAAGGTTTTGATAGTGGGTTAAAGCCAGATATGTTGGGGTAGGGAGATCCAGTGTATTGGGGAAGCACGGAAGAAGTACTGCAGATGATTCTGTGAGGTGCAGACGAGGGGAGAGCACTTTCGAAGGTCTTGAAAGGATCGGAGATCATGTGAGGAGCGGTATCGGGAGATCGACCAAAGATGTGTGGAGGAGACAGGTTGTGGACAGCCTTCTATGTCATGGAGAAGAATCTAAGCTGAATTCATTGGGTAATGGATAGCCAGTGAAAAGACTGGCACAGAGGAGAGTCAGAGGAGAAGGGCAGAGGTGGATTAGTCGGGCAGCAAATCCAATGATGGTTGGAAAGGAGCAAGAGTGTTGGATGGATGTCACAGAGGAGAATGTTGCATTTGTCCAAGCGAGAGATGATGAAGGCATAAACTGACCAAATTATAACCCTGTATATTAGGGAAGTTCAACTCCCCGTCAGCCTTACTCAGCATCAGCTTCTGGAGCTCAATGCTTGGTATCTTGTCCACCCAAATAAATTTGAGGACTCTAGTTAGTATTCTTCAGTAACAAAGGTAATGTTTGGTGAGGGTATAAGGGTGCATTCACATCACGTTTTTACATATGGTTGGCGCATATGGTTTTCACTGTGAAAACTGTATGCAACCGTATCAAAAAAACTTATTTATTGACATCCCATTCGAAAACGTACTCAACTAAATGTATCCAGTTGTGTAAGTTTTTGTCCTTGGATGCTTTTTGGTCTACCGCGGTTTTGGGCAAGGGTATGTCCATTTTTTTTCCATAATGTTATAAAAACCATATACGGCTTTTATAACATTGTACTCAATAAAAAACGCATTGAGCATTAAATTACACAGGGTCGTGTCAGTTTTTTGTTTCCCGATTAGGGAAGCAAACTGATACGATACCGATACAAAAAACTGATACAAAACCGTATGTAAAAAACGTGATGAGAATGTACCCTTACTATCGAGGGAAGACAACCATTTTGATCAGATTATAATGGCCCATAAAGGTAAGTGGAAGTTTCAGCCACCATCTCAATTGAGATTTTATCTTGGAAAACATGGTTAAGTAGTTCAAAATGTACAAGGAATCCAGCATTTTGCCACTTTTTATCCCCAAATAGGTTCTAAACGAAGAAACCACTCTAATCACAACACATACAACGTCTGACATCCAGCTTGGGCGGGAAAAAGCCTAAGTCGAGCAACTCACTCTTACATACATTAACTTTATAGCCTGAGAAATCACCAAAAAACCTGAGGCATTCCACACATAGAATACTGTGTACAGTACTGGTCAGACCACACATGGAATACTGTGTACAGTACTGGTCAGACCACACATGGAATACTGTGTACAGTACTGGTCAGACCACACATAGAATACTGTGTACAGTACTGGTCAGACCACAGATAGAATACTGTGTACAGTACTGGTCAGACCACACATAGAACACTGTGTACAGTACTGGTCAGACCACACATAGAATACTGTGTACAGTACTGGTCAGACCACACATAGAATACTGTGTACAGTACTGGTCAGACCACACATAGAATACTGTGTACAGTACTGGTCAGACCACACATAGAATACTGTGTACAGTACTGGTCAGACCACACATAGAATACTGTGTACAGTACTGGTCAGACCACACATAGAATGCTGTGTACAGTACTGGTCAGACCACACATAGAATACTGTGTACAGTACTGGTCAGACCACACATAGAATACTGTGTACAGTACTGGTCAGACCACACATAGAACACTGTGTACAGTACTGGTTAGACCACACATAGAACACTGTGTACAGTACTGGTCAGACCACACATAGAACACTGTGTACAGTACTGGTCAGACCACACATAGAATACTGTGTACAGTACTGGTCAGACCACACATAGAATACTGTGTACAGTACTGGGCACCAGTGTACAAGAAAGATATAGTGGAGCTGGAGAGGGTTCAAAGACGGGCAACCAGGGTAATACGGGGAATGGGTGGACTACAGTACCCAGAAAGATTATCAGAATTAGGGTTATTTAGTTTAGAAAAAAGAAGGCTTAGGGGCAACCTAATAACTATGTATAAATATATCAGGGGACAGTACAGAGATCTCTCCATGATCTATTTATACCCAGGACTGTATCTATAAAAAGGGGGCATCCTCTACGTCTAGAGGAAAGAAGGTTTCTACACCAGCACAGATGAGGGTTCTTTACTGTAAGAGCAGTGAGACTGTGGAATTCTCTCCTGGAGGAGGTGGTCAAAAGATTTCAAAAGGGTCTGGATGCATTTTTGGAGAATAATAACATTGCTGGTTATGTATATTAGATTTATAGGGACAGAACGTTGATCCAGGGATTTGATCTGATGCCATATTTGGAGTCGGGAAGGAATTTTTACCTCTAGTATGAGGGTTTTTTGCCTTCCTCTGGATCAACTCAGTAGGGACTCATTAGGGATATAGGTTGAACTTGATGGACTCTGGTCTTTTTAACCTTATGAACTATGTTACTATAGGGAACGATGGGGGTTATTCATAAAAAGAAGGGCATCATCTGTGAACAAAGTAAGCTTAATCTTAGCCAAACCCACTGCAATACCTTCATAGATGTCAGAATTCAGCAGGTATCTGGACAGAGGTTCAATTATTTCAAATATTGAAGAAGCTGTAGCCCCTTCAGATTCCATGTAAGTTTAATGGCTATAGGGGACAACTAGGGAAGAGCCAACAAAAACTGATATTGCGGCAGTATACAGTGGTCCCTCAAGTTATAATATTAATTGGTTCCAGGACGACCATTGTATGTTGGGACCATTGTATGTTGAGACCAAAACTTTATGGAAACCTGGTAACTGGTTCTGAAGCCCCAAAATGTCATCCAAAAATAGGAAAAAGTGAGGATTAAAGAAAAATAAGTAGATAACTAATATAGATAAAGCAAATCCTTACATATAAAAGTAAGAAAGATCTGCTGGGAGTTGTAATCACTGTCTATGTAGAGGACAGGAGCTTCTTCAGGGTCCTGTACAGTACACAGTGTCCTAAAAAAAAGTAATGGAGCCGCCATCACCTGGTGTCCAAAGGAGCAGCTAACCCTGGTACAGGTAAAGAGTACAGAACATGTAGTACCTCCCTGTACTGTAGGGGGCGCTACCAGACAGGAATTCAGTGCATGCACTTCAGTAATACAGGTAATGAGTAGTACAGAACATGTAATACCTCCCTGTACTGTAGGGGGCGCTATCAGACACCAGTCAGAGCATACACTTCAGTAATACAGGTAAAGAGTAGTACAGAACATGTAATACCTCCCTGTACTGTAGGGGGCACTACCAGACACCAGTCAGTGCATGCACTTCAGTAATACAGGTAAAGAGTAGTACAGAACTTGTAATACCTCCTTGGACTGTAGGGAGCGCTACCAGACACCAGTAAGTGCATGCACTTCAGTAATACAGGTAAAGAGTAGTACAGAACACGAAATACCACCCTGAACTGTAGGGGGCGCTACCAGACACAGGTCAGTGCATGTACTTCAGTAATACAGGTAAAGAGTACAGAACATGTAATACCTCCCTGTACTGTAGGGGGCGCTATGAGACACCAGTCAGTGCATGCACTTCAGTAACACAGGTAAAGATTACGGAACATGAAATACCTTTCTGTACTGTAGGGGGCGCTACCAGACACCAGTTAGTGCATACACTTCAGTAATACAGGTAAAGAGTAGTACAGAACATGTAATACCTCCCTGTACTGTAGGGGGCGCTACCAGACACCAGTCAGTACATACACTTCAGTAATACAGGTAAAGAGTAGTACAGAACATGTAATACCTCCCTGTACTGTCGGAGGCGCTACCAGACACCAGTCAGTGCATACACTTCAGTAATACAGGTAAAGAGTAGTGCAGGACATGAAATACCTCCCTGTACTGTAGGGGGCACTACCAGACACCAGTCAGTGCATACACTTCAGTAATACAGGTAAAGAGTACAGAACATGTAATAACTCCCTGTACTGTAGGGGGCGCTACCAGACACCAGTCAGTGCATACACTTCAGTAATACAGGTAAAGAGTAGTACAGAACATGTAATACCTCCCTGTACTGTCGGAGGCGCTACCAGACACCAGTCAGTGCATACACTTCAGTAATACAGGTAAAGAGTACAGAACATGTAATACCTTCCTGTACTGTAGGGGGCGCTACCAGAAACCAGTTAGTGCATACACTTCAGTAATACAGGTAAAGAGTAGTACAGAACATGTAATACCTCCCTGTACTGTAGGGGGCGCTACCAGACACCAGTCAGTACATACACTTCAGTAATACAGGTAAAGAGTAGTACAGAACATGTAATACCTCCCTGTACTGTTGGAGGTGCTACCAGACTCCAGTCAGTGCATGCACTTCAGTAATACAGGTAAAGAGTACAGACCATGTAATACCTCCCTGTATTGTAGGGGACGCTACCAGACACCAGTCAGTGCATGTACTTCAGTAATACAGGTAAAGAGTAGTGCAGGACATGAAATACCTCCCTGTACTGTAGGGGGCACTACCAGACACCAGTCAGTGCATACACTTCAGTAATACAGGTAAAGAGTAGTACAGAACATGTAATACCTCCCTGTACTGTCGGAGGCGCTACCAGACACCAGTCAGTGCATACACTTCAGTAATACAGGTAAAGAGTAGTGCAGGACATGAAATACCTCCCTGTACTGTAGGGGGCACTACCAGACACCAGTCAGTGCATACACTTCAGTAATACAGGTAAAGAGTACAGAACATGTAATACCTTCCTGTACTGTAGGGGGCGCTACCAGAAACCAGTCAGTGCAAACACTTCAAAAATACAGGTAAAGAGTAGTACAGAACATGAAATACCTCCCTGTACTGTAGGGGGCACTACCAGACACCAGTCAGTGCATACACTTAAGTAATACAGGTAAAGAGTAGTGCAGGACATGTAACACCTCCCTGTACTGTAGGGGGCGCTACCAGACACCAGTCAGTGCATACACTTTAGTAATACAGGTAAAGAGTAGTACAGAACATGAAACACCTCCCTGTACTTTAGGGGGCGCTACCAGGCATCAGTCAGTGCATACACTTCAGTAATACAGAAAAAGAGTACAGAACATGTAATACCTCCCTGTACTGTAGGGGGCGCTACCAGACACCAGTCAGTGCACACACTTCAGTAATACAGGTAATGAGTAGTACAGAACATGTAATACCTCCCTGTGCTGTAGGGGGCGCTATCAGACACCAGTCAGTGCATACACTTCAGTAATACAGGCAAAGAGTACAGAACATGTAATACCTCCCTGTACTGTAGGGGGCACTACCAGACACCAGTCAGTGCATACACTTCAGTAATACAGGTAACGAGTAGTACAGAACATGTAATACCTCTCTGTACTGTAGGGGGCGCAACCAAACAGGAATTCAGTGTATGCACTTCAGTAATACAGGTAATGAGTAGTACAGAACATGTAATACCTCCCTTTACTGTAGGGGGTGCTATCAGACATCAGTCAGTGCATACACTTCAGTAATAAAGGTAAAGAGTAGTACAGAACATGTAATACCTCCCTGTACTGTAGGGGGCGCTACCAGACAGGAATTCAGTGCAAGCACTTCAGTAATACAGGTAAAGAGTAGTACAGAAGATGAAATACCACCCTGTACTGTAGGGGGCGCTACCAGACTCCAGTCAGTGCATGTACTTCAGTAATACAGGTAAAGAGTACAGAACATGTAATACCTCCCTGTACTGTAGGGGACGCAACCAGACACCAGTCAGTGCATACACTTCAGTAATACAGGTAAAGAGTACAGAACATGTAATACCTCCCTGTACTGTAGGGGACGCTACCAGACACCAGTCAGTGCATACACTTCAGTAATACAGGTAAAGAGTACAGAACATGTAATACCTCCCTGTACTGTAGGGGGCGCTACCAGACACCAGTCAGTGCATGCATTTCAGTAATACAGGTAAAGAGTACAGAACATGAAATTCCTTTCTGAACTGTAGGTGGCGCTACTAGACACCAGTCAGTGCATACACTTCAGTAATACAGGTAAAGAGTAGTACAGAACATGTAATACCTTCCTGTACTGTAGGGGGCGCTACCAGACACCAGTCAGTGCATACACTTCAGTAATACAGGTAAAGAGTAGTACAGAACATGTAATACCTTCCTGTACTGTAGGGGGCGCTACCAGACACCAGTCAGTGCATACACTTCAGTAATACAGGTAAAGAGTACAGAACATGTAATAACTCCCTGTACCGTAGGGGGCGCTACCAGACACCAGTCAGTGCATGCACTTCAGTAATACAGGTAAAGAGTAGTATAGAACTTGAAATACCACCCTGTACTGTAGGGGGCGCTACCAGACACCAGTCAGTGCATACACTTCAGTAATACAGGTAAAGAGTACAGAACATGAAATACCTTTCTGTACTGTAGGGGGCGCTACCAGATACCAGTCAGTGCATGCACTTCAGTAATTCAGGTAAAGCGTACAGAACATGAAATACCTTTCTGTACTGTAGGGGGTTCTACCAGACACCAGTCAGTGCATGCACTTCAGTAATACAGGTAAAGAGTAGTACAGAACATGTAATGCCTCCCTGTACTGTAGGAGGCGCTACCAGACATCAGTCAGTGCATACACTTCAGTAATACAGGCAAAGAGTAGTACAGAACATGAAATACCTCCCTGTACTGTATGGGGCGCTACCAGACACCAGTCAGTGCATACACTTCAGTAATACAGGTAAAGAGTAGTACAGAACATTTAATACCTCCCTGTACTGTAGGGGGCGCTACCAGACACCAGTCAGTGCATGTACTTCAGTAATACAGGTAAAGAGTACAGAACATGTAATACCTCCCTGTACTGTAGGGGGCGCTACCAGACTCCAGTCAGTGCATGCACTTCAGTAATACAGGTAAAGAGTACAGAACATGTAATACCTCCCTGTATTGTAGGGGGCACTACCATACTCCAGTCAGTGCATACACTTCAGTAATACAGGTAAAGAGTACAGAACATGTAATACCTCCCTGTACTGTAGGGGGCGCTACCAGACACCAGTCAGTGCATGCATTTCAGTAATACAGGTAAAGAGTACAGAACATGAAATACCTTTCTGAACTGTAGGTGGCGCTACTACACACCAGTCAGTGCATACACTTCAGTAATACAGGTAAAGAGTAGTACAGAACATGTAATACCTTCCTGTACTGTAGGGGGCGCTACCAGACACCAGTCAGTGCATACACTTCAGTAATACAGGTAAAGAGTACAGAACATGTAATAACTCCCTGTACCGTAGGGGGCGCTACCAGACACCAGTCAGTGCATGCACTTCAGTAATACAGGTAAAGAGTAGTATAGAACTTGAAATACCACCCTGTACTGTAGGGGGCGCTACCAGACACCAGTCAGTGCATACACTTCAGTAATACAGGTAAAGAGTACAGAACATGAAATACCTTTCTGTACTGTAGGGGGCGCTACCAGATACCAGTCAGTGCATGCACTTCAGTAATTCAGGTAAAGCGTACAGAACATGAAATACCTTTCTGTACTGTAGGGGGTTCTACCAGACACCAGTCAGTGCATGCACTTCAGTAATACAGGTAAAGAGTAGTACAGAACATGTAATGCCTCCCTGTACTGTAGGAGGCGCTACCAGACATCAGTCAGTGCATACACTTCAGTAATACAGGCAAAGAGTAGTATAGAACATGAAATACCTCCCTGTACTGTATGGGGCGCTACCAGACACCAGTCAGTGCATACACTTCAGTAATACAGGTAAAGAGTAGTACATAACATTTAATACCTCCCTGTACTGTAGGGGGGCGCTACCAGACACCAGTCAGTGCATGTACTTCAGTAATACAGGTAAAGAGTACAGAACATGTAATACCTCCCTGTACTGTAGGGGGCGCTACCAGACTCCAGTCAGTGCATGCACTTCAGTAATACAGGTAAAGAGTACAGACCATGTAATACCTCCCTGTATTGAAGGGGACGCTACCAGACACCAGTCAGTGCATGTACTTCAGTAATACAGGTAAAGAGTACAGAACATGTAATACCTCCCTGTACTGTAGGGGGCGCTACCAGACACCAGTCAGTACATACACTTCAGTAATACAGGTAAAGAGTACAGAACATGTAATACCTCCCTGTACTGTAGGGGGCGCTACCATACTCCAGTCAGTGCATGCACTTCAGTAATACAGGTAAAGAGTACCGAACATGTAATACCTCCCTGTATTGTAGGGGACGCTACCAGACACCAGTCAGTGCATGTACTTCAGTAATACAGGGGTTTTACCAGTGAATGCCCATACTGATTGGTTGGTTCTTCCAGCCATTGACACGTTTCACAGATCTGGAATGTCCGTAGCATTGTATGTGAGTCTGGTTTCAAGTTAGAATAGTCCAGAAAAGACCAGAAAAGACCAATGTACGGTGAAAATATTGTATGTTGAGGGATCACTTTAAGACTAGGTTCACACTGTGGAATTTCTGGGCAGAATTTCTGCCTGAGATTGAGCCAGCGGCCAAGCAGACTGCATTGCTGTCCCGATATACTGCAATGCATTTCTGAGTGGATCTTTTGGGAGATCTGCTCAGAAATGCATTGCCATCTATGGGGACGGCAATGTAGTCCACGCGGTCCTAGCGACGGCCGTGCCGATCTCAGCCATCGGCTGTCCGGGCATGCTGGGAGTTGTAGTTTTGAAACATCTGGAGGGCCACAGGTTGAAGACCATTGCGGCCTTCGTCATCATCCAGACCCCCCTTTAGTTTTCTACTCACCTCCCCTAGGTGGGAGGGGAGTGTGAGCTGGTCCGGGCCATCTATGCTGCAAGGACCGTCCAGTGGGGAAGGTTAGTCGTTCCGGGCTGTCCATTTTCCCCGTGAGGCCCTCTTCTACGCTCCGGCCGGCCCCGGACTAGTGACTTGCCTTGACGGCGGCGCACAGGGACGTCCGTGCGCAGCAGACGTACCTGTGCATTAACGTCCCTGTGCGCCGTCGTCTAGGCAACGTCACTAGTCCGGGGCTGGCCAGGAGTCGAGAAAAGGGCCTTCCGGTGAAAATGGACAGCCCGGAACGACTAACCTTCCCCACCGGACGGTCCCTGCAGCATAGATGGCCCGGACCAGCTCAACCTTCCTTCCCACCGAGGGAAGGTGATCAGAAAACTAAAGGAGGGGTCTGGATGATGACGAAGGCCGCAGTGGTCTTCAACCTGAAGACCTCCAGATGTTTCAAAACTACAACTCCCAGCATGCCCGGACAGCCGATGGCTGTTCGGGCATGCTGGCAGTTGTAGTTTTGCAACATCTGGAGGTCCGCAGGTTGCAGACCACTGATGAAGGGATTGACAGGCGGTGATGATGAAGGGGGTGTTAATGACGGGGGTCTGGATGATGACAGGGGGGCATGATGAGGGGGGGGGGGGGTGATTACATGGGGGGGATGATGTATTTCCCACCCTAGGCTTATAGTCGAGTCAATAACTTTTCCTGGGATTTTGGGGAGAAATTAGGGGCCTCGGGTTATATTTGGGTCGGCTTATACTTGAGTATATACGGTAAATAAATAAAAAATAATGAATCAGGAAAACTTACAGTGGCTATAAGATATATAGCAGATTATCCCTCATTTTGTTTCTTAATTTATTATTATTATTATTACAAATTAATTTTTTCAATGTAAGTCACTATTTATTCTGCAAATAAGTTAGAGCTGCCAACCTCTTAGGACAGAGCAACATGGCAACTACACGACAGCGATTTGCTTTTAAGGACGTATTCACACTGAGCAGACATTTTGCACGCGGCTGAATTGCTTGCCAATAGACTGTCTACAAAGACGCCAAAGCACTTCTGATAGGATTTAACTGAAATTTCGGCAGCAGAATTTTCCGCCATGGAAATTTTGCCGTTTGCTTAGTGCAGCAGAAACCCATTAAAAACAATAGGAGGCTGCTACATCTGGATTTCCAAGTGAAACTTTTACGCTCAATTCCGCTCTCAAATTCTGCTATGTGATGGGGGCCTAAGGATATGTCCACACCTCAGAATTCAGTAAAAAAATTTTTTTTAACCCCTTAAGGACCAGGCGTTTTTCGTTTTTTGCACTTTCGTTTTTTCCTCCTTACCTTTAAAAAATCATAACTCTTTCAATTTTGCACCTAAAAATCTGTATTATGGCTTATTTTTTGTGCCACCAATTCTACTTTGTAATGACATCAGTCATTGTACCCAAAAATCTACGGCGAAATGGAAAAAAAAATCATTGTGTGACAAAATTGAAAAAAAAATGCCATTTTGTAAATTTTGGGGGCTTCCGTTTCTACGTAGTACATTTTTCAGTAAAAATGACACCTTATCTTTATTCTCTAGGTCCATACGGTTAAAATGATTCCCTACTTATATAGGTTTGATTTTATATTACTACTGAAAAAAAAATCATAAATAAATGCATAAAAAATTATACGTTTAAAATTGTCATTTTCTGAGCCCTACAACTTTTTTATTTTTCCGCGTATAGGGCGCTATGAGGGCTCATTTTTTGCCCCGTGATCTGAAGTTTTTGTCGGTACCATTTTTGCATTGATCGGAATTTTTGTTCGCTTTTTATTAATCTTTTCATGATATAAAAAGTGACCAAAAATACGCTATTTTGGACTTTGGAATTTTTTTGCGCGTACGCTATTGACCGTGCGGTTTAAAAAGCGGTATATTTTTATAATTCGGACATTTCCGCACGCGGCAATACCACACATGTTTATTTTTATTTTTATTTACACAGTTTTTTTTTATTCTTGGAAATGCCGGGTGATTCAAACTTTTATTAGGGGAAGGGATCATTGAAAGGGTTAATGGTATTTTTACACTTTTCTTATGCAATATTATAGCTCCTATAGGGGGCGCTATAACATGGCATTAACTGATCTTTTACACTGATTGATCCATCTCCATAGGGATGCATTGATCAGTGTTTTCGGCGATTGAATGCTCAAGCCTGGATCTCAGGCTTGAAGCATTCATTCGGTGATCGGACTGCAGGAAGGAAGGTAAGAGACCTCCTCCTGTGCTACAGCTGTTCGGGATGCCGCGATTTCACCGCGGCGATCCCGAACAGCTCCCTGAGCTAACCGGCACATTTTACTTTCACTTTTAGCTGCGCGGCTCAGCCTTTAGCCCGCGGCTAAAGGGTTAATAGGGCGCGGCACCGCGATCAGTGCCGCGCGCTATTAGCGGCGGGTCCCAGCTTCACTATGACGCCGAGCCCGCCGTGATATGATGCAGGGTTGCTGTGTAACCCCGCGTTATATCACGGGAACGGGACTAGTGGCGTAAGTTTACGCCCTTGGTCCTTAACAGGTTAATGGTAAGGCAATGTTCACACAGCGGAATTTCCGAGGGGAAATCTGCCAGAAAATTCCTCTAGAAAATTCCACAAAATTTACTACACATTGGGGTTTATTTACTAAGAGTGTTGTGTAGTTTTCTTTGTACATTTTGCTTCCAGACAGGTATTTTTCCAAGGTATTTACTAAGGTTTCCCTACGTTTTATTTTTTATTTTTTTTTACAACCGTTCTGATCTGTCGGGTTTTTCCTCAGCCCAAATCCACCACATTTTCTGTGGAAACCTTAGTTAATATGTTGGGATTTTTCAAAACTGTCGGGAACACCCTCCTTTTATCGGGACCACACCCCCTTCTCCCTTGGCCTCGCCCCCTTTCGGGGTTTTCCTTGTAGAATAGAGGGTTTATTTTTTTTTTGGGTCCCAAATTGTGTCGCACAGAACGTTTGACACAATTTGGCCGCAAAACCCGAAAAAAAAAAAAAAAAAGAGAGTTGGATCACGTTAGTAAATAAACCCTATTGTGTTCAATGGGGATTCCACTGTCCAATTCACACGGCGGAATCCCGCATTCCATATTTTCGCAAAAAGATTAAATCTGTCTTTAGAATTCTGCTGTTGAATCCCATTAAAGTTAAAGGGGCTTTGAATTCCAGCCAGAATGTGAGTGTTGAACGCACGGAAATGCCTCACAAACTCAGCAAAAATTCCGCAGCAAATTCACTGAATTTCCGCTGTGTGAACATAGCTTAAAGGGGTTATCCAGGAAAAAAAAATTTTTATATATCATATTTCTAAATTACTTCTATTTAAAAAATCTTAATCCTTTCAGTACTTATGAGCTGCTGAAGTTGAGTTGTTCTTTTCTGTCTAAGTGCTCTCTGATGACACGTGTCTCGGGAACCGCCCAGTTTAGAAGCAGATCCCCATAGCAAACCTCTTCTACTCTGTGCAGTTCCCGAGACAAGGAGAGATGTCAGCAGAGAGCACTGTTGCCAGACAGAAAACAACAACCCAACTTCAGTAGCTGATAATTATTGAAAGGATTAAGATTTTTTAATAGAAATAATTTTCAAATCTGTTTAACTTTCTGGAGCCAGTTGATATCAAAAAATTTTCCCCCCTGGAATACCCCTTTAAGTGGAGCAGAAATGAGGCTGAATGGGTGATTATTTTCCATGGAATATGCTGTGGGGCCCATGTGCCATTTATAATACTGTTCTCCTATGGGACAGATGTGCTTTGGGGTCCCCTAAAAGGTGCGTCCACATAAGCATAGTCTCAAACTCGCAGCACGATTCCCGCTGAGAGTTTGAAAGGGGGTGAACTTTCTGCCGTAGACCCTATTAACTTCAAGAGATTCAGCTGCCGAAAATCTTCTGCGAGCCTTTCCCTTTCAAACTCGCAGCGGGAAACACGCTGCGAGTTTGAAACAAAATACACTTGCCCTTAGGCACCAGGGCCTTGGTGTGACTGCTACCTCTGCACCCCTTATAGCTACGCCCCGGGTATCATTGACTAATGGGCTTTTTTTACTGTTCAATGTCAGAGTTGGGATTCAGTCGCAAGAATTTCGTTGTGGTGTATGACCACAGCCAAGGGGAACCCATTGTAGTCAAGGAGGAATCCCAGTGCTATTCCTGGCAGATTGTGCCTTGAAGATTCGTGGTGTGAATGAGCCCTAAGACGTGCAACCAAAATGAGATTTTTCTTGACTTTATTACAGTTGCCATATGTTCAACAATAAAATCAACTTGCATTGAGGTCAGTGGTGGCAAAGTGGCGTGCGTCTTGCGACCAAAAATCCCTCAAAATTTGAATTTTTTCGCAACTGTCCCTTTATGTCCCAGATTATTCCTGATTTTTTTTGTACATTTATTCTCTACTTGTATACAGTGGTCCCTCAACACACGATGGTAATCCGTTCCAAATGGACCATCGTTTGTTGAAACCATCGTATGTTGAGGGATCCGTGCAATGTAAAGTATAGGACAGTGGTCTACAACCTGCGGACCTCCAGATGTTGCAAAACTACAACACCCAGCATGCCCGGACAGCCGTTGGCTGTCCGGGCATGCTGGGAGTTGTAGTTTCGCAACATCTGGAGGTCCGCAGGTTGAAGACCACTGGTATTGGAGGTTATACTCTCGAGTCCCCGCCGCTCCGGACCGTCACCGCTCGTCAACGCTGCCCTGGATGTCGCCTTCCATTGCTGTCACCTCGTCCCCGCGCCAAGTCCTCTGCTTCCCCGGCATCCTCGCTCTCCGTCGCCGCCATCACGTCGCTACGCACGCCGCTCCTATTGGATGACGGGACGGCGTGCGCAGCGACGTGATGACGACGATGGAGAGCGCCGACGATGCAGGGGATCCCGAAGAGGACGCGCCGGAGCCCCGAGGACAGGTAAGTGATGGTCGGCGGACCACACGGGGCACCGTAAACGGCTATCCGGGGGCAGCTGAAGCGGTCTGCGCTGCCGGATAGCCATTTATGCGATGGCCCCGACATACAAAAGCATCGTATGTTGAAATGATCGTATGTCGGGGCCATCGTAGGTCAGGGGGGGTCACTGTACATGTATTCTATCCATCTGTCCAATTCCATTTCCATCTTCCATGACTCAATTCTCCACCTTATCAAAGGACTTTGGTATTCTAGGTTTCCTGTTTATCTTTAATTTATTGTATTGTTTTATTCGTTTTAAAACATTTTTACATATATCCTATCCTCAAAATTTTTTTTTTTTGTTCCTCATTTCTTTTATACTTTCTCTTCTTTTTTAGTTCTTCTTTCATAAATCATTTCTCACTTCCTCTTGTCCTGATGCATTTGTTCTTGTATTGTTCCCTTTTATCCTTTCCTATTATTTCGGCCTTTGTCTCTTTGGCTGCCTCACTTCTCACACTCACGTCTGTGTTCTTCCAGCTGACTGCCGGCTCCTCTCATTGGCTGTTGCCTGGCCACCGATACACAATCACCGTCTCCACTGTGACGCATCCTCCAGCTGTGAGTCATCAGAAAATAATCATTCCTCTTGGCCAGAGACATGTTTATAATCTCTCAGTAATGTTGGGCTTTTGTTCTTACACTTATTATAAATTGCCGAGGATTTTAGATCTATTTATTGTCACAGTTAAGTAATATGTGGAGGAATTTCAAATGTTTTATGTGGATTTTATTTTTGTGTAATTAATTTATTTTTTTGTGAGAAGCTTTCCAGAATTGAGAAAGATGTAGGGAAGGGCAGTGGTATGTATGTAGGTTTATGTATGTCACTATATAGGACAATAAGATAAGAAGAGCAGAGGGATGAGGAATTTTTGTTTCTTCATTTTATTTTATTTTTTTCAACTCTGGTTTTAATTTTAAAGTGTGATCAGGATATATATAGTAGTTATACACCTCCAGCTCTATCTGTATACTGCTGCTATCTCTATGGGATCAGGATATATAGTTGTTATACACCTCCCCTCCAGCTCTATCTGTATACTGCTGCTATCTCTATGGGATCAGAATATATAGTAGTTATACACCTCCCCTCCAGCTCTATCTGTATACTGCTGCTATCTCTATGGGATCAGGATATATAGTAGTTATTCATCTCCCATGCAGCTCTATCTGTATACTGCTGCTATCTCTATGGGATCAGGATATATAGTTGTTATACACCTCCCCTCCAGCTCTATCTGTATACTGCTGCTATCTCTATGGGATCAGGATATATAGTAGTTATACACCTCCCCTCCAGCTCTATCTGTATACTGCTGCTATCTCTATGGGATCAGGATATATAGTAGTTATACACCTCCCATCCAGCTCTATCTGTATACTGCTATCTCTATGGGATCAGGATATATAGTAGTTATACACCTCCCCTCCAGCTCTATCTGTATACTGCTGCTATCTCTATGGGATCAGGATATCTAGTAGTTATACACCTCCCCTCCAGCTCTATCTGTGTACTGCTGCTATCTCTATGGGATCAGGATATATAGTAGTTATACACCTCCCCCCAGCTCTATCTGTATACTGCTGCTATCTCTATGGGATCAGGATATATAGTAGTTATACACCTCCCCTCCAGCTTTATCTGTATACTTCTGCTATCTCTATGGGATCAGGATATATAGTAGTTATATTTCTTCCCTCCCAGCTCTATCTTTATACTGCTGCTGCTATCTCTATGGGATTAGGATAAATATTTGTTATACTCCTCCTCTCCAGCTCTATCTGTATACTGCTGCTATCTCTATGGGATCAGGATATATAGTAGGTATACACCTCCCCTCCAGCTCTATCTGTATTCTGCTGCTTCTATCTCTATGGGATCAGGATATATAGTAGTCATACAATTGCTGCAAAAAAGTAGATTTTTATCCTTACGGTGAAATCTCTTTCTCGGAGGATCCATTGGGGGACACAGAGACCGTGGGTATATGCTGCTGCCACTAGGATGCTTTATTCTATGCAGCAAAAGAAAGTCGGCCCCTCCCAGAAGGATATACCCCGCCTACAGACTCTGAGCTATCAGTTTAGTCCCAAAGCAGTGGGAGAGGACGACAGGTAAAGAAAAAACAGCAACTGTCCGAGGAAACCACAGACAAAGAATAACCAAACCAACCCTCGGACAGGCAACTGAACCAAGAACACCAAAACAAATGGGTGGGTGCTGTGTCCCCCAATGGATCCTCAGAGAAAGAGATTTTACGGTAAGCATAAAAATCTACTTTTCTCGTTCGGCTCCATTGGGGGACACAGAGACTGTGGGACGTACCAAAGCAGTCCCCGGGGTGGGAAAAAACTCAAGTGACTCAGGTGGAAGGCTGGGCCACAGCCACCTGCAACACCTTGCGACCCAAGCCAACGTCAGCGGACGCCAAGGTATGCACCTGGTAAAATGTGCAAGTAAATGTGTGCAAGGACGACCAGGTGGCCACCTTACAGATTTGCAAGGCCGAAGCCCTATTGCGGAGAGCCCAGGAGGCCCTGACGGAACAAGTGTAATGAGCTTAGACCTGGAGAGGCGGAGCCTTCCCTTTGCAGTGGTAAGCTTCCAAGATGGCATAACGGATCCACCACGAAATATTTGCCTTTGAAGCAGGAAGTCCCTTATGACGACCCTCAGTAAGCATAAAGAAGGAGTCACACTGGCGAAAGGAAGAAGTGACCGAAAGGTAAATCTGAACGGCCCGTACCACATCAAGACCATGAAGCAAACGTTCCCTGCGATGGGACAGGGCTGGACAAAAGGATGGTAGGATGATATCCTCATTTAGGTGAAAGGCGGAGACCACCAAAAAGGATGGGACCGGATGGAAAACAACCTTGTCCTGGTGTAAAACCAGGTAGGGAGAACAGCAGGAGAGAACCGCCAGTTCCGAAACTCTCCTAATGGAAGTGACTGCAATGAGGAAGGTCACCTTCCTATGAAGAGGAACGTCCCAGAGAGGTTCGAAGGGAGTACCCTGCAAGGCACTGAGATCCAGATTCAGATCCCAAGGGGGAGTAGAGGATCTGTAGGGCGGGGCCGTATAAGCAACACCCTGCAGAAAAGTCCGGATGAGAGGATCGGGCGCCAGGGGATGCTGAAAGAGAATGGAGAGAGCTGACACCTGACTCTTAAGGGAACTGAGAGCCAAGCGTTGTTCCAGACTGTAAAAAGGAAAAAAAATCGTGGGAGGGAGAAAACCACTGGGGAGGAGTGAGATTCACACCATTGAAAATAGGACCGCCAAGTACGGTGATAAATCTTTGCAGAGGAAGGCTTGCGCGCCTTGATCATAGTGCAGATCACTTGGCGAGAGAACCCCCTGATCCTCCGAACCACGGTCTCAACCACCATGCTGTGAAATGCAACAACAGTAAATTGGGGTGGCAAAGGGGACCCTGAGAGAGCAGTTCAGGACAAACTGGGAGGCGCAGAGACACGTCGTCCAGTAGTTGAACCACGTCGACGTACCAAGCTCGACTGGGCCAGTCCGGAGCCATAAGAATGGCGGGGACGCCCTCCGCTTTGAGCTTCCTCAAGACCGTGGGAAGGAGAGGAGGAGGGAAGAGATAGGGGAGGGAGAAGTGCGACCAGCGGATCACTAGGACATCTACGGCTAGGGCCAGGGGATGCCGGAACTTCACAATAAACTTTCTGGTTATGGCGGGACGCAAATAGGTACACGTCCGGAAACATCTCCGGATGAAGAGACCACTCGTCGGGGTCGGCTGAGGAGCGACTGAGGAAGTCGGCCTCCCAATTATTCACTCCCGTAATGTGAATCACCGAGATGGAGGGCACTCTGAGTTCCGCCCAGAGAAGGATCCTGGAGACCTCGGCCATCGCTGCAGGGCTGCGAGTGCCACCCTGGCGATTGACATATGCCACAGCCGTGGAGTTGTCCAACTGGACACGAACAGGACAGTCATGGAGAAGGCGCTCCCAATGGAGGAGACAAAAGGTAAATTGCCCAAAGTTCCAGGATGTTGATGGGGAGGGGAGCCTCCTGGGAGGACCATCGACCTTGGACCGTCCGATCCTGAAAAACTCCCCCCGCAACTGCTGAGACTGGCATCCGTCATGATGACCTGCCAGTGGAGGGACAGAAAGGCTCGCCCCTGTTGAAGAAGAGGAGACCGAAGCCACCACAGGAGGGACAGGTGAGTCCTGAGAGAAAGAATAATCCTGCGATTGAGGGATAGCGGAGACTTGTCCCACCGGGACATAAGGGAAAGTTGAAGAGGGTGACAATGAAACTGGGCAAAGGGAATGGCTTCCTTGGCTGCCACCATCCAACCCAGGACTTCCATGCAGAACCAAATGGAAACTGAAACAGGACGCTGGAAAAGACAAACTCCCAATGACAGAGCATGGCGGTCTGGCGGAAGCCGAATTCTGGCAGTGGCCGTGTCGAACTGGAGTCCCAAGAAGATCAGAGACTGGGTGGGAATCAATTAATTACCCCTGCAAAGGGAAAAAGCTGCTGGCCATGCACATGAAGCACGGCTGACAGAGGACATAAACCCCCGGAGCTCCGGTCGCCTCTCTGAGGAGACGGCCAAAGCGAAAGTAAATGCCGGACTGCGCGCCCAGCGCAGCCGCCGGCAAGAGGGGCTGTAAAAACGCCCAGTGAAAATAGTATTAACCATGTCCTAAGCACCACTGCACATGTCCCCTATGGCTGAGCAGGAACTGCCCTTAAAAAGAATAAAAAGGAGTGGGCCCAAAACAGGGGGGCTACAGAGGTTGAGAATCCTGAATAAAGGCTATAAACCTAGGAAAAAGAGAGGGAAGGGAAGGGGGGGGGGGGGAGAGAAGTAATACTTACCTATTAAAGTCTTCGGCCAGCTATTATGCGCCTGCATCATGCCGTGCTGAGACAGCGAGACGAGCAGGGTAGGTAGGGCAACCTGGACCCAAAAGTGCAACCCCAGGCACTGACCGTGGCGAGAAGGGGTTGACAGTGCATAACTCTATGTCTGTGCCCCTTCTTCGCAAATGGGGAAACAGTGAGCGCCATGCTCCTGAGCCCCCACCTAAAAAGAGAGAAATAAATGGGAGGAAAAAAACCTACATACACATCCCTAAACTAAAAAATAATGTGGTGACTTGGGATGAGGGGTGAACAGGGGTGTTGCAGGGTAGTGTTGCTGGGTCTAGGATTAATCCTTAATTGTTGTGACGCCAGGGTGAGGGTTTCCTCAATGTATATATATGTCCTACCGCCACCCGTCCCAGGAACGATAGGGAGGAATAAAGGATTGTCCACAGCCAGAATTGTATTGAACTTGAAATAACTTTACTGCAGCTTTTTTGCAGGACGCAATTAACAAACGTCTTTACAAGAGGACCTGAATTTAGGCTCCTCACAGGTTGGCTGGGACCTTGTAGGGAATAAGCTTTGAATCCTTGCTTTACGCTGTTCCACTGAATTTAGGGGTATGTTTTAGGTTCACTAATCACGTAGGATTTTAGGATGGAGTTGGATAAACTCACGGTTCAGTATGCAGCAGAGATTGGTCGGCTTCAGGCCTAATTTGCTTGTAGAAATACACAGAGCTCCGCTCGCTGTCATATCCCGGAGAAAAGAGAGCGATCATTGGATACAGAGCCCTTATATCTGAAGGGGCAGGCTCAAAGCTTATTGGTTCCCCAAACCTGTCAGTCTTAGTACAAAGGATTATGGATAGAACACATGACCTAGTCACATGACCCGAAGGTCCTTAACCTCTAATACAACACAAATATCATTGATCACGTGACCTAAGGTCCTGTACATTACTTACACTATATTATACTATATTATATAAATACCGTATATACTAAGGAAGGGTGAGCTGGTCCGGGCCATCTATGCAGCAAGGACCGTCCGCTGGGGAGGGTTAGTCGTTCCGGGCTGTCCATTTTCACCGGGGGGGCCCTCTTCTCCGCTCCGGGCCCGGACTAGTGACGTTGCCTTGACGACGACGCACAGTGGTCTTCAACCTGCGGACCTCCAGATGTTTCAAAACTACAACCGATGGCTGTCCGGGCATGCTAGGAGTTGTAGTTTTGCAACAACTGGAGGTCCGCAGGTTGAAGACCACTGGATTGAAAGGTGGTGATGATGAAGGGGGGGGGTGGAATGATGACAGGGGGATGATGACAGGCGGTGATGATGAAGGGGGGATGATGACAGGGGGATGATGACAGGCGGTGATGATGAAGGGGGGGTTGATGACAGGCGGTGGTGATGATGACAGGCGGTGATGATGACAGGCGGTGATGATGAAGGGGGGGATGATGACAGGGGGTTGATGACAGGCGGTGATGATGACAGGCGGTGATGATGACAGGCGGTGATGATGAAGGGGGGAATGATGACAGGGGGTTGATGACAGGCGGTGATGATGACAGGCGGTGATGATGACAGGCGGTGATGATGAAGGGGGGGGATGATGACAGGGGGATGATGACAGGCGGTGATGATGAAGGGGGGATGATGACAGGGTGATGATGAAGGGGGGGTTGATGACAGGGGGTTGATGACAGGCGGTGGTGATGATGACAGGCGGTGATGATGACAGGCGGTGATGATGAAGGGGGGGGATGATGACAGGGGGTTGATGACAGGCGGTGATGATGACAGGCGGTGATGATGACAGGCGGTGATGATGAAGGGGGGGATGATGACAGGGGGTTGATGACAGGCGGTGATGATGACAGGCGGTGATGATGATAGGCGGTGATGATGAAGGGGGGGGATGATGACAGGGGGTTGATGACAGGCGGTGATGATGACAGGCGGTGATGATGACAGGCGGTGATGATGACAGGCGGTGATGATGAAGGGGGGGATGATGACAGGGGGTTGATGACAGGCGGTGATGATGACAGGCGGTGATGATGAAGGGGGGGATGATGACAGGGGGATGATGACAGGGTAATGATGAAGGGGGATGATGACAGGGTGATGATGACGGGGGTCTGGGTGATGACGGGGGGATGATGACATGGGGGGGATGATGTATTTCCCACCCTAGGCTTATAGTCGAGTCAAAAGCTTTTCCTGGGTTTTTGGGGTGAAATTAGGGGCCTCGGCTTATATTCGGGTCGGCTTATACTTGAGTATATACGGTACAACTTTAGGAACACTAGGAGGCGACTAGGAGTTACCCCACCAGGAGAGCCCTAACAGCATGAGGAACTCTGACTATGGGGACTTACAACCAAAGGTACGGGACACCACAATAAGAAAGTAAAAGATCAGGTCTGGAGAACTCCAGACTTGTGTCTGCCTCCTACAGACACTAAGCTAAAACTGATAGTTCAGAGTCTGTAGGCGGGAATATCCTGCTAAGAGGGGCCGACTTTCTTTTGTTGCCTAGTGTCAGCCTCCTGGTGGCAGCAGCATAAACTCACGGTCTCTGTGTTCCCCAATGGAGCCGAACGAGAAATTGTGATATTTTCTTGCAATTTTGCTAATCATGGTAAAAATGTTATTGTTGCATAAAGAGTTAAAATGCAGTAAAAATATAATGTGTGAACACAGACTATACCACTTCAATTGTGATTATAGGTCAAATCACTTTTGCCCCACGGCAATATTTCTCTAATATTTGAATAAAATTTTAAATAAGAAAACACATCAAAACAGCACATAATGTGCCCTGACCCCACCCACTTTTGAGTCTAACCAGTTCACCTAAGTGACCTCTAGCACCAGCAGCCTAATTAGATGACCAGGTGCAGTGATGAGACGCCACCCCCTCCTCTCTCTCTCTTTCTGCAAAGTAAGAGGATTTATGCAGCATTTGGAAATCATTTCAGTGATGGAAAAGCATTAAATATGGCTGAAAACTTATGCCGGCCACGTCAGCTAAAAGAGGTAAGCACATGGCATACACAAGAACCTCTACGTTATTCTCTAATAATAGGATATGCTGCACTATATATGCAAAACAAAAATATTCCCAGATGCCTAAAGATACCCAATGATTGGCTGCTATGGGGGAACTGTAGAAAAGAAAAACATTCCCATTGAGATGATATGTTAAAGGCTCCATCAGACCTTGTGGGGACTAATCCCCACTACCCAAGATAAGACAGTGACCTCAGGAGCCAGTGCTAGTGTTGGTCCTCAGGGAGTGGGGTCTCATGTGGCAGAATGGCCACCAGGCCTCATGTCATAGAATCAAATGCTGCACCAAGGAGGTTATACAACATGCAGCAGTAGTGGTATATAGTGTAGCACAGCAGAGAGTGTGGTTATATAAGATGCAGCAGTAGTGGTATATAGTGTAACACAGCAGAGAGTGCGGTTATATAAGATGCAGCAGTAGTGGTATATAGTGTAACACAGCAGAGAGTGCGGTTATATAAGATGCAGCAGTAGTGGTATATAGTGTAACACAGCAGAGAGTGCGGTTATATAACATGCAGCAGTAGTGGTATATAGTGTAACACAGCGGAGAGTACGGTTATATAAAATGCAGCAGTAGTTGTATATATTGTCACACACCAGTGGACTATAGTATCACACACAGTTGTAGTAGACCTCAGTGTATCACACACAGATGCAGTAGACCTCAATGTATCACACACAGATGCAGTAGACCTCAGTGTATCACACACAGATGCAGTAGACCTCAGTGTATCACACACAGTTGTAGTAGACCTCAGTGTATCACACACAGATGCAGTAGACCTCAGTGTATCACACACAGATGCAGTAGACCTCAGTGTATCACACACAGTTGTAGTAGACCTCAGTGTATCACACACAGATGCAGTAGACCTCAGTATATCACACACAGATGCAGTAGACCTCAGTGTATCACACACAGTTGTAGTAGACCTCAGTGTATCACACACAGATGCAGTAGACCTCAGTGTATCACACACACAGATGCAGTAGACCTCAGTGTATCACACACAGTTGTAGTAGACCTCAGTGTATCACACACAGATGTAGTAGACCTCAGTGTATCACACACAGATGCAGTAGACCTCAGTGTATCACACACAGATGCAGTAGACCTCAATGTATCACACACAGATGCAGTAGACCTCAGTGTATCACACACAGATGTAGTAGACCTCAGTGTATCACACACAGATGCAGTAGACCTCAGTGTATCACACACAGATGCAGTAGACCTCAGTGTATCACACAAAGATGTAGTAGACCTCAGTGTATCACACACAGTTGTAGTAGACCTCGGTGTATCACACACAGATGCAGTAGACCTCAGTGTATCACACACAGATGTAGTAGACCATAGTGTATCACACACAGATGTAGTAGACCTCAGTGTATCACACACAGATGTAGGAGACCTCAGTGTTATCACACACAGATGCAGTAGACCTCATTGTATCACACACAGATGCAGTAGACCTCATTGTATCACACACAGATGCAGTAGACCTCGGTGTATCACACACAGATGCAGTAGACCTCATTGTATCACACACAGATGCAGTAGACCTCATTGTATCACACACAGATGCAGTAGACCTCAGTGTATCACACACAGATGCAGTAGACCTTAGTGTATCACACACAAATGTAGTAGACCTCAGTGTATCACACACAGATGCAGTAGACCTCAGTGTATCACACACAGATGCAGTAGACCTCAGTGTATCACACACAGATGCGGTAGACCTCATTGTATCACACACAGATGCAGTAGACCTCATTGTATCACACACAGATGCAGTAGACCTCAGTGTATCACACACAGATGCAGTAGACCTCAGTGTATCACACACATATGTAGTAGACCTCAGTGTATCACACACAGATGTAGTAGACCTCAGTGTATCACACACAGATGTAGTAGACCTCAGTGTACCACACACAGATGTAGTAGACCTCAGTGTATCACACACAGATGTAGTAGACCATAGTGTATCACACGCAGATGTAGTAGACCATAGTGTATCACACGCAGATGTAGTAGACCTCGGTGTATCACACACAGTTGTAGTAGACCTCGGTGTATCACACACAGTTGTAGTAGACCTCAGTGCATCACACACAGATGCAGTAGACCTTAGTGTATCACACACAGATGCAGTAGACCTCAGTGTATCACACACAGATGCAGTAGACCTCAGTGTATCACACACAGATGTAGTAGACCTCAGTGTATCACACACAGATGTAGGAGACCTCAGTGGTATCACACACAGATGTAGTAGACCTCGGTGTATCACACACAGATGCAGTAGACCTCATTGTATCACACACAGATGCAGTAGACCTCAGTGTATCACACACAGATGCAGTAGACCTCAGTGTATCACACACAGATGCAGTAGACCTCAGTGTATCACACACAGATGCAGTAGACCTCAGTGTATCACACACAGATGTAGTAGACCTCAGTGTATCACACACAGATGTAGGAGACCTCAGTGGTATCACACACAGATGTAGTAGACCTCGGTGTATCACACACAGATGCAGTAGACCTCATTGTATCACACACAGATGCAGTAGACCTCAGTGTATCACACACAGATGCAGTAGACCTCAGTGTATCACACACAGATGCAGTAGACCTCAGTGTATCACACACAGATGCAGTAGACCATAGTGTATCACACACAGATGTAGTAGACCTCAGTGTATCACACACAGATGTAGTAGACCTCAGTGTATCACACACAGATGTAGTAGACCTCAGTGTATCAAACACAGATGAAGTAGACCTCAGTGTATCACACACTGATGTAGTAGACCTCGGTGTATCACACACAGATGTAGTAGACCTCGGTGTATCACACACAGATGTAGTAGACCTCGGTGTATCACACACAGTTGTAGTAGACCTCGGTGTATCACACACAGATGCAGTAGACCTCGGTGTATCACACACAGATGTAGTAGACCTTAGTGTATCACACACAGATGCAGTAGACCTCAGTGTATCACACACAGATGCAGTAGACCTCAGTGTATCACACAAAGATGCAGTAGACCTCAGTGTATCACACACAGATGTAGTAGACCTCGGTGTATCACACACAGATGCAGTAGACCTCATTGTATCACACACAGATGCAGTAGACCTCAGTGTATCACACACAGATGCAGTAGACCTCAGTGTATCACACACAGATGTAGTAGACCTCAGTGTATCACACACAGATGTAGTAGACCTCAGTGTATCACACACAGATGTAGTAGACCTCAGTGTATCACACACACAGATGCAGTAGACCTCAGTGTATCACACACAGATGTAGTAGACCTCAGTGTATCACACACAGATGTAGTAGACCTCAGTGTATCACACACAGATGTAGTAGACCTCAGTGTATCACACACAGATGTAGTAGACCTCGGTGTATCACACACAGTTGTAGTAGACCTCAGTGTATCACACACAGATACAGTAGACCTTAGTGTATCACACACAGATGTAGTAGACCTTAGTGTATCACACACAGATGCAGTAGACCTCAGTGTATCACACACAGATGCAGTAGACCTCAGTTTATCACACACAGATGCAGTAGACCTCAGTTTATCACACACAGATGTAGTAGACCTCAGTGTATCACACACAGATGTAGTAGACCTCAGTGTATCACACACAGATGTAGTAGACCTCAGTGTATTACACACAGATGTAGTAGACCTCAGTGTATCACACACAGATGCAGTAGACCTCAGTGTATCACACGCAGATGTAATAGACCATAGTGTATCACACGCAGATGTAGTAGACCTCAGTGTATCACACACAGATGTAGTAGACCTCAGTGTATCACACACAGATGTAGTAGACCTCAGTATATCACACACAGATGTAGTAGACCTCAGTGTATCACACAGATGCAGTAGACCTCACTGTATCACACAGATGCAGTAGACCTCAGTGTATCACACACAGATGTAGTAGACCTCAGTGTATCTTACACAGATGTTGTAGACCTCAGTGTATCACACACAGATGCAGTAGACCTCAGTGTATCACACACAGATGTAGTAGACCCTAAGTGTATCACACACAGATGCAGTAGACCTCAGTGTATCACACACAGATGCAGTGGAACCTTAGTGTATCACACACAGATGCAGTAGACCTCAGTGTATCACACACAGATGTAGTAGACCAAGGTCTCATCATTGGGCTCTGGCTGTGTGTTATCATGTCACTTTATCACACACAGTTGCAGTAGACCTCAGTATCTGATCACTAGGCTTTGGCTGTGTGTTATTATGTTACTGTATCTCACACAGATGAAGTAGATCTCAGTGCATCACAAACAGATGCAGTAGACCTCGTTGTATCACACAATTGTAGTAGACGTCGGTGTATCTCACACAGTTGCAGCAGACCTTGGTGTATCTCACACAGTTGCATGCCAGAACGCGTGTTGGAGTGGCGTCTTTCCGGCCCCTGCATTGCATCGTTCACCATTTGGTTTTGTGGGTATTATTTCTTGTTTTGTATATTCTTGTATCTTGTATTTTCTTTCGATTATCCATTACCACTTGCACACGGCACTTTACTTGTTACGCACTTTTATGTTTTTATGCACATAAGATGCCGGTGCCTATTAATACTTACCCCTTTGTACTCAGCATGAGGTATGCCCCATGATTATCATCCTATTTATGCAGGGTGTCCGGTGATGTTGCATTCTCTATTTTTTTTTTTTAAACTCCTTTTTTGAAGTTTGAAAAAAGGAAATACAACATCTCCACAGAGTGGATATTCGCACGACAAAATAACATGTTAGAAAATACAATAACACAGGATCAAAAGGTCATACAGTTCCACATATGCGGAGCAATTCAATCAGAGAACAAGCTAACCATATAACTCTCAACCAAACGTGAAGCACCGCCTCATGTTTTAGCAAGGCACAATTCGGGACTAGTATCAAGACCAAAGACAGTAGGGACATAAAGAGCAAGGGAGGATTGGAAGGCTAGCTGTGACCCCTCAGTAAAAAGGGAAAGTAAAAGAGAAGTACAACCCCAGAGGGAAGAGAAAGACAGGAACAAAATGAAAAGAAGAGAGAAGAGGAAAGGAAAAGGGGACCTAAAAGGGAGAGCTGAAAGCACCCGAGGACATTAAGGAAGTAAATGCCGAGGGTGAGTATCTAGTGAGAGGAGAGCCACACCAGGTGCCCCATTCTTTAAGAAATTTATCAGGGCATTTCCTATGTTTGAAAACCAACTGTTCATAGGTGAGAATAGAATTAACCAAACTCCTCCACTGTGAGAGAGTAGGCGGGCGGGGGTCCATCCAGCGCAGTGCCACTGCTTTCCTGGCTAAAAACCAAACCTCCCGCAAAAAAATTCTCATGTGCTGTTGCCAGGAGTCTTCAGGGAGCAAACCAAACAGACAGATCATGGGATCAATCGGGACTGGAATAGAGATGATAGAAGACAGGAAGGCTACAATGTCCTTCCAATACCCTTGTAAAAAAGGGACATAACCACATCACGTGCCAGAAGTCAGCTCTAGGGGAATGACATCTGTGGCAGGCATCGGAGGGCACCTGTCCCATGCTGTGAAGGCATACTGGAGTAAGATAACAATGATGGATGATATATAGATGAATCAATTTATTATTAGCTGCCGGAAAGACCGCCAAATGGGAGGACAGTATCTCCGACCAATCCTCCGCTGTGAGCAAAGGGACGCATGCCCTCTAATAGGCCTCCGCCGAGTCTGTGACATTTGCAAGCTTGGCCCTGGTAAGGTGTGTGTAAAGTATAGAAATCAAGCCCCGCGGTCCCTGGGACCAGAGAATGCCAATGAGCGGATATGTAGAAATGGGCGGCCTCGGGGAGGGAAACTGGGCAGTCAAAGCATGTCGCAGGTGTAAGTACCTACAGAAGGCCTCCCAGAGGACCCCATAGTCAGTTTGAAGCTGTGTAAATGATTTCAAGACATCCTGTTGATTGCCCACCTGAACCCCTTGGTGTTCTATCCAAAAGGGAGGGTCTAAAGCATCTGTCAGGTGAGGGAAGTGAGGGTTGTGCCAGAGGGGAAGGTCATCTTTAACGTGAGTGAAGGAGGTCAGCCTCTGCGCCTGGCGCCAAACTTGCAACGCTAGTTTGTGTAAAGGTAGGAGCTTGCGCGTACGGGGAGGGGGGGCACCCTCCAAAAAAGAGCGCATGGAGGTGAGCCCTAGGAAGGAGGCAAGTTGAAGCTCAGCGCTCGACCGGGAGTCTGAAGAGACCCAATACCGAAGGTAGCGCAGCTGGCCTGCCAAATAATACACTTTAAAATCAGAACCCCCTAGGTCCTTAGAACCCCCTAGGTCCTTAGGACGTTGCAGGGAAGAGAGTTTAAGTTTAGACCTACTAGACCCCCAAATGAAAGGCGGGAGGAGAGAATCTATGGATTTAAAAAAGGACATTGGGACAGGATTGTAGGAGTGTTCAAGGATATAAATTAGCTTGGGGAGTACAATCATTTTTACTAAGTTTATTCTGCCAGGGACTGCTAAAGGAAGGGCCCCCCAAACACGAAATTTAGTTTTAATATAGGTCAAAAGAGGTGTGACATTAGTTTGGAGATCTAGGAGAGGGTCCCTATTCATAACAATGCCCAAGTACTTAAACTGGGGGACTACGGTAAGACCACAGAGAGTGGAGGGTCCAGGTCGCTGCCAGAGAGGCATGTAAGCGGATTTTGCCCAATTAATACGGAGGCCAGAGATGTTGCATTTTTTAATGTAGTTTCCTCCTCCATTATATATGTTTTTGGTTTCTAATGCATACCAATAATTTTTTTTCTTGTTTTACCATGATTTAGTGACTCCATTGCATTGCTCTTTTGATTTTATGGTGAGTTGGGAGTTTCTTACTAACAGGCTTTACTTACATAGGGGATATTGCAGTAGTCTTCATTGTGCTACATACCTACTATCCTATTCATTTCTGTCAGTTTTTTTGGTTTATCACATTTTTTGTGTTATCACACATTTTTTATTGACAGACTCCTTCAGGATGGATTTGTGGGACAGAGACCGCACCTGGATAGCAAAAATGGAACAAGTTTTTACGGAGGAAACTGCATCAACAGGTTTTAGCGGTCAAAGAAATTTATTTTTTTTCAGCAAAAGACACTGAGTAATCTCCACAACACAAGATTAAAGACTTGGTGGAACAAGGTATTCCTCAAAAATTATATAAGGAGGGGCCTGGTGCCCCGTGGATTATGCGTACAGGTATTCCCCTCTTTTCCATTGGAAGATGGTGACTTTGTCACTCCATGGGAGGATATTTGCAAAAAAACCTCTATAAAATTCATGGGCTTATTAGTAAATTTGAATAAAGATTGGTTGGAGAAAATTAAAGGGGTACTCCGTCGCTAAGACATCTTATCTCCTATCCAAAGGGAACCACCGTGATCTTGCACGAAGCACCCCGTTAGAATCAGTCCCAGGAGCACGTTTGCTCCGGGTCTGATTACTGGCTATCACGGGGGGCCGGAGCATTGTGACGTCACGGCCCCGCCCCCGTGTGACATCACGCTCTGCCCCCTCACATAGGCTTGCATTCAGGGGGCAGAGCGTGACGTCACACGGGGGCGGGGCCGTGACGTCACAATGCTCCGCGATCAGGCATCTTATATCCTATCCTTTGGATAGGGGATAAGATGCCTTAGCGCTGGAGTACCCCTTTAAGAAAGAGATTGAACAGACACATATTTTATTGAAAAATGAAGGATCTACAGATGATTTGGAATCTTTTAATCAACAGGATGGAAAAACAATTTGATGGCTAGGAAAAGGAAATTTCTGAACGGAAGAGCAAAAAACTAGTTATAGGCCATTCGGATGTTCAAAAGAAGAGAATGTATAAATGGCAATGAGACATATCTAGTTGAGACCAATATATGGAGGGTGGAATTTGACCACCAACTCATAGACTACCAGGAAAAGGTAGCCCAAAAAAAAAAACCTTTATTTCCCATATATCAAAAGAGTAAGATTAAAAGTGCAATCTTTATTGTATTTGGTTCGCACTTAATGGTGTTTTAAAATATAGAGCACCATATCGTCCTACTTGTTTGATTCTATATATATATATATAAATAGACCATCCGGTCTATGAATTGAATGCACACTGAAGCGGAGACGAGGTGCCTGCAGACCACCTACATTCAGCGCTATTGTAGGACAATGGAGCTCAAAGTTAAAAACTTAACATGGCCCCCCTCGACATGTTTCACTGCCTCAGCAGCGTTATCAAGAGGTAGATGGGCACTGAGTTAAAAAACGCCGTGCAGGGGGTTATAATACCTCCCTTCATGATGTCACAGGATATCAGGATTCACACATCATCAATTCTCCACCAATGCCTCTCCTGCATTGAGGAGTGACACTTTAATCGACCAATCCACGTCTCTGTGTTTGATCACCCAATCTCTGTTTCGGTTCCCTATGCCCAATCACAGTTCCGGAGCCTTGACTGGCACGTCCATCGGCAAATCCCTGTAGGGTCAGTTGCCGATGACGTGCTGCGCTCAGTTCACATGCGCGAGGTGATAGAGCGGAGCAGCCGGATTTGACTCATCTGCGCATACTCCGTTCTCCGACGGCTATAGTAAACTTCCGGTTGCGCATCTCAACCTGCGCGAAAACTTAGAAATCCTTCATATGCGCCGGGGGAGATGCGCGAAAACATAGAAAAATATCTATTAAGTGGTATAGACTTAAAGTATGAGTTAAATTCTACAGACTTAATGGGCTGAATTATAATGTATATATTACTATACAAAATAACATGTTAGAAAATACAATAATACAGGATCAAAAGGTCATACAGTTCCACATATGCGGAGCAATTCAATCAGAGAACAAGCTAACCATATAACTCTCAACCAAACGTGAAGCACCGCCTCATGTTTTAGCAAGGCACAATTCGGGACTAGTATCAAGACCAAAGACAGTAGGGACATAAAGAGCAAGGCAGGATTGGAAGGCTAGCTGTGACCCCTCAGTAAAAAGGGAAAGTAAAAGAGAAGTACAACCCCAGAGGGAAGAGAAAGACAGGAACAAAATGAAAAGAAGAGAGAAGAGGAAAGGAAAAGGGGACCTAAAAGGGAGAGCTGAAAGCACCCGAGGACATTAAGGAAGTAAATGCCGAGGGTGAGTATCTAGTGAGAGGAGAGCCACACCAGGTGCCCCATTCTTTAAGAAATTTATCAGGGCATTTCCTATGTTTGAAAACCAACTGTTCATAGGTGAGAATAGAATTAACCAAACTCCTCCACTGTGAGAGAGTAGGCGGGCGGGGGTCCATCCAGCGCAGTGCCACTGCTTTCCTGGCTAAAAACCAAACCTCCCGCAAAAAAATTCTCATGTGCTGTTGCCAGGAGTCTTCAGGGAGCAAACCAAACAGACAGATCATGGGATCAATCGGGACTGGAATAGAGATGATAGAAGACAGGAAGGCTACAATGTCCTTCCAATACCCTTGTAAAAAAGGGACATAACCACATCACGTGCCAGAAGTCAGCTCTAGGGGAATGACATCTGTGGCAGGCATCGGAGGGCACCTGTCCCATGCTGTGAAGGCATACTGGAGTAAGATAACAATGATGGATGATATATAGATGAATCAATTTATTATTAGCTGCCGGAAAGACCGCCAAATGGGAGGACAGTATCTCCGACCAATCCTCCGCTGTGAGCAAAGGGACGCATGCCCTCTAATAGGCCTCCGCCGAGTCTGTGACATTTGCAAGCTTGGCCCTGGTAAGGTGTGTGTAAAGTATAGAAATCAAGCCCCGCGGTCCCTGGGACCAGAGAATGCCAATGAGCGGATATGTAGAAATGGGCGGCCTCGGGGAGGGAAACTGGGCAGTCAAAGCATGTCGCAGGTGTAAGTACCTACAGAAGGCCTCCCAGAGGACCCCATAGTCAGTTTGAAGCTGTGTAAATGATTTCAAGACATCCTGTTGATTGCCCACCTGAACCCCTTGGTGTTCTATCCAAAAGGGAGGGTCTAAAGCATCTGTCAGGTGAGGGAAGTGAGGGTTGTGCCAGAGGGGAAGGTCATCTTTAACGTGAGTGAAGGAGGTCAGCCTCTGCGCCTGGCGCCAAACTTGCAACGCTAGTTTGTGTAAAGGTAGGAGCTTGCGCGTACGGGGAGGGGGGGCACCCTCCAAAAAAGAGCGCATGGAGGTGAGCCCTAGGAAGGAGGCAAGTTGAAGCTCAGCGCTCGACCGGGAGTCTGAAGAGACCCAATACCGAAGGTAGCGCAGCTGGCCTGCCAAATAATACACTTTAAAATCAGAACCCCCTAGGTCCTTAGAACCCCCTAGGTCCTTAGGACGTTGCAGGGAAGAGAGTTTAAGTTTAGACCTACTAGACCCCCAAATGAAAGGCGGGAGGAGAGAATCTATGGATTTAAAAAAGGACATTGGGACAGGATTGTAGGAGTGTTCAAGGATATAAATTAGCTTGGGGAGTACAATCATTTTTACTAAGTTTATTCTGCCAGGGACTGCTAAAGGAAGGGCCCCCCAAACACGAAATTTAGTTTTAATATAGGTCAAAAGAGGTGTGACATTAGTTTGGAGATCTAGGAGAGGGTCCCTATTCATAACAATGCCCAAGTGTCACGATTCGGCTTCCAGGTAGTGGATCCTCTGTGTCAGCGAGGGATTGGCGTGGACCGTGCTAGTGGACCGGTTCTAAGAGGCTACTGGTGTTCACCAGAGCCCGCCGCAAAGCGGGATGGTCTTGCTGCGGCAGTAGCAACCAGGTCGTATCCACTAGCAACGGCTCCACCTCGCTGACTGCTGAGAAGGCGTGGGACAGAAGGACTAGGCAGAGGCAAGGTCAGACGTAGCAGAAGGTCGGGGGCAGGCGGCAAGGATCGTAGTCAAGATGGATAGCAAGGGTTCAGGTAACACAGGCTTTGGACACACTAAACGCTTTCACTGGCACAAGGCAACAAGATCCGGCAAGGGAGTGCAGGGGCAGTGAGCAGATATAGTCTGGGAGCAGGTGGGAGCCAATTAAGCTAATTGGGCCAGGCACCAATCATTGGTGCACTGGCCCTTTAAGTCTCAGAGAGCTGGCGCGCGCGCGCCCTAGAGAGCGGAGCCGCGCGCGCCAGCACATGACAGCAGGGGACCGGGACGGGTAAGTGACCTGGGATGCGATTCGCGAGCGGGCGCGTCCCGCTGTGCGAATCGCATCCCCGACGGCCATGACAGTGCAGCGCTCCCGGTCAGCGGGACCGACCGGGGCGCTGCGGGGAGAGAGACGCCGTGAGCGCTCCGGGGAGGAGCGGGGACCCGGAGCGCTAGGCGTAACAGTACCCCCCCCCTTAGGTCTCCCCTTTTCTTTGTCCGGTAACTGCCTCCCCTGGGATGAGGACACCGGGAAAGAATGGAGGGTTTCCTCAACGGCAGGCAGCACAGCAGGAGTGGGAATGGGGAGGGAGGGCAGAGGGCGAAGCCTGGCACGGGGCAGTGTGACACCAGGACAGGGGCCATGAGGAGGCACTGAGGCTTGCCTGACGGGACTGGGAGGGGGGGAGAGGCACTTCCTATGGCAGGCAGAGTCCCAGTTCTTGATCTCCCCGGTGGTCCAATCAAGGGTGGGAGAATGAAGCCGGAGCCATGGCAGACCGAGGAGGACCTCAGAGGTACAGTTGGGAAGGACGAATAACTCAATCCTTTCGTGGTGGGGTCCAATAGACATCAGGAGGGGTTCCGTGCGGTAACGCACGGTGCAATCCAATCTGACTCCGTTGACCGCGGAAATGTAGAGCGGCTTGACGAGACGGGTCACCGGGATGCTGAATTTATTCACAAACGACTCCAAAATAAAATTCCCAGAGGCACCAGAGTCCAAGCAGGCCACGGCTGAGAGGGAGGAGTTGGCTGAAGGAGAAATCCGCACGGGCACCGTGAGACGTGGAGAAGCAGACTTAGAACCAAGAGACGCCACACCCACGTGAGCTGGGTGCGTGCGTGCGTTTCCCAGACGTGGAGGACGGATAGGGCAATCCACCAAGAAATGCTCGGTACTGGCACAGTAAAGACAGAGATTTTCTTCCCTGCGGCGATTCCTCTCTTCCTGGGTCAGGCGAGACCGATCCACTTGCATGGCCTCCTCGGCGGGAGGCCCAGGCGTAGATTGCAACGGATACTGTGGGAGAGGTGCCCAGAGATCTAAGTCTTTTTCCTGGCGGAGCTCTTGGTGTCGCTCAGAAAAACGCATGTCAATGCGGGTAGCCAAATGGATGAGTTCTTGCAGGTTGGCAGGAATCTCTCGTGCGGCCAGCACATCCTTGATGCGACTGGATAGGCCTTTTTTAAAGGTCGCGCAGAGAGCCTCGTTATTCCATGATAACTCGGAAGCAAGAGTACGAAATTGGATGGCGTACTCGCCCACTGAAGAATTACCCTGGACCAGGTTCAACAGGGCAGTCTCGGCAGAAGAAGCTCGGGCTGGCTCCTCGAAGACACTCCGGACTTCAGCGAAGAAGGACTGGACTGTGGCTGTGGCAGGATCATTGCGGTCCCAGAGCGGTGTGGCCCAAGACAAGGCCTTTCCTGAAAGAAGGCTTACTACGAACGCCACCTTAGACCGTTCTGTAGGAAACAAGTCCGACAACATCTCCATATGCAGGGAACACTGAGACAAAAATCCACGGCAGAGTTTAGAGTCCCCATCAAATTTGTCCGGCAGGGACAAGCGGAGGCTAGGAGCGGCCACTCGCTGCGGAGGAGGTGCAGGAGCTGGCGGAGGAGATGGTTGCTGCTGTAGCAGAGGCAGAAGTTGCTGTAACGTGGCGGTCAACTGCGACAGCTGCTGTCCTTGTTGGGCAATTTGCTGCGATTGCTGAGCGACCACCGTGGTAAGGTCAGCGAGACTTGGCAGCGGCACCTCAGCGGGATCCAGTGCCGGATCTACTGTCACGATTCGGCTTCCAGGTAGTGGATCCTCTGTGTCAGCGAGGGATTGGCGTGGACCGTGCTAGTGGACCGGTTCTAAGAGGCTACTGGTGTTCACCAGAGCCCGCCGCAAAGCGGGATGGTCTTGCTGCGGCAGTAGCAACCAGGTCGTATCCACTAGCAACGGCTCCACCTCGCTGACTGCTGAGAAGGCGTGGGACAGAAGGACTAGGCAGAGGCAAGGTCAGACGTAGCAGAAGGTCGGGGGCAGGCGGCAAGGATCGTAGTCAAGATGGATAGCAAGGGTTCAGGTAACACAGGCTTTGGACACACTAAACGCTTTCACTGGCACAAGGCAACAAGATCCGGCAAGGGAGTGCAGGGGCAGTGAGCAGATATAGTCTGGGAGCAGGTGGGAGCCAATTAAGCTAATTGGGCCAGGCACCAATCATTGGTGCACTGGCCCTTTAAGTCTCAGAGAGCTGGCGCGCGCGCGCCCTAGAGAGCGGAGCCGCGCGCGCCAGCACATGACAGCAGGGGACCGGGACGGGTAAGTGACCTGGGATGCGATTCGCGAGCGGGCGCGTCCCGCTGTGCGAATCGCATCCCCGACGGCCATGACAGTGCAGCGCTCCCGGTCAGCGGGACCGACCGGGGCGCTGCGGGGAGAGAGACGCCGTGAGCGCTCCGGGGAGGAGCGGGGACCCGGAGCGCTAGGCGTAACACCAAGTACTTAAACTGGGGGACTACGGTAAGACCACAGAGAGTGGAGGGTCCAGGTCGCTGCCAGAGAGGCATGTAAGCGGATTTTGCCCAATTAATACGGAGGCCAGAGATGTTGCATTTTTTAATGTAGTTTCCTCCTCCATTATATATGTTTTTGGTTTCTAATGCATACCAATAATTTTTTTTCTTGTTTTACCATGATTTAGTGACTCCATTGCATTGCTCTTTTGATTTTATGGTGAGTTGGGAGTTTCTTACTAACAGGCTTTACTTACATAGGGGATATTGCAGTAGTCTTCATTGTGCTACATACCTACTATCCTATTCATTTCTGTCAGTTTTTTTGGTTTATCACATTTTTTGTGTTATCACACATTTTTTATTGACAGACTCCTTCAGGATGGATTTGTGGGACAGAGACCGCACCTGGATAGCAAAAATGGAACAAGTTTTTACGGAGGAAACTGCATCAACAGGTTTTAGCGGTCAAAGAAATTGATTTTTTTCAGCAAAAGACACTGAGTAATCTCCACAACACAAGATTAAAGACTTGGTGGAACAAGGTATTCCTCAAAAATGAGGGGCCTGGTGCCCCGTGGATTATGCGTACAGGTATTCCCCTCTTTTCCATTGGAAGATAGTGACTTTGTCACTCCATGGGAGGATATTTGCAAAAAAACCTCTATAAAATTCATGGGCTTATTAGTAAATTTGAATAAAGATTGGTTGGAGAAAATTAAAGGGGTACTCCGTCGCTAAGACATCTTATCTCCTATCCAAAGGGGACCACCATGATCTTGCACGAAGCACCCCGTTAGAATCAGTCCCAGGAGCACGTTTGCTCCGGGTCTGATTACTGGCTATCACGGGGGCCGGAGCATTGTGACGTCACGGCCCCGCCCCCGTGTGACATCACGCTCTGCCCCCTCACATAGGCTTGCATTCAGGGGGCAGAGCGTGACATCACACGGGGGCGGGGCCGTGACGTCACAATGCTCCGCGATCAGGCATCTTATATCCTTTCCTTTGGATAGGGGATGAGATGCCTTAGCGCTGGAGTACCCCTTTAAGAAAGAGATTGAACAGACACATATTTTATTGAAAAATGAAGGATCTACAGATGATTTGGAATCTTTTAATCAACAGGATGGAAAAACAATTTGATGGCTAGGAAAAGGAAATTTCTGAACGGAAGAGCAAAAAACTAGTTATAGACCATTCGGATGTTCAAAATAAGAGAATGTATAAATGGCAATGTCCCCAAGGTAAGGGAATACGTAGGAGATCAGCATCAATATCCTCCACATCGTCAGCCAGTGAATATGGTGACAACATCCGTGGGTGGGTCCAACTGGATCGCTGGTTCAAAAGGAAGACGATCAGAACCACAGGAATCCAGTACTTTATCCAATACACAGATGAAGGTAATTAATCTATTTCATCATGACTTCTCAACTACTGATTTATCAGTTTTGAGTAAAGGTTTAACATTTTCTCCGTCTGCTTCTTTTGATAAATTTATAGCAATAAAGGACCTCCACTTATTCGCCCGTAATTTAATGTTTAAAAGATGGCATCACCACATAGAAAATGAACAAATCTTCACTACACCCGAGGAGAGGATGGCAGTCCGTATACTTGATGACCTATTATTGGAACGAGAAATTTCGCCTGATCAACAGGTACGTCCTGTATTTGTAAGAAATTAACACATTTCCACCTTTATCGGTTTGCCCACCAGTGGATTTATTTGTCAAACTAGTCAGTAGGGAATTTGAGAGCTTCCCAGATTATGTACATAATGATAACCTGTCTAGGTAAGAACGGCGGAGCCTGAAAAAGTTACAAAAGATTCTCGATGTTGTTTATAAACCAGACGACAAAGGCGGCAACATTGTTGTGTGGCCTAAACAGTATGAAGCTGAAACATATCGTCAATTGAGGGATTCTACCTGCTACCGTAAACTAACATTCAACCCTCTTACTACTTTTCAGTCTGAACTGAAACTGATGCTGGACTCCGTAGTGGCAGCCTCAATAATTAGCAAGGATTTGGCCGATGCTCTATATGTGCAACGTCCAATTGTTTCTACTTTATATCTTCTTCCTAAAATACATAAGCACCAGACGCGTCCACCCAGGAGACCGATCATTTCTGGTATAGGTAATTTTACTCAATGTCTTGCCAAATTTGTAGATTCTAAATTGAAACTTCTTGTTGAGAGTTTGCCCTCTTTTGTACAAGATATGACGGACCTTTTTAGACAAGTTGATGGCATTCAATTGGAGGATGATGTATTACTGGTCACATGCTATGTTGAATCGCTATATACTAGCATAAAACATTTGGATGGCTTGGCTGCATCCAAGCTTTTTCTGGATACCAGTAATTACTCACCTGAGATTTCCCGATTTATGTTACAGTTACTTAACTTGTTGGGGGCGGAGGGCGTATGGATACCTGTACGCCCTCCACATTTCCGATCACCGCAGCTAGCTGGGCGATGATCGGAACGGTATTCCTGCTCAAATTATTCAGCAGGCATACTGTGCCAATGCCCAGGGGGGTCCTGAGACGCCCCCATGTTGGCAATCGCCACAAATTGCCAGTGAATTCTCAACAGCGATTTGCAGCGATTCCAAGTCATACGGGTCTCCGGTGACCCGGAAAATAAGGAGGATTGGGGTTGTCCAAGACACCCACGATCCCCCTGAAGAGATAGGAGTGAGATGGCACGTGTGCCACCCCTCCTATCCCTGCTAGTGGTCGATCAGAAGCGATCGACCAATAGCAGATCGGGGTGGGGGGTTAACGTTCGGTTTCCCCCTTCTGCCCACCCGCAGTAGGCTGGGCAGAACAGGGAACCGACGGGAACCCTAAACTGTAGCCCTCCAGATGTTACAAAACTACAACTCCCAGCATGCCCAGACAGCTGTTTGCTGTTTGGGCATGCTTGGATTTGTAGTTTTACAACAGCTGGAGGGCTACCGTTTGGAGATCACTGTGCAGTGGTCTCTAAACTGTGGCCCTCCAGATCTTGCAAAACTACAACTCCTAGCATGCCCACATAGCTGTTTGCTGTCTGTGCATGCTGGGATTTGTAGTTTTACAACATCTGGAGGGCCACAGTTTGGAGATCACTGTGCAGTGGTTTCTAAACTGTGGCCCTTCAGATCTTGCAAAACTACAACTCCCAGCATGCCCAAACAGCTGTCTCGGCATCCTGGGAGTTGTAGTTGCGTACCTCCAGCTGTTGCATAACTACATCTCCCAGCATACCCTTCGGCGATCAGTACATGCTGGGAGATGTAGTTTTGCAACAGCTGGAGGCACACTGGTTGGAAAATACTGAGTTAGGTAACAAAACCTAACTAAATGTTTTCCAACTAGTGTGCCTCCAGCTGTTACAAAAGTACAACTCCCAGCATGTACGGTCTGTCAGTACATGCTGGGAGTTGTAGTTTTGAAACAGCTGGAGGTTTGCCCCCCCATGTGAGTGTACAGGATACATTCACACGGGCGGGTTTACAGTGAGTTTCCTGCTTGAAGTTTGAGCTGCGGCAAATTTTCTGCCGCAGTGCAAACTCCTAGCGGGAAACTCACCATAAAACCCGCCAGTGCGAATGTACCCTAAAAACACTACACTACACTAACACATAATGAAGGGTTAAACACTACATTTACACCCCCTTACATTGTCCCCCCCCCCAATATAAATGAAAACGTATCGTACGGCAGTGTTTCCAAAAGAGAGCCTCCAGCTGTTGCAAAACAACAACTCCCAGCATTTCCGGACAGCCACTGACTGTCCAGGCATGCTGGGAGTTTAGCAACAGCTGGAGGCACCGTGTTTGGGAATCACTGGCGTAGAATGTCCACCCCTATGCAATCCCTAATTTAGTCTTCAAATGTGCATGGCGCTCTCTCCCTTCGGAGCCCTGTCGTATTTCAAGGAAACAGTTTAGGGCCACATATGGGGTATCTCCGTACTCGGGAAAAATTGCACTACAAATTTTGGGGGGCTTTTTCTCCTTTTACCCCTTATGAAAAGGAAAAATAAAAAATTTTACACTAACATGCTGGTGTTGCCCCATACTTTTTATTTTCACAAGAGGTAAAAGGAAAAAAAGACCCCCAAAATTTGTAACACAATTTCTCCTGAGTACGGAACTACCCCATATGTGGACGTAAAATGCTCTTCGGACGCACAACAAGGCTTAGGAGTGAGTGAGGAGTGAGTGAGTGAGCACACCATGTACAGTTGAGGCCTAAATTGGTGATTTGCACAGGGGTGGCTGATTTTACAGCGGTTCTGACATAAACGCAAAAAAATGAATACCCACGTGTGACCCCATTTTGGAAACTACACCCCTCACGGAATGTAATAAGTGAGCCTTAACAACCCACAGGTGTTTGACGTATTTTCGTTAAAATGCTGGTGTTACCCTATAAATTTTTCATTTTCACAAGGGAAAATAGGAAAAAAGCCCCCCAAAATTTGCAACCCCATTTCTTCTGAGTAAGAACATACCCCATATGTGGATGTAAAGTGCTCTGCGGGCAAACTACAATGCTCAGAAGAGAAGGAACACCATTGGGATTTTGGAGAGAAAATTTGTCCGGAATTGAAGGCCACGTGTGTTTACAAAGCCCTCATAGTGCCAGAACAATAGACCCCCCCACATGTGACCCCATTTTGGAAACTACACCCCCTCACGTAATGTAATAAGGGGTGCAGTGAGCATTTATGCCCCACAGGTGTCTGACAGATTTTTGGAACACTGGTCCGTGAAAATGAAAAATGTTATTTTTCATTTGCACAGCCCACTGTTTCAAAGATCTGTCAAATGCCAGTGGGGTGTAAATGCTCACTGCACCCCTTATTAAATTCTGTGAAGGGTGAAGTTTCCAAAATGGGGTCACATGTGGGGGGGGGGGGGGGTCCACAGTTCTGGCACCACAGGTGCTTTTTAAACGCACATGGCCCCCGACTTCCATTCCAAACAAATTCTCTCTCCAAAAGCTCAATGGTGCTCCTCCTCTTCTGAGCATTGTAGTTCGCCAGCAGTGCACTTGACATCCACACATGGGGTATTTCCATACTCAGAAGAAATGGGGTTACACATTTTGGGGGGCATTTTCTCCTGTTACCCCTTGTAAAAATGTAAAATTTGGGGGAAAAACTGCATGTTAGTGAAATTTTTTTTTTCATTTACACATCCGAATTTAACAAAAAGTCGTCAAACTCCTGTGAGGTGTTAAGGCTCACTGTACCCCTTGTTATGTTGAGGGGTGTAGTTTCTAAAATAGTATGCCAAGTGTTTTTTTTTGCTGTTCTGGCACCATAGGGGCTTCCTAACTGCGACATGCCCACCAAAAACAATTTCAGCTAAATTTGCTTTCCAAAAGCCAAATGTGACTCCTTCTCTTCTGAGCATTGTAGTTCCCCTGCAGAGTATTTTACGTCCTAACATGGGGTTACAAATTTTGAGGGGGCATTTTCTCCCATTACCCTTTGTAAAAATGGTAATTTTGGGGGGGAAAACTGCACTTTTTTTTTCATTTACACATCAGACTTGTCATCAAACAGAAAAGTGATAGAGGTCAGATTTGAAAAAAATGCTCCCGTCCTTAGGGTCATAATGGGCTCCGTCCCCAAGTGGTTAAGTTTACTTTGTCACACAATTTTTTTTCTTTTGATGGATCCCTGTACCTGCAGCTCCAGGGGACGGCTATGGGAGCGGCTTGTGCGCCCTCGTATGTCTGTCTCTTTCTGGGGCTGTGGGAGAGGGACCTGTTGTGCACAGTACTGGAGGCCGTATATCCAAAAGAATATAGATATTCTAGAGAGAGTTCAGAGAAGATACTAAACTAGTACATGGATTGCAGGATAAAACTTACCAGGAAAGGTTAAAGGACCTTAACATGTATAGAAGAAAGAAGAGACAGAGGGGATATGATGGAGACTTTTAAATACATGAAGGGAATCAACACGGTAAAGGAGGAGAGGAGATTTAAAAGAAGAAAAACTACCACAAGAGGACATAGTTTTATATTAGAGGGGAAAGGTTTCTGCAGTACTATCAGGAAGTATTACTTTACTGAGAGAGTAGTGGATGCATGGAGTAGCCTTCGTGCAGAAGTGGTCGCTGCTAATACAGTGAAGGAGTTTAAACATTCATGGGATAAGCATAAGGCTATCCTTCATATAAGATAGTGCCAGGGACTATTGATAGGATTCAGATTATTGGGCAGACTAGATGGGCCAAATGGTTCTTATCTGCCGACACATTCTATGTTTCTATGTTTCTGTTCCTTTCGGATCATGGGGATGTCGCGATGGACCATGTTCTATTTTTGGCACGGTACATTGACAACATCCTCATGAGCTGGCCGGGGGATTCTTCTCAGTTGGCCCAATTCATAGCTTAATTAAATGAGAATAAAAACATTCTACTGACCTATACATGTGACAAAAACTGTGTGGAATTCTTGGATGTACTCCTCAAACGTGATACCAATGGTAATACCCAAACAGATATGTTCCGTAAGAAAACCCCGGTAAATGCATACCTACATGCCTCGTCTCATCCAGAACACACTCTTTGGGCTATTCCATATGGACAGTATCTACGGTCTAAATGGATCTGCTCTACAGACCAGGCATTCCAGAAGCAGGCTGTTGACCTCAGTCAGAGATTCCTCGACCGGGAATATCGTCATAGGAATATCAAGAAAGCCTATAATAAAGCCAGAAACTGCTCAAGGTCTCAACTTCTTCAGCCCTCTCAGGTACGTGTTTTTGATGACACTGTACGTTTCGTGACTAACTACCACTCCCATTGGGATAAGATGAGTAAATGCCTTGAAAAATATTGGTCAGTTTTGACTGTAGGCCCTATCTTACAGCATTACATCTCGCCCCGACCCACCTTGACAGCTAGGAGGGCCAAAAACCTTAATGATATGCTGGTTAAGAGTGAATATCGATCACAAACAACTAAGAATATGTTTGGGACAAAGGATCCGAGACGGGGCTGCACTCCTTGTGGCCAGTGTGTGGCCTGCCCCAATGTGGAAAGATCTACAACATTCACTGACTCATCTGGCAATCAAACATGTAAGATTACATATCAAATTACACGGTCTACAAGATTTGTCATCTATTATGCTATTTGTTCTTGTCCTAAGATCTACATTGGATTTACCACACGGCCTGTTAAAATTCGAGTGAGAGAACATGTCCGGGACATTAAAGCAGTGGCAGCAGTGACCAATCTTGAGGACCTTAAACCAGGTCCAAGGCATTTTCAGTTGCAACACGACTGTGATCCATCCTCATTCAAGGTACGAAGGATTGATCGAATATATCCCAGTATCTGTGGGGGGGATATCGCTAAACGATTGGCTTAGTGTGAGAGATGATGGATTTGGAGATTAAAAATGTTGTATCCTGCAGGAATTAATGAAATCTTAAGTTACTCTTCATTTCTCTGACCGAGTAAAATCTAGACGGTGATCCTAGTGTATCCGGCCTGTTTTTAACATAACATGTTTTTAGCCTGTTTTATTTGTACTTACACATATATATTTTTATTCATTATTTTTGTCTTTTTCTAGTGACCATTGGGACGTGATCTTGTCGGGGTGTGGCTAACTATGGACCATTCTATATACATTCTTCGGTATCTTGCTATTCCGTCCTCAGGACCCTCAGTTTGAAATTCTGGACTAATGTACATTAGTGTTTACGTTGGCCCATGCACTGAACAGTGGGAAGTGTGTTGGTATATATATGTAATGTCCCAGTACAGGACATTTTATTTATTTATTTTATTTATTTATATAGCGCCTACAGATTCCGCAGCGCTTATGATCCTGTACTAGCTTTAGGCCCTGTCAGGTTGAGACCCTCAGTGACCTGGGGGCTTCCCTGCATGGTCTCCCCCTGTTGTTTCCAGAATGTTGTGTATACTGATTTAATGTATAGACAGGATCCTAATGTATAGATAGAGCAGATGATCTGTGAGAGGTCTCAAGGACCTGTGAGATTGTCACGTTATGTTATGTTGTCTGTCACATGATTTGTTGTCACATGTTCTCCCAGAGAGCACCAGCTTAACTTATGACCCGCAGCTTGACGAATGGGCTTTAGTCCAGCCCCCCACTATATAAAGGGGCGGCCATTACAATTCACTCTCTTCCTTTACTGAGAACCAGCCAGTACAGATGTCTCAGAACTAGTGACCAGCATCTGGAAGACCACAAAGCTACAGTCATTCCAGTAAGTCAAAAGTCTATGTCTGCTATCACTACAAGTAGTCAAGTCCTGCTTATAGTCAAGTCCAATCTCAAGTAAAGTCTATTACAAGTATAATTGGTCCCAGCAATCTGCGAGATCTTCTGAGTTCCTGGCCACCTCTCTGGGATTCTGGCCGAGCTGTGAAGATGATAACACCTATCTGACCTCAGTAAAGCCTCCGTTAAACCATAACTGGTTATGGACCCTCCTTTCCTTATTTAGCCATTGTCCGGGCATGCTGGGAGTTGTAGTTTTGCAACATCTGGAGGTCCGCTGGTTGAAGATCACTGTGACCTATACTTTACATTGTATTCTAGATTTTCCTAATTTAAAATTGGGTGCGTTTTATATGCCGGAGCGTCCTATAGGGCGAAAAATACTGTATATTACCCACCAAATGTATCCCTCTGCTGGTCTGGGGATGTATGGCTATTAGATATAATTTGGTATTTAGCCTGTATATAGCTCTCCCCACCACTAGATGTCATTGCATTCAGCTAGTATGGTTTTCATTAGCTGGCTCCGTCGCTTGTGCGCATGCCCGGCTTTGTCCTCTCGCAGTAGACCGGGAGATCTGTATATTGCTCCGATCACGTGCTTGTTCACGTGGGGGTGTTATGTGACGCGGCCTTTCCAGACGGCGGGGGAAGTGACGCCAGCGGTTCAGTATGCGCCGATACAACTGGGTAATTACGCGTTCTTTGTTTCCATTGGCTCTCTATGTATAGTTAAGGTTTGGAGGTCTGGGATGTAGCCCCTCCCAGACGAAGGTCAGTGTGCCGAAACGCGTGTTGGAGTGGCGTCTTCCCGGCCCCTGCATTGCATCGTTCACCATTTGGTTTTGTGGATATTATTTCTTGTTTTGTATATTCTTGTATTTTCTTTTTATTATCCATTACCACTTGCACACGACACTTTACTTGTTACGCACTTTCATGCATTTATGCACATAAGATGCCGGTGCCTATTAATACTTACCCCTTTGTACTCAGCATGAGGTATGCCCCATGATTATCATCCTATTTATGCAGGTGTCCGGTGATGTTGCATTTTTTATGTTGTTTCCTCCTCCATTATATATATGTGTTTGGTTTTTAATGCATACCAATAAAAATTGTTTTGGTTTTACCATGACTTAGCGACTCCATTGCATTGCTCTTTTGGTTTAACGGTTAGTTGGGAGTCTATCCCTTACTAACAGGCTTTACTTACATAGGGGGTATTACAGTAGTCTTCACTGTGCTACATACCTACTATCCTATTCATTGCTGTCTGTTTTTTGGTTTATCACACACAGTTGTAGTAGACCTTGGTGTATCACACAGTTGCAGTAGACCTCAGTGTATTGTACACACACACTTGTATCTCACACAGTTGTATCACACACTTGTATCTCACACAGTTGCAGTAGACCTCAGTGTATCACACACACACACTTGTATCTCACACAGTTGCAGTAGACCTCGGTGTATCACACACAGTTGCAGTAGACCTCGGTGTATCACACACTTTTATCTCACACAGTTGCAGTAGACCTCAGTGTATTGCACACACACACTTGTATCTCACACAGTTGTATCACACACCTGTATCTCACACAGTTGCAGTAGACCTCAGTGTATCACACACACACTTGTATCTCACACAGTTGCAGTAGACCTCAGTGTATCACACACACTTGTATCACACACAGTTGCAGTAGACCTCGGTGTATCACACACTTGTATCTCACACAGTTGCAGTAGACCTCGGTGTATCGCACACACACACACACTTGTATCTCACACAGTTGTAGTAGACCTCAGTGTATCGCACACACACACACACACACACACTTGTATCACACACACTTGTATCTCACACAGTTTTAGTAGACCTCAGTGTATCGCACACATACACACTTGTATCACACACACTTGTATCTCACACACATGTATCACACACAGTTGCAGTAGACCTCAGTGTATCACACACGCTTGCATCTCACACTCTTGTATCACATACAGTTGCAGTAGACCTCAGTGTATCATACACAAACACTTGTATCTCACACACACTTGTATCACACACACTTGTATCGCACACACTTGTATCGCACACTTGTATCGCACACAGTTGCAGTAAACCTCAGTGTATCTCACACACACTTGTATCACACACAGTTGCAGTAGACCTCAGTGTATAACACACACTTGTATCACACAGTTGCAGTAGACCTCAGTGTATCACACACACTTGTATCACACACACTTGTATCGCACACTTGTATCGCACACAGTTGCAGTAAACCTCAGTGTATCTCACACACTTGTATCACACACAGTTGCAGTAGACCTCAGTCTATCATACACACACACACTTGTATCTCACACACACTTGTATCACACACACTTGTATTGCACACAGTTGCAGTAAACCTCAGTGTATCTCACACACAGTTGTATCACACACAGTTGCAGTAGACCTCAGTGTATAACACACACTTGTATCACACACAATTGTATCTCACACAGTTGCAGTAGACCTCAGTGTATCACACACACACACACACACACTTGTATCTCACATAGTTGTATCACACACTTGTATCTCACACAGTTGCAGTAAACCTCAGTGTATCTCACACACACGTCTCACACACAGTTTCAGTAGACCTCAGTGTATCTCACACACACAAATACACACTTGTATCTCAAACACTTGTATCTCACACAGTTGTAGTAGACCTTGGTGTATCGCGCGCACACACACACTTGTATCTCACACAGTTGTAGTAGACCTCAGTGTATAACACACACACACTTGTATCTCACACACCTGTATTTCACACAGTTGTATTTCAGTGTATCTCACACACACGTATCACACAGTTTCAGTAGACCTCAGTGTATCTCACACACACATACACACTTGTATCACACACACTTGTATCTCACACACTTGTAGTAGATCTCAGTGTATCACACACACACACACACACACTTGTATCTCACACAGTTGCAATAGACCTCAGTGTATCACACACACACACTTGTATCTCACACAGTTGCAGTAGACCTCAGTCTATCACACATACACACACTTGAATCACACACACTTGTATCTCACACATTTCTATCACACACAGTTGCAGTAGATCTCAGTGTATCACACACACTTGTATCACACACTTGTATCACACACACACTTGTATCTCACACACTTGTATCACACACACACTTGTATCTCACACAGTTGCAGTAGACCTCGGTGTATCACACACTTGTATCTCACACAGTTGCAGTAGACCTCGGTGTATCACACACTTGTATCTCACACAGTTGCAGTGGACCTCAGTGTATCGCACACACACATGTATCTCACACAGTTGCAGTAGACCTCAGTGTATCGCACACACACACACACTTGTATCACACACACTTGTATCTCACACAGTTGCAGTAGACCTCAGTGTATCACACACAGTTGCAGTAGACCTCGGTGTATCACACACAGTTGCAGAAGACCTCAGTGTATCACACACACTTGTATCTCAGACAGTTGCAGTAGACCTCGGTGTATCACACACTTGTATATCACACAGTTGTATCACACAGTTGCAGTAGACCTTGGTGTATCACACAGTTGCAGTAGACCTCAGTGTATCACACACACACTTGTATCTCACACAGTTGCAGTAGACCTCAGTGTATCACACACACACTTGTATCTCACACAGTTGCAGTAGACCTCTGTGTATCACACACACACACACACACACTTGTATCTCACACAGTTGCAGTAGACCTCAGTCTATCACACATACACACACTTGTATCTCACCCCTTTCTATCACACACAGTTGCAGTAGACCTCAGTGTATCACACACACTTGTATCTCACACACTTGTATCTCACACAGTTGCAGTAGACCTCGGTGTATCACACACTTGTATCTCACAGTAGACCTCAGTTGCAGTAGACCTCAGTGTATCGCACACACACTTGTATCTCACACAGTTGCAGTAGACCTCGGTGTATCGCACACACACACTTGTATCTCACACAGTTGCAGTAGACCTCAGTGTATTGCCCACACACACACACTTGTATCACACACACTTGTATCTCACACAGTTGCAGTAGACCTTGGTGTCTCGCGCACACACATACAAACACTTGTATCTCACACAGTTTTAGTAGCCCTCAGTGTATCGCACACACACATACAATTGTATCTCACAGTTTTAGTAGACCTCAGTGTATCACACACACACACTTGTATCTCACATAGTTGTATAACACACTTGTATCTCACACAATTGCAGTAAACCTCAGTGTATCTCACACACACGTATCACACACAGTTTCAGTAGACCTCAGTGTATCTCACACACTTGTATCTCACCCCTTTCTATCACACACAGTTGCAGTAGACCTCAGTGTATCACACACACTTGTATCACACACACTTGTATCTCACACACTTGTATCACACACACTTGTATCACACACACTTGTATCTCACACAGTTGCAGTAGACCTCGGTGTATCACACACTTGTATCTCACAGTAGACCTCAGTTGCAGTAGACCTCAGTCTATCACACATACACACACTTGTATCATACACACTTGTATCTCACCCCTTTCTATCACACACAGTTGCAGTAGACCTCAGTGTATCACACACACTTGTATCACACACACTTGTATCACACACACTTGTATCACACACACTTGTATCTCACACAGTTGCAGTAGACCTCGTTGTATCACACACTTGTATCTCACAGTAGACCTCAGTTGCAGTAGACCTCAGTGTATCGCACACACACTTGTATCTCACACAGTTGCAGTAGACCTCAGTGTATCGCACACACACACTTGTATCTCACACAGTTCCAGTAGACCTCAGTGTATTGCGCGCACACACACACACTTGTATCACACACACTTGTATATCACACAGTTGTATCTCACACAGTTGTAGTAGACCTTGATGTCTTGCGCACACACATACACACACTTGTATCTCACACAGTTTTAGTAGACCTCAGTGTATCGCACACACACATACACACTTGTATCTCACATAGTTGTATCACACACTTGTATCTCACACAATTGCAGTAAACCTCAGTGTATCTCACACACACGTATAACACACAGTTTCAGTAGACCTCAGTGTATCTCACACACACAAATACACACTTGGATCTCACACACTTGTATCTCACACAGTTGTATTAGACCTCGGTGTATCGCACACACACACACTTGTATCTCACACACACACGTATCACACAGTTGCAGTAGACCTCAGTGTATCACACACACTTGTATCTCACACAGTTGCAGTAGACCTCAGTGTATCACAGTTGTTTATCATACAGTTGCAGTAGACCTCAGTGTACCATACACTTTTATCACACACACTTGTATCACACACAGTTGCAGTAGACCTCCGTGTATCTCACACACTCACTTGTATCTCACACAGTTGCAGTAGACCTCAGTGTATAACACACACTTGTATCTCACACACTTGTATCACACACAGTTGCAGTAGACCTCGGTGTATCACACACTTGTATCTCACACAGTTGCAGTAGACCTCAGTGTATCACACACTTGTATCACACACATTTGCAGTAGACCTCAGTGTATCAAACATTTGTATCTCACACAGTTGCAGTAGACCTCGGTGTATCACACACTTGTATCTCACACAGTTGCAGTAGACCTCAGTGTATCACACACTTGTATCACACACAGTTGCAGTAGACCTCAGTGTATCACACACTTGTATCACACACAGTTGCAGTAGACCTCGGTGTATCACACAATTGTATCTCACACAGTTGCAGTAGACCTCGGTGTATCACACACTTGTATCTCACACAGTTGCAGTAGACCTCGGTGTATCACACACTTGTATCTCACACAGTTACAGTAGACCTTGGTGTATCACACACTTGTATCTCATACAGTTGCAGTAGACCTCGGTGTATCACACACTTGTTGCTCACACAGTTGCAGTAGCCCTCAGTGTATCACACACTTGTATCACACACAGTTGCAGTAGACCTCAGTGTATCACACACTTGTATCACACACAGTTGCAGTAGACCTCGGTGTATCACACACTTGTATCACACACAGTTGCAGTAGACCTCGGTGTATCACACACTTGTATCTCACACAGTTGCAGTAGACCTCGGTGTATCACACACTTGTATCACACACAGTTGCAGTATATCTCGGTGTATCACACACTTGTATCACACACAGTTGCAGTAGACCTCGGTGTATCACACACTTGTTTCTCACACAGTTGCAGTATACCTCGGTGTATCACACACTTGTATCACACACAGTTGCAGTATACCTCGGTGTATCACACACTTGTATCACACACAGTTGCAGTAGACCTCGGTGTATCACACACTTGTTTCTCACACAGTTGCAGTAGACCTCGGTGTATCACACACTTGTTGCTCACACAGTTGCAGTAGCCCTCAGTGTATCACACACTTGTATCACACACAGTTGCAGTAGACCTCGGTGTATCACACACTTGTATCACACACAGTTGCAGTAGACCTCGGTGTATCACACACTTGTATCTCACACAGTTGCAGTAGACCTCGGTGTATCACACACTTGTATCACACAGTTGCAGTAGACCTCAGTGTATCACACACTTGTATCACACACAGTTGCAGTAGACCTCAGTGTATCACACACTTGTATCACACACAGTTGCAGTAGACCTCGGTGTATCACACACTTGTATCTCACACAGTTGCAGTAGACCTCGGTGTATCACACACTTGTATAACACACACAGTTGCAGTATACCTCGGTGTATCACACACTTGTATCACACACAGTTGCAGTAGACCTCGGTGTATCACACACTTGTTTCTCACACAGTTGCAGTAGACCTCGGTGTATCACACACTTGTATCACACACAGTTGCAGTATACCTCGGTGTATCACACACTTGTATCACACACAGTTGCAGTAGACCTCGGTGTATGACACACTTGTTTCTCACACAGTTGCAGTAGACCTCGGTGTATGACACACTTGTTTCTCACACAGTTGCAGTAGACCTCGGTGTATCACACACTTGTATCACACACAGTTGCAGTAGACCTCGGTGTATCACACACTTGTTTCTCACACAGTTGCAGTAGACCTCGGTGTATCACACACTTGTTTCTCACACAGTTGCAGTAGATCTCGGTGTATCACACACTTGTATCACACACAGTTGCAGTAGACCTCGGTGTATCACACACTTGTATCTCACACAGTTGCAGTAGACCTCGGTGTATCACACACTTGTATCACACAGTTGCAGTAGACCTCAGTGTATCACACACTTGTATCACACACAGTTGCAGTAGACCTCGGTGTATCACACACTTGTATCACACACAGTTGCAGTAGACCTCGGTGTATCACACACTTGTATCACACACAGTTGCAGTAGACCTCGGTGTACCACACACTTGTTTCTCACACAGTTGCAGTAGACCTCGGTGTATCACACACTTGTATCACACACAGTTGCAGTAGACCTCGGTGTATCACACACTTGTTTCTCACACAGTTGCAGTAGACCTCGGTGTATCACACACTTGTATCACACACAGTTGCAGTAGACCTCGGTGTATCACACACTTGTTTCTCACACAGTTGCAGTAGACCTCGGTGTATCACACACTTGTATCTCACACAGTTGCAGTAGACCTCGGTGTATCACACACTTGTATCACACACAGTTGCAGTAGACCTCGGTGTATCACACACTTGTATCTCACACAGTTGCAGTAGACCTCGGTGTATCACACACTTGTATCACACAGTTGCAGTAGACCTCAGTGTATCACACACTTGTATCATACACAGTTGCAGTAGACCTCGGTGTATCACACACAGTTGCAGTAGACCTCGGTGTATCACACACTTGTTTCTCACACAGTTGCAGTAGACCTCGGTGTATCACACACTTGTATCTCACACAGTTGCAGTAGACCTCGGTGTATCACACACTTGTATCACACACAGTTGCAGTAGACCTTGGTGTATCACACACTTGTATCACACAGAGTTGCAGTAGACCTCGGTGTATCACACACTTGTTTCTCACAGAGTTGCAGTAGACCTCGGTGTATCACACATTTGTTTCTCACAGAGTTGCAGTAGACCTCGGTGTATCACACACTTGTATCACACACAGTTGCAGTAGACCTCGGTGTATCACACACTTGTATCTCACACAGATGCAGTAGACCTCGGTGTATCACACACTTGTATCTCACACAGTTGCAGTAGACCTCGGTGTATCACACACTTGTTTCTCACACAGTTGCAGTAGACCTCGGTGTATCACACACTTGTATCTCACACAGTTGCAGTAGACCTCGGTGTATCACACACTTGTATCACACACAGTTGCAGTAGACCTCGGTGTATCACACACTTGTATCACACACAGTTGCAGTAGACCTCGGTGTATCACACACTTGTTTCTCACACAGTTGCAGTAGACCTCGGTGTATCACACACTTTTATCACACACAGTTGCAGTAGACCTCGGTGTATCACACACTTGTATCTCACACAGTTGCAGTAGACCTCGGTGTATCACACACTTGTTTCTTACACAGTTGCAGTAGACCTCGGTGTATGACACACTTGTATCTCACACAGTTGCAGTAGACCTCGGTGTATCACACACTTGTATCTCACACAGATGCAGTAGACCTCGGTGTATCACACACTTGTATCACACACAGTTGCAGTAGACCTCGGTGTATCACACACTTGTATCTCACACAGATGCAGTAGACCTCGGTGTATCACACACTTGTATCACACACAGTTGCAGTAGACCTCGGTGTATCACACACTTGTATCTCACACAGTTGCAGTATACCTCGGTGTAGCACACACTTGTATCACACACAGTTGCAGTAGACCTCGGTGTATCACACACTTGTATCTCACACAGTTGCAGTAGACCTCGGTGTATCACACACTTGTATCACACACAGTTGCAGTAGACCTCGGTGTATCACACACTTGTATCTCACACAGTTGCAGTAGACCTCGGTGTATCACACACTTGTATCTCACACAGTTGCAGTAGACCTCGGTGTATCACACACTTGTATCACACACAGTTGCAGTAGACCTCGGTGTATCACACACTTGTATCTCACACAGTTGCAGTAAACCTCGGTGTATCACACACTTGTATCTCACACAGTTGCAGTATACCTCGGTGTATCACACACTTGTTTCTCACACAGTTGCAGTAGACCTCGGTGTATCACACACTTGTATCACACACAGTTGCAGTAGACCTCGGTGTATCACACACTTGTTTCTCACACAGTTGTAGTAGACCTCAGTGTATCACACACAGTTGCAGTAGACCTCGGTGTATCACACACTTGTTTCTCACACAGTTGCAGTAGACCTCGGTGTATCACACACTTGTTTCTCACACAGTTGCAGTAGACCTCGGTGTATCACACACTTGTATCACACAGTTGCAGTAGACCTCAGTGTATCACACACTTGTATCATACACAGTTGCAGTAGACCTCGGTGTATCACACACAGTTGCAGTAGACCTCGGTGTATCACACACTTGTATCTCACACAGTTGCAGTAGACCTCGGTGTATCACACACTTGTATCACACACAGTTGCAGTAGACCTCGGTGTATCACACACTTGTATCACACAGAGTTGCAATAGACCTCGGTGTATCACACACTTGTTTCTCACAGAGTTGCAGTAGACCTCGGTGTATCACACATTTGTTTCTCACAGAGTTGCAGTAGACCTCGGTGTATCACACACTTGTATCACACACAGTTGCAGTAGACCTCGGTGTATCACACACTTGTATCTCACACAGATGCAGTAGACCTCGGTGTATCACACACTTGTATCTCACACAGTTGCAGTAGACCTCGGTGTATCACACACTTGTTTCTCACACAGTTGCAGTAGACCTCGGTGTATCACACACTTGTATCTCACACAGTTGCAGTAGACCTCGGTGTATCACACACTTGTATCACACACAGTTGCAGTAGACCTCGGTGTATCACACACTTGTTTCTCACACAGTTGCAGTAGACCTCGGTGTATCACACACTTGTATCTCACACAGTTGCAGTAGACCTCGGTGTATCACACACTTGTATCTCACACAGTTGCAGTAGACCTCGGTGTACCACACACTTGTTTCTCACACAGTTGCAGTAGACCTCAGTGTATCACACACTTGTTTCTCACACAGTTGCAGTAGACCTCGGTGTATCACACACTTGTATCACACACAGTTGCAGTAGACCTCGGTGTATCACACACTTGTTTCTCACACAGTTGCAGTAGACCTCGGTGTATCACACACTTTTATCACACACAGTTGCAGTAGACCTCGGTGTATCACACACTTGTATCTCACACAGTTGCAGTAGACCTCGGTGTATCACACATTTGTTTCTTACACAGTTGCAGTAGACCTCGGTGTATGACACACTTGTATCTCACACAGTTGCAGTAGACCTCAGTGTATCACACACTTGTATCACACACAGTTGCAGTAGACCTCGGTGTATGACACACTTGTATCTCACACAGTTGCAGTAGACCTCGGTGTATCACACACTTGTATCTCACACAGTTGCAGTAGACCTCGGTGTATCACACACTTGTATCTCACACAGTTGCAGTAGACCTCGGTGTATCACACACTTGTATCACACACAGTTGCAGTAGACCTCGGTGTATCACACACTTGTTTCTCACACAGTTGCAGTAGACCTCGGTGTATCACACACTTTTATCACACACAGTTGCAGTAGACCTCGGTGTATCACACACTTGTATCTCACACAGTTGCAGTAGACCTCGGTGTATCACACATTTGTTTCTTACACAGTTGCAGTAGACCTCGGTGTATGACACACTTGTATCACACACAGTTGCAGTAGACCTCGGTGTATCACACACTTGTTTCTCACACAGTTGCAGTAGACCTCGGTGTATCACACACTTGTATCACACACAGTTGCAGTAGACCTCGGTGTATCACACACTTGTATCTCACACAGTTGCAGTAGACCTCGGTGTATCACACACTTGTATCTCACACAGTTGCAGTAGACCTCGGTGTATCACACACTTGTATCACACACAGTTGCAGTAGACCTCGGTGTATCACACACTTGTTTCTCACACAGTTGCAGTAGACCTCGGTGTATCACACACTTGTATCTCACACAGTTGCAGTAGACCTCGGTGTATCACACACTTGTATCTCACACAGTTGCAGTAGACCTCGGTGTATCACACACTTGTTTCTCACACAGTTGCAGTAGACCTCAGTGTATCACACACTTGTTTCTCACACAGTTGCAGTAGACCTCGGTGTATCACACACTTGTTTCTCACACAGTTGCAGTAGACCTCGGTGTATCACACACTTGTATCACACACAGTTGCAGTAGACCTCGGTGTATCACACACTTGTTTCTCACACAGTTGCAGTAGACCTCGGTGTATCACACACTTTTATCACACACAGTTGCAGTAGACCTCGGTGTATCACACACTTGTATCTCACACAGTTGCAGTAGACCTCGGTGTATCACACATTTGTTTCTTACACAGTTGCAGTAGACCTCGGTGTATGACACACTTGTATCTCACACAGTTGCAGTAGACCTCAGTGTATCACACACTTGTATCACACACAGTTGCAGTAGACCTCGGTGTATGACACACTTGTATCTCACACAGTTGCAGTAGACCTCGGTGTATCACACACTTGTATCTCACACAGTTGCAGTAGACCTCGGTGTATCACACACTTGTATCTCACACAGTTGCAGTAGACCTCGGTGTATCACACACTTGTATCACACACAGTTGCAGTAGACCTCGGTGTATCACACACTTGTTTCTCACACAGTTGCAGTAGACCTCGGTGTATCACACACTTTTATCACACACAGTTGCAGTAGACCTCGGTGTATCACACACTTGTATCTCACACAGTTGCAGTAGACCTCGGTGTATCACACATTTGTTTCTTACACAGTTGCAGTAGACCTCGGTGTATGACACACTTGTATCACACACAGTTGCAGTAGACCTCGGTGTATCACACACTTGTTTCTCACACAGTTGCAGTAGACCTCGGTGTATCACACACTTGTATCACACACAGTTGCAGTAGACCTCGGTGTATCACACACTTGTATCTCACACAGTTGCAGTAGACCTCGGTGTATCACACACTTGTATCTCACACAGTTGCAGTAGACCTCGGTGTATCACACACTTGTATCACACACAGTTGCAGTAGACCTCGGTGTATCACACACTTGTATCTCACACAGTTGCAGTAGACCTCGGTGTATCACACACTTGTATCACACACAGTTGCAGTAGACCTCGGTGTATCACACACTTGTATCTCACACAGTTGTAGTAGACCTCAGTGTATCACACACTTGTATCACACACAGTTGCAGTAGACCTCAGTGTATCACACACTTGTATCACACACAGTTGCAGTAGACCTCGGTGTATCACACACTTGTATCTCACACAGTTGCAGTAGACCTCGGTGTATCACACACTTGTATCACACACAGTTGCAGTAGACCTCGGTGTATCACACACTTGTTTCTCACACAGTTGCAGTTGACCTCGGTGTATCACACACTTGTATCACACACAGTTGCAGTAGACCTCGGTGTATCACACACTTGTATCTCACACAGTTGCAGTAGACCTCAGTGTATCACACACTTGTATCACACACAGTTGCAGTAGACCTCGGTGTATCACACACTTGTATCTCACACAGTTGCAGTAGACCTCGGTGTATCACACACTTGTATCTCACACAGTTGCAGTAGACCTCGGTGTATCACACACTTGTATCACACACAGTTGCAGTAGACCTCGGTGTATCACACACTTGTATCTCACACAGTTGTAGTAGACCTCAGTGTATCACACACTTGTATCACACACAGTTGCAGTAGACCTCGGTGTATCACACACTTGTATCACACACAGTTGCAGTAGACCTCGGTGTATCACACACTTGTATCTCACACAGTTGCAGTAGACCTCGGTGTATCACACACTTGTATCACACACAGTTGCAGTAGACCTCGGTGTATCACACACTTGTTTCTCACACAGTTGCAGTTGACCTCGGTGTATCACACACTTGTATCACACACAGTTGCAGTAGACCTCGGTGTATCACACACTTGTATCTCACACAGTTGCAGTAGACCTCAGTGTATCACACACTTGTATCACACACAGTTGCAGTAGACCTCGGTGTATCACACACTTGTATCTCACACAGTTGCAGTAGACCTCGGTGTATCACACACTTGTATCACACACAGTTGCAGTAGACCTCGGTGTATCACACACTTGTATCTCACACAGTTGTAGTAGACCTCAGTGTATCACACACTTGTATCACACACAGTTGCAGTAGACCTCAGTGTATCACACACTTGTATCACACACAGTTGCAGTAGACCTCGGTGTATCACACACTTGTATCACACACAGTTGCAGTAGACCTCGGTGTATCACACACTTGTATCTCACACAGTTGCAGTAGACCTCGGTGTATCACACACTTGTATCACACACAGTTGCAGTAGACCTCGGTGTATCACACACTTGTATCTCACACAGTTGTAGTAGACCTCAGTGTATCACACACTTGTATCACACACAGTTGCAGTAGACCTCAGTGTATCACACACTTGTATCACACACAGTTGCAGTAGACCTCGGTGTATCACACACTTGTATCACACACAGTTGCAGTAGACCTCGGTGTATCACACACTTGTTTCTCACACAGTTGCAGTTGACCTCGGTGTATCACACACTTGTATCTCACACAGTTGCAGTAGACCTCGGTGTATCACACACTTGTTTCTCACACAGTTGCAGTTGACCTCGGTGTATCACACACTTGTATCTCACACAGTTGCAGTAGACCTCGGTGTATCACACACTTGTATCTCACACAGTTGCAGTAGACCTCGGTGTATCACACACTTGTTTCTCACACAGTTGCAGTAGACCTCAGTGTATCACACACTTGTATCTCACACAGTTGCAGTAGACCTCGGTGTATCACACACTTGTATCTCACACAGTTGCAGTAGACCTCGGTGTATCACACACTTGTTTCTCACAGATGTCTCCGCACTGGGCTCGGCTGTGTGTTACTTATTATGTCACTGAACCACACACATTCCTTGTCTCGTGTCTCTGCACCTCGTTGTGTTCCCACCCTCCAGCCCCCCTTCCCTCCAATCACAGGGGAGGGGGCGTGGACTTGGTTTAGAGGCAGCCAATCAGAGCCCAGGGGGTGTGGCTCCGTGCTGTGCTCTCACGTGTACCTGGGAATGGCAGGAGAATCTGCGCTGAGCTGACAACCGGGAGACGCGTCCTGGAGACCTGAGGGGACGGATAGAGACCCCGATACCAGGACTGACAACACCGGCGACAGGTAGCCCATATATTGTGGTGTCCTGTAGCCGAGCACAGAATAACGCAGCGTGTGTACAGCGACCACCCTGTATTATGGACACTGAGGATCATCACTGCTGAGGAGCAACTGAATACAGCACCAGGTAAGAGACCATCAGCAAATAGACTGATATATATAGAGGTAAATTTTATTCTTGCAATCCCAAAAATATATATGTGACGTTTCGGTCAACAATAACCTTCCTCAGACCAAATTGCTGCGGAGGAGAGGAGAAATTAAGGAAAAACGGTATCGGATAACCGTGTGGCAGGTAAGTAGGTAGGGCGACAGTGTCGCCCTACCTACTTACCTGCCACACGGTTATCCGATACCGTTTTTCCTTCATTTCTCCTCTCCTCCGCAGCAATCGGGTCTGAGGAAGGTTATTGTTGACCGAAACGTCACATATATATTTTTTGGATTGCAAGAATAAAATTTACCTCTATTTTTCCCCGCAAGTGGGGTGCTATGTTATCATTTCTTTGAGTATTGCATGGATTGGGACCCTAACTGTGCACCCACGCCTTTACAGAGAGTGCCGTATCTTCTATCAATATATATATATATATATATATATATATATATATATGATCTGTGCTGTCATTATAATATAGTTATTATAGGTGTATGAGAACACCATGTTTCATATTATGTATGATTCATGGTCCTCAATGAACGATAATGGCCTTGTTTACTGTTCAATCCTGATACTACATACAGCTGAGGGTTTGTTACAGTTGCATCCCTCTATGTACGTAGTCTCCTTATTGTGGACCTCCAGCTGTTGCAAAACTATAACTCCCAGCATGCCTGGACAGCCAACGGCTGGAATCTGTCAAAATGGTGTTTGTCAAAATGGTGCGCCCCCTATTTATTGTCAAGGAACTACAAGATCTTTGTATAGAATAAATAGCGAGGCGACTATTATAAATCGTGGGATCTGCTTGTGTGTCATCAGGAGCAGGAAATCCTTTATAAGGAAACATCCACACCTACAGGGTCTGCAGCAGATACTATACGTGTGAATGTACCCTAAGCATGCCATAGACCTATAATACTGCCCCGATGTATAAGAATATAACTACTATAATACTGCTCCTATATACAAGAATATATCTACTATAATACTGCCTCCTATATACAAGAATATAACTACTATAATACTGCTCCTATATACAAGAATATAACTACTATAATACTGCTCCTATATACAAGAATATAACTACTATAATACTGCTCCTATATACAAGAATATAACTACTATAATACTGCTCCTATATACAAGAATATAACTACTATAATACTGCTCCTATATACAAGAATGTAACTACTATAATACTACCTCCTATATACAAGAATATAACTACTATAAAACTGCTCCCTATTTACAAGAATATAACTACTATAATACTGCCTCCTATATACAAGACTATAACTACTATAATACTGCTCCTATATACAAGAATATAACTACTATATTCTTGTATATAGGAGCAGTATTATAGTAGTTATATTCTTGTATATAGGAGCAGTATTATAGTAGTTATATTCTTGTATATAGGAGCAGTATTATAACTACTATACTACTGCCTCCTATATACAAGAATATAACTACTATAATACTGCCTCCTATATACAAGACTATAACTACTATAATACTGCTCCTATATACAAGAATATAACTACTATAATACTGCTCCTATATACAAGAATATAACTACTATATTCTTGTATATAGGAGCAGTATTATAGTAGTTATATTCTTGTATATAGGAGCAGTATTATAGTAGTTATATTCTTGTATATAGGAGCAGTATTATAACTACTATACTACTGCCTCCTATATACAAGAATATAACTACTATAATACTGCCTCCTATATACAAGAATATAACTGCTATAATACTGCTCCTATATACAAGAATGTAACTACTATAATACTACCTCCTATATACAAGAATATAACTACTATAATACTGCTCCTATATACAAGAATATAACTACTATAATACTGCTCCTATATACAAGAATATAACTACTATAATACTGCTCCTATATACAAGAATATAACTACTATAATACTGCTCCTATATACAAGAATATAACACTATAATACTGTCTCCTATATACAAGAATATAACTACTATAATACTGCTCCTATATACAAGAATATATCTACTATAATACTGCTCCTATATACAAGAATATAACTATTATAATACTGCTCCTATATACAAGAATATAACTACTATAATACTGCTCCTATATACAAGAATATAACTACTATAATACTGCCTCCTATATACAATATAACTACTATAATACTGCCTCCTATATACAAGAATATAACTACTATAATACTGTCTCCTATATACAAGAATATAACTACTATAATACTGCTGGTATATACAGGAATATAACTACTATAATACTATATACAATTATTGTGACGCTGCCCCCTGTGGTGGGTGGTCCCGCTCCTCCTCCATTATTATGTCACTCCCCCCTATTATATAATACACTCAGTCTGATCAGTTGTTGTTATTTGATCGGTTCGTGTTCACACTCCGGCCGGCTGCTCGGTGACATAATAATCTTCTAGGAATGTATCTGTGCCGCGCTCTATTACACCATCTGAAATGGAGAAGACATGTGTCCGGGGTGGGGGGAGAGGCGGCCATGACCCCCGGACTATTACATATGACTTAGCAGGTCTTTACGTTCTCTCCTTTTCTTCCTCCATTCTTGCTTCGGCCATCCGGGTATGCTTGGAGTTGTCGTTTTGCAACAGCTGGAGGCCTCCTGGTTTGGAAAGTTGCCCTAGGGGGGCAAAAAAAAATTGTAAATGAAATAAATGCGAAAAAAAAATGATATACTAAATAAATGTTACCCCCCACATAATAAAATAAATGAGATCACCCCCCTTTTTTCATTTAATTTAAAACAACAAACAAGATACAAATGTAAGTATATATATATATATATATATATATATATATATATATATTGTAGCACTTGATCCTGCGCGGTGAATTACATTTTTTTCCAAATTCCAAAAGTGCGTATTTTTTATTTTTTTTTTACCTTACATGTCAGAAAAATTTTTATTAATAAAGGATTAAAAAGTGTGAACTGCGCCAAATCAGTAAAAACTAAATATAACGGCGCTAAAAATGGAGTTCCCACACAGCTCCATAAGTGGGGGAAAAAAAAGTTACCGGGGACAAAATGAGGCTATTAAAACTATAGGCATAAAGAAATAAAATAAAAAATAAAAAAAACTAGTAACAAAGGGGAAAAAAGAAAATTTTTATATAAACATATACAATTCTAAAACAATTTTAAAATGTATTTTTTTTTTTAATTTTTATGACTTTACTTATAATTGCCCTCTTATGTCCCCTATAACTCCCCCCCCCCACACCTAGGGAGTTGTGTAAGCACTTATTTTTTGCGCCATTATCTTTAGTTTTTATTGGTACCAATTTGGTATAGATCAGACTCTTTTTATCTGTTTTTTTTTATAATTTTTTTTTCTGGGATATGATGAAAAAATAAATAAAATAAAAAATAATCATATATATATGTGTTATGGTACTACAACTAAGGCTGCTTTCACACTATAAAATGACTTCCGTTATGAACGCCCGTTGTAAAAAGAGGGGAAATCGGCAGTTATACGGCCGGTACGGCCGTATAACTGCCGATTTCCCCTCTTTTTACAACGGGCGTTCATAACGGAAGTCATTTTATAGTGTGAAAGCCGCCTTATGACCACAACATTCAAGGTAACTTGTCAGTCTGGTATTTAGTCAGGTATTTTTATTTATTTTTTTCCATAAAAATATAAACAAATTTGCTAATTTTTAAAAAGTTTTGTATAATATTTAATGAAAAAATTAAGGTTTTCATTAGTCCAATTGGTCCGACAAAAAACAAGCCCTCCTATTGGTCTGTAGATGGGAAGAGTTATGGCTATTAAGAGGAGAGAAGAGGGATGGAAATGTAGAAATGAAAACTGTCTGTCCCTAAAGGGGTTAAGCTTGATAGAAATGTAAAAGTTTATAGAATGACGCACAGAGAAACCACCGCTCCACATGTGCCGCGCTCATGTGCCGTTGTTTGTATGGTGTCTCGGCCGCGCTCTCTCATTGGCTGCCCCACTAACCTTGCTCATGCCCCTGAGCCAGGGAGAGGAAGACAACAAAATGAGAAAGCCAGAAAGTATGCAGACTCGTGTCTCCGAGCGTGCAGTCCAGGACACCGCGCCCCTTCGCGTCCCTTGCAACCAATCGCTCAATTGCGCCGGCCCATTCATAAAGTGGTGGCTCTACCTGCCCCATGATCTGAGGTGACAGGATGAGATGAACCAAGAATTACTATGCTTACTGTAGGACTGGTCTTATTCCTGTCTCTCCACGATGAGAAATCTTCCGGTATCGGGACCAGCTCGGACCAGCTTATGAGAAATCTTCCGGTATCGGGACCAGTTCGGAATTTTTTCCAACAGATGGCGACAGATTTTTCTCTATTCACTGGTAGCAAGCAGAGAGATCTCTAATAGGCAAGGACAAAGTATCAGTAAAGCAGTAGTGCCGGACTGTCGGGAGCCGGGCCTCGGCATTATGAGAAGACCGGTCTGATCGGAAAAGACGGTAACGGATGAAGCTTAAGGACAACCCTCAGCAGGCTGATCATAGAAGGCGAAAGACTCCGAACACCACAACTATTAGGGTATATTGAGCTAGAAGAGGGGGTGGGGGGGTGGGAAACAGTTCCTCATTCAGGAGCCTCCTTGTTTAAATCGGGGAAGAGCCAAACAGCAAGCTTCGCTCTCTTCTAGAGAACGTCCAGCATCCATTAGGGTCAACAGAAGACCAGTGACTTTAAAGGGTTACTCCGCTGCTCAGTTCTGTTCCGAACGCTGGGAGTTTGTGACGTCATAGTCCTGCCCCCTCATGCCGTCACGTCCCGCCCCCTCAATGCAAGTCGATGGGAGGGGGTGTGCCACGCCCCCTCCCATAGACTTGCATTGAGGGGGCGGGCCTATTACATCACGAGCTGCCAGCTCCAGCGTTCGGAACAATTTGTTCCAAACGCTGAGCAGCAGAGTACCCCTTTAAGGGCTACCAGGCATGTCACGCCCCCTCCCATAGACTTGCATTGAGGGGGCGGGGCGTGACGTTATTAGGTGGCGAGGCCTATTACATCACGAGCTGCCGGCTCCAGCATTCGGAACAATTTGTTCCAAACGCTGAGCAGCAGAGTACCCCTTTAAGGGCTACCAGGCATGTCACGCCCCCCTCCCATAGACTTGCATTGAGGGGGCGGGGTGTGATGTTATTAGGGGGCGAGGCCTATTACATCACGAGCTGCCGACTCCAGTGTTCGGAACAATTTGTTCCAAACACTGAGCAGCAGAGTACCCGTTTAATGGCTACCAGGCATGTCACGCCCCCTCCCATAGACTTGCATTGAGGGGGTGGAGCTTGACATTATTAGGGGGTGGGGCTTGACGTTATTAGGGGACAATTTGTTCCAAACACTGAGCAGCAGAGTACCCCTTTAAGGGCTACCAGGCATGTCACGCCCTCTCCCATAGACTTGCATTGAGGGGGCGGAGCTTTAATTATTAGGGGGCAGGGCTTGACATTATTAGGGGACAATTTGTTCCAAACGCTGAGCAGCAGAGTACCCCTTTAAGCCAGAAATCTACCTTCAGCATCCACATCTTGTATGTGGCACCGCCAGCATTCTGGTTATGGCTTCCATAGTGTTGCTTGCAGTCAGGACCTGATCTCATGTCTTCTTCACTGACAACCACCGCCAGATAGTGCACTGAGGTTTCTTAGTGCCCGTCACCAGCGGAGGGGCCTCTTTATGATGCATAATCCGGAGTAATCTTAACGTTTTACACCTACTCGCGTGTATTTTCCTAAGCAGCCGCTGCCTGAGTGAGTCATACACACCAACACGTATACAGTGGCTGCTCCTGTATCCTGATTTCTTTGCAGACCACCTTAATTATTACTGACCGGCTTTGACATAGTGGTCAGCGCCGCAGGATTTACCATCGCAACCAGTGCCCTGTGTCAGTCCGAGTTAGTGGACCTTGTGTGGGCGCAGTGACGTAAGGGGAATTCTCACTTCACACAACAATCGTTGGTCCATTATTCTAGTTTATATCTACCCTGTTAACATGTTGACACCATCATAGGTTAGGATCCATGGTGTTAAAGGGGTACTCCAGTGGAAATTATTATTATTATTTTTTTTAAATCAACTGGTGCCAGAAAGTTAGACAGATTTGTAAATTACTTCTATTAAAAAAGTCTTTATCCTTCCAGTACTTATTAGCAGCTGTATGCTACAGAGGAAATTATTTTCTTTTTGAATTTCTTTTTTTGTCTTGTCCACAGTGCTCTCTGCTGACACCTGATGTCCGTATCAGGAACTGTCCAGAGCAGGAGAAAATCCCCATTGCAAACCTCTGCTGCTCTGGACAGTTCCTGACACGGACAGAGATGTCAGCAGAGAGCACTGTGGACAAGACAAAAAAGAAATTCAAAAAGAAAAGAATTTCCTCTGTAGCATAGAGCTTCTAAAAAGTACTGGAAGGGTAAAGATTTTTTAATAGAAGTCATTTACAAATCTGTTTAACTTTCTGGCATCGGTTCATTTAAAAAAATAAAAAATTTAAATTTCCACCGGAGTACCCCTTTAAGGTGGAAGGGTTGGATATAGCTTTAGCAATGGGATCCAGGAAGTCTTAAAGGGGTACTCCACTGCTCAGCATTTGGAACAAACTGTTCCGAATGCTGGAGCCGGCGCCGGGAGCTCGTGACATCACGCCCCGCCCCCTCCATTTTAGGAACTGTCCAGAGAAGGAGCAAATTCCCATAGCAAACCTCTCCTGCTCTGGACAGTTCCTAAAATGGACAGAGGTGTCAGCAGAGAGCACTGTGGTCAGACAGAAAGGATATTCATAAATAAAAGAACTTCCTGTGGAGAATTTAGCAGCTAAGTACTGGAAGGATTTAGATTTTTTTAATAGAAGTACAATCCTGTATAACTTTCGGCCACCAGTGGATTTAAAAAGAAATGTTTTCCAGGGAAGTACCCCTTTAAAGTCCTCAGCAGTTGTATACCATGCACACCCACCATTGCCCACCTCCTCTAGTCCTGAATGGCACTTAGATCACGGTCACATCTAGTGCTGGGCGGTATGACCAAAAATGTGTATCACTATATTTTTGTAACTTATGGCGGTTCCACGGTATATAACGGTATTTCTCCCCCCCCCCCCCCAAGTCATGTGACCCGCAAGCGCTGTTCTGCTTCTCCCCCCCCCCCCCCCCCCAATTAATTATCAGCCCAGCGCTGCGCTGTTCCCATCGGGGAACTAATCACATGTCACCCGCAAGTGCTGCCCTCCTCGTCTTCCTGTTTGTTGCGGGCCGCCGGCGCTGGAACTCTGTACTGTACGCTGTATCCCTATGCCCGGGCTGCAAAAGATAACCAAATAAACTTTAACGCACCTTCCTACGTTCCCCCATTGGTCCGGACCTGCTTCCTGGGGACGGGAACGTCAGAGAGCCGTCAGCCTATCACTGGCCGCAGCGATGTTCCGCCTCGGCCGGTGGTAGGTTGAGCGTACTGTCATGTAAGAAGCCGGCTTCTTACATGACAGTGCGCTCAACCTATCACCAGCCGAGGCGGAACATCGCTGCGGCCAATGGCTGACGGCTCTCTGACGTTCCCGTCCCCAGGAAGCAGGTCCGGACCAATGGGGGAACGTAGGAAGGTGCGTTAAAGTTTATTTTGTTTATAGAAAATCCAAGGAGGAGAGAGCACACCAGATTGCAAACCAAATAAAGGTGGAAGGCAAACATACAATACCGCGAGGTAACTGTTGGGAGCGTCCGAACTCACAATATATACGCAGCACCTGCGGGGTGCACACACTAGCTAAAGTATCAATATATGCAGAAACAAAGAGATAGTATGCACTCACCGCTGCTAAGCTGCTGCGGGCTCCGAGTCCAGGATCATGCCGTGGTGATCCCAGACTCTGAGCCCGCAGCAGCTTACCAGCGGTGAGTGCATACTATCTCTTTGTTTCTGCATTTATTTTGTTTATCTTTTGCAGCCCGGGGCATAGGGATACAGCGTACAGTACAGAGTTCCAGCGCCGGCGGCCCGCAACAAACAGGAAGACGAGGAGGGCAGCGCTTGCGGGTCACATATGATTAGTTCCCCGATGTGGGGACAGCGCAGCGCTGGGTTGATAATTCATTCTTACCGAGGGGGAGGGGTCCAACCGGTATTGCAGTATGGGAAATATTCATATCGTGCAGGACAAACATTTTGGTATTCGGTATGAACCGGTATACCCGCCCAGCACTAGTCACATCCATGTACAACCACTGCTCGGCTGGAGTTACTTCTACTTTACCGCAGATATTTTCTATCATAGCGTCCTTCAGACGTCCCCTCCCCCCCCCCCCCCACTTCTCCACTCTGGAATCATTAGGGTGGTCTCAGAGGGATTTGCTGTGGTTTTGGACACTCTGAACGCTCGGTGACGTGTTTGGCATGATGTGAACGCTTTTGTCCTCTTTTCGTAATAGGAGCTATTTTATGTTTGCTCAGCAGGGACAGAGTCCTTTCCAGGTTTCAAAAAATGAATCTATTTTTACTTTAAATCCTCTGCTATAATTGTCCTTTCGATTTTGATATGTCGCAATATAAAGGCCGGAAGACTGTGCTAAGGCTGGCACAGGGTGAGGGATCAGGTGGTAGACATATATAAGGTGAATTTAGTCTGACAGCTCCCTTTATGTAGGTTAGTGTTGTCTTTTATGTATTGGGAGGCTGGTAGTGGAGAAGAATGGGCAGCCTCGGGCATTGCAGGTGTATCCAGATGGGTGATCACCCGCAGGGCACATACTTCTCTTCTGGATTTGTTTCTAACATTGATCTCCTACCTGGACTGCAATTTTGAGACTAGAAAGAAGTAGGTGGATATGGGTTGGGCCCTAAGATGTCTTGGAGTCTATTTCCCTTCTAGATGAACGTTTGACAATGTGATGCTGCCCCCTATATCTTTTGTGTACATTTGGACCCATGCTTTGTAGTTATTTATTTGGCCTGACCCCTATAGCTTTGTTTGTCTTTTGAACTCGGGCCGCTACACTCTGCGTGAGTCTCTAATGGGTTCTCAAACTGCATGTATATGGTATCTGGACCCTTATGCCCATTGCATGCCCTTGATGGTTGGCTCATTGTACCCGTTAAATGCATTTGGTGGCCAGACCCTTGTGTGTATTGCATGTACCTGATGGTTGGCCTGTTGTGCCCTTTGCATGTACTTGATGGTTGGCCTGTTGTGCCCTTTGCATGTACCTGATGGTTGGCCTGTTGTGCCCTTTGCATGTACCCGATTGTTGGCCTGTTGTGTCCTTTGCATGTACTTGATGGTTGGCTCATTTTACCCATTACATGCATTTGGTTGCCAGATCCTTGTGCCCATGGTATGCATTTCATTGCCAGCCAATTGTGCTCATTGTATGCATATAGTGACTGTACCCTTGTGCCCATTGCATGTACTTGATGACTGGCACGTTATGCCCATTGCATGCAATAATTGGCCACACTCTTATGCCTACTGCATGCATTTAGCAATTTGCCCCTTGTGCCTATTGCCATCATTTAGCGATTTGCCCCTTGCCCTCATTGCATTCATATGGTAGCTTGACCCCTGTGCCAATTACATATCATAGTGACTGGCTTGTTTTGCTTTTGCATGCAATTGGTAGATGAACCCTTCTGCCCACTGCATTCTTTTGGGGGTCAGGCCCTTTTGCTTACTGCAGTCATATGCCAGCCAGACCCTTGTGCCCATTGCATTTCTATGGTGGCTGAACCCCTGCACGCTTTGTAGGCAGTGCAGTCCAATCTATGTTTCTGGTGCCCTTTGTGTCCTTAAGTCCTGGCATACTAGAATTCATCAGCTTTGATGCCCGAGGTGCATGGATTGACCCCTCTGGACTATACCTATTATACTTCAGGGAAGCTTCTCATGAAAACCACTTGTGCATAGATCCTTGTGTTATGTAGATGCCGGGACACCTGTGCCCGCCCTGTGCATCTGTCACCCCTCGGCACACTGGACCATTACATTGCACGATTAGATAATTCTGTAACTGATACAGCGTCTGGTAACGGGTGAACGAGAAATCCCCTGGGTGGCTCACACTGCCTCGCACACTTTTATATAAGGAGCCCTTTATATAAGCCGTAGGCTGCTCTGATTTTATATAAGGACTCACGGCTATCACCGTGTGCGGGGGTCTGTTATGTGAAGGGGCTGTGATGCAATCCCAGGGATACCCCAGTCTCTCCTCCTCGCTCCGCACACTTTCCTTCCCGCTTTCTCTCACTGTTTCTCGCTCGCTCCTTCCCTCCCATCTCTCTCTCACCACCGTCTAATATTTGCCTATACTAGAACACTATGTTCTTGGCACACTCACCCCGTCTGGGTGTGTTCCTCGTGGCAGTCCAAATGTTTTTTTTTCCCAGTCACATTTTGGCAGGAGAAGAGTTAAAGGGCTAATGTGCAAAGGTTTTTCGTGTAAATACAGTATTACAGATAAAAACCATAAATAGTGAGAGGACGGTCCTTTTAAAAAATTTTTTTTTTAGCTTTCCCAGATTGTAGATGTGATCCAATGAAGGGGGGATTTTAACCCCCACCCCCGGTCAGTGATGTTCTATATAATTTTTTTTAACAATAGATTCCCAATACGATGAAGAGGGATTTACCCCCCGACACGCACCATCACTGTTTTTATATTATTTTATAACAAAACACTTATAATCTGATGAAGAGGGATTTAGCCACCCCCGAAACAACCCCCTGAAACACATCATTGCTGTTTTATATTATTTTACAACAGTAAATTCCGCAGTCTCCTGGAGAAGCTTGCCAGTGCTGCCCAATTATTTTCCCTTCATTAATTGAAGAGATATTAACCCCCCCCCCCCTGAAGTGCGTCATTGCCGTTTTTATATTATTTTATAACAATAAATTCACTAGTCTTCTGCAGAAGTCTGCCAGCAGAGAGGGATTTTATCCTCAGAAGTGTGCCAGCGGCAAACATTTGGCTCACCCCCCCCCCCCAACTTATTTGTCAGACTGTAGATATAATCGACGTAATTTAGCATGCAAGCTCTTGAGCTCCACCAGGAATGCAAGGGTTAATAATCTGCACTGCCATCCAAAGGTAAAGAAGCTGCAGGTGTCTCTGAATCAGTAAAGCTCAATGTCTGAGGGGGCGGAAGGAGGGGGGGAAGCAGAAGAAGGGTTAACATTATGACAGAAACGTGTTATGCAGGAGCCACGCCGCTATTGGTCGCCTCGCCGCCTCCAATCAGAGCGCTCGGAGGAGGGGGGTCAGCAGCACTGTGTTCCACGTGCGGGGCGATTACTTCTCAGGGCGGGTCGGTGACATCACGGGACCGGCAGCCTATAGGGCGCAGGGTGGGAGGGACCAGCAAACCAGATCTGAAGCCAAGAACTGAAGGTGGTGGAGAAGGAGACGACGACGTGAGAGAGAAGAAGAAGAAAGAGGCGAGACGCAGCTGAGGATGAGACAGACAAGGTAAGGAGACTAGAAACAGAGCGCATGTTGGGATCTGTAGTACATGCCAAGGAATGCACGCAGCGGTAGGGGGAGCGGGCGACAGCACATAGAGGGGCGACGTTGTGATTTGAAGACCACTGCTGTTTCTGCCTTATAAGTCGGGAATAGCTGGACCAAACGCGGACTTGGAAAGTTTTACGTTCCCGGCGGAGCCAAGAGCGCCGAGTACGTCACGTGGTTTCGAAGAGCTGACGCCTTACCCCATTGGCTGAGAGCAAGAGAGACAGGTGCGCGTCACGTTTTCTGACATGGGACTGCCGAAACGGGTCACGTAGCCCAAATTTTCTGTGTCGGTCACCGCCCCCTTTCGTGATGACTCGTATGCGATTACACTCTGTGTGTGTGGAAATGCTAGAGCGACTTACCGCTTAACCCCCGGGGAATGCACGGTTTTTTATTACATTTTTTTTTTTTTTTAAACCTCTGCTTGCTGTCAGTGAATGGGAACTGTGATTGTGCTTCTAAGCATGAAATACTGTACATAACTAATACTTTTCCCAGCTGAGGGTTTGCTACACTTGTGTACAGTCACAGGCCAGTGTTTCCCAAGCGGGGTGCCTCCAGCTGTTGTAAAACTACAACTCCCAGCATGCTGGGAGTTGTAGTTTTGCAACAGCTGGAAGCATGCCATTTGGGAAACGGCAATGCTCTGTGAGCTAAACATGGCTCAAATCGTTTTCCTGCCCTGATACATTGTAACAAAAACTATGTCTGTAGTCCAGTGCAAGCATTATTGCATTTAGGTTGCCCGGAAACTAGGTGATAAAATGACCACTAGGTGGCGACCTGTATTGTCCGTACTTGGCAGCAGTGCACAGTGAACAAGACTGTCTGTATCCTGCATGGTTTACTGACTACCACACTTTCTGACCTGCTGACCGATAAAATATGATCTACCACTTTGGCAAAATGTTGTGCATAAAAAACCAGAAGCTTGCGCAAAAACCTCCAGATGTTGCAAAACTACCATCCTCAGAATGGTCCAGGAGTTGGAGTTTTGCAACAGCTGAAGATCCACAGTTTGGAGACCTAGT